>NC_143143.1:47633534-47938017 GCF_059928025.1 Delphinapterus leucas | reverse complement strand
CACTCCAGCGCCCTGGAGAAACACTCAACAAGTGAAGAAATGGAAATGAGATGCGCTTCTGGGAAAGAAGTGCCCTGTTTAGAAACAAGAAGCCACCATCCTCCCAGAACAGAGCTCCCCTTAGACATTATTATGATATGAATTGATATGCTGTTTCCTGGGCAGGGATCAGAGGTGGAGGCTGTAGGTTTGCACTCTGGAGAATCCTGAAAACTTGAACTCTTGAAATGGGAAGCAGGGAGGGTCCCAGAGCAGAAGTAAATTGATGAATTCTAGGCAAGGGGTATATGGTATTGTAAGTTTCCCTTTTCTGCACTGTGACTTCCTTATATTATCTTCAAGCATCAGTAAGGTCTGTTGAACTTAAAAAGCACATGTGAATTGTTCTTTGAGGAATCATCCCTGTCCACATTCTTTGTCAAAATGGACCAGAGAGATGTCAACCCCAAATAATAACAATGATAATGATGCAGGAGGCTGCAAATAAGAAAAGAGTTTATTTGGGTGTCTTAAGAATTGCAATTTGGGAGACCAAGATTCAGGTAAAACCCAAAGAGTGCTGCAAGGAAGTGAGAGAGTCGAGGCTTATAAAGACTAAAAGAACAAGGTTGTAAAAGTTGCCTGATGAGGATCGTGATTGATTCTGATTCCAGTCAGAAAATGTTTGTCCTTAAGGAAGCATGAGTTACTTTAGGGAAAAGGTCTGATAAGTAGATAGGCTGTCAGATGTTCTGGATGATGTCTTCAGGTCAAACCCATCCAGGCTGAGACTTGCATCCTTCATGGTCTCAGGGCTCTATTTTAGAGCAATACTGACTCCATCTTAATTTCCCTTTCACAGAGGATAACTACATACAAAGAGGAAAAGGGGGCCACAGACCTGGAAGAGCAGAAAGCGGTGTGGGGATGAGCATTCGTATGGAATATGAGCTGCTGTGGGCACAAGTGGACCCATGAAACATTCCCTTGCTCTCCAGTATTCTCAGAAATACCTGCTCACATCCAAAGGGGGCTCCAACTTGGGACCACTGGATGATAAAAGAAAGAGGGCCTCCCATAGCACAGGACACCTGGGTACAAATGCTACCCAGATGTGCAGCAAACCCAAACACTGAGGTTTGCAGTGAAGAGAGAGTTTATTCGCAAGGCATCCAGAGAGAAGATGGGAGAACCAATCTCAGATCCGCCTCCCTGAAGGCAAGGGGCTCAGGTATTTATGGGATAAAGAATAAAGAAGCACAGTGGTCTGAGGCATGGGGAGCACAGGGAAAGTTGATTGGAAAAAGGTACAGTCATCATTGTGCCTAAGGATGGGGAATGGTTGACAGGAGGACCAATCATGATTAGAGGGTTGTAACTTTCAGTCCCACCCCCTGATTTCCAGGGAGGGGAGAAGGGCTAGAGATTGAGTTTAATCACCAATGGTCAATGATTTAATCAACAGTGCCTTTGGAATGAGATCTCCATAAAAATCCGAAAGACAGGGTTCAGAGAGCCTCCAGGTAAGTGAACATGTAATAATTTGTGGAGTGTCAGGCACAGAAGTTCTGTGACTTTCTCCCCATATTTTGCCCTAATGCATCTCTTTCTCTGGCTGTTGATTTATATCTTTTAATTTGTAATAAACTAGTAATCTAGTGAGTACATTGCTTGCCTGAGTTCTGTGAGCTGCTCTAGCAAATTAATTGAACCCAAGGAAGGGAGGGGGTTGTGGGACTCTGTTGATCAGAAGAGCAGGTGACAACCTGAACTTACAATTGGCATCTGAAGTGGGGGGGCAATCTTTTGGGACTGAGCCCTTCACCTTGGGAATCTGATGCTGTTTCCAGGTAGATATTGTCAGAACTGAGTTGTAAGACACCCAGGTGGTGTCAAAGAATTGCTTAGTGTGGAGGAAAACCCACCACATTGGAATTAGGTGCAGAATCTTACCAGCCCTTAATAGATGTGCCATGAATGTCATTCTATGCTGAAAACAAATATTGTATATATACCAGCTAACTGGCCACTGGTTTTCAAAGTTATTTTAGGAAAAATGGAAACTACAAGTTAATGGAAAATAAAATGTTCTGGTCCCTTGTATTTTGGCATTATAAAGACATTGTTTTTCAAAATGATAGGGAAAAAAAAAAAAAACCTTCTGCTTGCTTTAGGGTCAGCTTCCAGCTCCTCACAGGTGGCATTTGCGTTGGTCTGGTGGTAAATCTGTCCAGGATGCTGAGTAAACAAGAGATTGCCTCCAGCTGGATTTTCAATTATACCAGATATGTCATCTGATGTCTGGAAGCCCTACGCTGCCAAAGACAAAACTGTCTTTGCAAGGTTATTTTTAAAGGAGATCTTTGTTACATGCCCCCAAACGTCCTCACCTCGTATATTTCTTGCAGCCTGACATGCTCCTTTTAAATCCCAAAGGCTTGGGCTTCCCTGGTGGCGCAGTGGTTGAGAGTCTGCCTGCCGATGCAGGGGACACAGGTTCGTGCCCTGGTCCAGGAAGATCCCACATGCGGCGGAGCGGCTGGGCCTGCGCGTCCGTGAGCCTGTGCTCCGCAACGGGAGAGGCCACAACAGTGAGAGGCCCGCGTACCGCAAAAAAAAAAAACTCTTAAATTCCAAAGGCTTTCTGTGTTCAGAAGCTCCCTATCTATTATAATACAAACGTCCCTGGGAAAAAAGTAATTCTTTATCAACCCATATTTCAAGGAGGACCAGAGCATCAAAGGCTAAGAACAATTTCTTGCAGCCCAGAGATGGAGAGCTGTACAGAAGTTAAGGAGGAAGGCCTGAGGAGAAGGGCAACTGAGGATGGGTGATCTCTAAATGGGGAGGCCTGAGAAGGACAGGCTCTGGGAACAGATAGGACAAGGTTCAGATCCCCACAAAACCAGCGTCCATGGCCCTCAGTTTCTGCTTCCTCATTTGTAAAAGAGCGTGACAATGTGTATCTTACAGGGTGGTCTCAAACATTAAATGAGACAAGTGGGGTCCTTGCTTATCACCCTACCCATTAGAAGGAAGTCAAGCCATAGGCTCCACTCTGGGCTCTGGAGTCTGCGGGATCTGGGTTCAAGGTCTCCTCCGCCACTTGCTGGCCGTGTGACCTCAGGAATCGCTTGACGTCCATCAAGGTAAAATGTGGACACATCCTACCCATAAAGAAGATTATGTATGAGGCATATATATATTTTTAACTTCTCGTTAGAAAACAACACGAATCACTCAAGCTTATTTCACTGTGTTGACCATTTAAAGGAAAGAGTCATCAATTGATATTAGGTGAATGGTTTATTCATCTGAAGCAGAATTAGTCATAATAATTATTAGCCAGAAATAAGTTTGCCTGTAGTCGTTATAGTTTAAATAGTATCTTTCTTATAGCTATCCTGAAAAAGCCTCTTGAAGAACTATGACATCTAATAAAAAAGGGAAATGAAGAAAAAGTGTGGGTGAAATTTTAAAACTTCAAGCTTCTTGTTCTCAGACCTCACGCCTTCCCTCCTCCCCGCACAGATGCCCCAACTACTCCACTAATTTCTTAGTGAAACGCCTTTTTCCAGCGCAGCCACAAGGTGTCAGCCTAAGCTTAGCCATTGTCTGCATTTTTCGGAGACTGAACCGACTTCTTCCTTCTCTTCCTTTCCTCTTCGTTTTTCTCCTTGACTCAGAGCAGATGAAGCATCTCTGGATCACGGGCACCAAGTAAACCGCCGTCGTTCCCTTGAACTCTGCGCACTTCAAAGGGCCTCCGCTCTCCGCAGTTTGCAGCCTCCGGAGGAGCAGCCCTTCCTTCCCGCCCCCGGCGCCCCGAGCCCGGAGGCCACTGGGCTGGGCAAGCGCATCGGCCCCGCTTCCTGCGCAGGAACGGGACCCGCTGTCCTGACACGCGGGGAGGACGCCGCGCACCTGCCTCCCAACAGGTGCGCGGAGGCGACTCCCTGCCGGGCTCAGCATCTCCGCGATGCGCTCGCAGATGAAAAAGGCTTTCCCTCTTGTAGCCCATCTTCCCCAAAGTGTCAGCAGAACCTTCCCTGTGTGTGCAAGATGGCTGCGGGAGCTCCTAGAATCACGTTCTTGCCACACCACAGAGAAGGCAAAAACAAGCAAACAAAAAAGCAGCGTTTCTTTGCCCTGAGTATGAGGAGTGTCTACCTTCCTTGAACACAATGCTTGTGGCAGAGATCAATAATTTGGGCTGAATTCTAGGGCCTGGGGTGATGAATCTGAACTTAGGACACTGGCCTGTCTGCCAGGGGCTGGGTGAAAAAGCGGTCCCCTTGATACCAAAATCTACAGATGCTCAAGTCCCTTGTATAATATGGTGTAGTACTTGCATATAACCTTCATACATCCTCCTATATACTTTAAATTCTCTCTAGATTATTTATAATACCTAATACAATGTAAATGCTTGTACATTTGACCCCTGAAAAACGCAGAGGTTAGGAGCACCAATCCCCCCACACACAGTAGAAAATCTGAGTATAATTTTTACAGTTGGCTCTCCATATCTGTGAATCCCTGTAGGTATTTATCAAAACTGTGCTGTTCAAAGGTATTTAAATACAATGTAAATGCTATGTAAATAGCTGTCAGCATGCAGCAAATTCAAGTTTTGCTTTTTAAAATCTCCTGGAATTTTTTTTCAAATATCTTTAACCCATAGTTGGTTGAATCCACAGATACGAAACCCATGACTACAGAGGGCTGACTGTAAACTAAAATAAGCAGTTCAATCAGTGGGAGGTCACAACTTGACCTTGTGACTTGAAGTTATCTTCTTTGGTGGTAATTTCAATTTTTGTTTAAGCCACAGTCCTTGGAAGTGTGTCTCTAACCAGGTTTCCAGGGATGTACCCCTAGAAGGGCTCTTCGTTCTACATTGTCAGTGCTCTCCAGCCAGTGGGCACCAGGAACAGACCTGTGGTTGAACAAGTTGATTTATTGCTCATTAAAACAAGGGAAACGCCATGGAGAAGTTTAAGGTCTCTCATTAAAAGCAAGATAAGTTTTCAAGTTTCTATACTATAGGATCTGGGCTTGAGTTGGGTGGTCTAGGGAGAGGTTCAAGGAATTGAATCTTTGCTCTGCAGTGGATGCTGTCAGGAAGTAGAGTCGATTCTATGATTGCGTGGCTTGAAGAAATCTTATTTAAAATTTGGAAGGCTTTTCTTCCCCAGGCTCTACTGTTGAGTTGGTGCCAGGCAGGGAGGAGCCACAGAGACCTGCCAGCGGAAGCCGGCCCGGGCTCCCGCGCATTGAGTCCCCCATCACATGGAGAAGAGGAGCCGCAGCCATGGACAGATTTTGGAAGACTTCTGAGAAATTGTCAGCAGTGTCAAGTGTTGAAGAAACCTTTTCTGCCCCTTTGATAGAGTGAAGTGAGCAAATAGAGCCCAGCAGCAGGCTATTGAAGAGAGCAATCACAGGCTGTAAGAAGACACTCAATGAAATCTGTTGTGATTCACTGCTTATCACCTTGAGCTCTTGCCACTCAATGCCAGGAAGGCGTTGAATCTTGTACAGTGAGAGAATAAAATAAAAACCATGCAGCTCAAAACAGAAGCCTAAGAGGTAGCTAAGATGGTGGAGTAGGAAGACCTTGAGCCCACTTCCTCCCACGAGTGCACCAAAAATATAGCTACTTACAGAACACCTATCAATGAGAACAATCTGAAGACTAGCAGGAAATATCTTCTACAACTGAAGATATAACGAAGGAACCACAATGAGATGGGGAGGAGGGACAGAGATGCAGCCTAGTCACAGGCTATTTTACTTGCCTGGGGTATGTCGGTGCAGCAAGAAGTGTTTGCTATAGTGCTACTGAAGAGAAAATTCAGATATTGTGATTCTTCATGTCAACTCTGGCCAATAAATTTAAACTGGTTTGCTGGGCTTCCAAAGAAGAAATGGTGTCATCCACAACATCTGCTAGGGTCAGAAATGAGTCTTGAACTTAATGCAACTTTTCCAGTTGCATTATCCCTACCATGGGAGTCGCCATTCCCAATGTATGTGTGTTACCCCATTGTATGTGTCTGTTATCCCTCTTGGAGTTCTCCCAAATAGTCTCTGTTTGCCTCTTTCTGGAGGTTTCTGGATAATTTTTGTTCAGGAAAACATGGTCTCCTGGAGGGGTAGTAATTTTAAATGTCTGAAAGTCCCTTAACAATTATCCTGAATATGCAGGATGAGTATGAGACAGACAATACACACTAAGCTATACTCGTATTCAGGATCATCCTGATGGCCACGGAAGCAGCAGATACTAATGGGGCATGAACTGTATTGGGAGTATTGGGTATTAATTTGCAATAGTATTGACCCAATATTTTATCCCTCAAGGAATTAAGCAGTTCCTGTAGAGCAGACTGGAGTGTATCTGACTATTGAACCAGAGTCTAACATTAGTCCCCACTGGGGTAGGCTTTTTTGAGAGGGCTGTAATAGCTTTTAGCAGAAGCATTGTGTTGACATGGGTCAAGGTTCAATTCTTATAAGACTGAATTTGGGATCAGTTATGTGAGAGAAACATGTACCAGAAAGATCTGTAGAAGGAAATTTACCTTAACTCTTTACAAAACAGTTGTTAAATTTTTGTCCAGAAGAGAAAAATATACCACAGTGGTTTGTTTTTTCCTAAGTAGCAGAAGATCATGGCATGGGGAAGAGTGGTCAAAAGTGACAGGATGAATTGGGAGATTGGGATTGACATATATACACTACTGTATATAAAATAGATGACAAATAAGGACCTATGTATACACAGGGAACTCTACTCAATACTCCGTAATGACCTATATGGGAAAAGAATCTAAAAAGAGTGGACATATGTATATGTATAACTGATTCACTTTGCTGTACAGTAGAAATTAACACAACACTGTAAATCAACTATACTCCAATACAATTTTTTTTTAAGTGACAGGATGAAGATGAGGAAGATCATATTAAGATGTTGTCAGAGGACAACCCCAGGCGTGATTTGATTTGAAGGAGAGGAGAGAAAGGGAAAGGTTGCTGAAGGTCAGAAAATATATCCTATTCTGACACCTTGGGTGAAAGCTATCCACTTCTGCACTCGGCAACATCTGGAGAATTCCTAAGAACCCTCAGTTTCAGGTCTCCTGAGGGAGTGACATCCAGTAGAAAGGAGGAAGTGACATGTCTTTTAAGTTGGGAAACAAGCCTAGAGACCATTGCCTTGAACTCTGTCAGTAATTTACAGTACAGGACCCTCTTCTCCTCAAGGGTCAAGGGCCATTTTTCTCTGATGCTTTTTCAAAGGACCAGATATCCAGGTCTCAGATCACCCAGTGACTGCTTCAGTGGTTGAGAAATTGTTTGTACCTGCTGGTGATAAAGTCAGAGGTATTGTATGAGACTCCTGCAGTTATTACTCATGTCCACTTATAGTAGAGTAGAATCTAGAACTGGAAGTAATTCTCAAACTCATAAGGCAGCTTGTTATTAAAGCAGAAGGAGATAGCTCACACGACTGTTGAACACTAAAGGGAAAGTCTGAACTAAAAATCAGAGCGTAGAAAGTTTTGTCTCTAACTTTCAATTCTTTTTCAGCCTGGACATTACAACTTTATGATGAGTAATGAATCCTAAACACCTCAACCTTCTCTTTTTAGTTGTGAATGATTTGAATAACATGAAGAAAATCAGTACCTATTTTTAAACCAAAAATGTTTCCTTTTTTACAGAATTGATTCACTTTTCTTACATCCCCTACAAAAGAAAAGAATGTTTGTTATGTATGTTGGATTGATAGAGAGCTCTACTCAAATTATGAACACAAGGAGATTAAGGAGCTTTAAAACTGTGGTCAAAGTAGATAAAAATAAAACTTTCCAGTTCATGGAGGTTGTGGGAAATGCCGTCTTCAACAAACACACTTATATTAACACTTCAAGAACCCAGGGACCTTCAAGTCCCACCGAATGGAAAATTCCCACAGTGTGGGAAGTGGGCTTCTCACCACAGGGACTGCCAAGTCCCTCTTCAGCAAAAGGCCCCTCTGTGTTCAGCAGATTTTAGAAACCCTAGCATTTTTGTCAGGGACCTATGCAAACACACTCGACTGAGGAAAGTGTAAGACTTGTTTTGCAAAGGAACAAAATTCAGGCCACAAAAATTTAGGAGATGCTCACAGCAGCAAAACACACTATATTTTAGTCACATATCCTATGATTTTATGGTCAACTCCTTTCCCTACAGAAAAATTAGTGGTGCTACCACCTCTGTAAAACCTTAGCCCCTAATCCTCAGAGAGCATTTCAGAACTCTGAGAATTCTGATTCCCTATTGAATTGTACAGAAGAAGATTTATGGAGCCATGAACCACCCCTCCTCTTTCTGCTGTTCCAGAGAAAACATTTACAGTAACAACAGAAGCTTCTTCCTTTTGTTTCTCAGTTCCACCCTTTCAGAAAAGGTCTCTGAGTTCTTCAAACATCACCCTGGATTATCTAGAAGAAACAAATGAGAGAAAAAATTATCTTTCTGGCATTTCAGTTATAAAGAGAAGCCCAGGTTTAGTGTCACTGCTATTGACCAAATCCCTGGCCTCAGGGATAGAATGTCTTTTCCTCTTGCCTAGAACAAAGAAAAAACATTTCATGGTAGACTCTTGGTGATGGAGGGTTCAGTTTCCAGGTGATGTAGTGATTATAAGCCAGTCCTTATTCTCACATAAAACTACTTGATAGCAGACATTAAAATTCAAGATTAAAAGAAAAATGTTCATTTTTTTAAAATACTACTCTTCATCTCTGTCTTGATTAAACCATAGTGTGTCTGCTGTCCATAAGATCTGTGTCTGAGCTCTCTTAAGGTATCTGAGATGTCAAATTGTAACATGTGACTCCTGGAGAGCCCGTCCCACTAAAGAATATTCTAATTAGCAAGACTTCAGCTCATGATGCACTTAGAAACCAATGTTTTTGTTTTTTGTTTTTTAATTTAACTTAGTACTTAAAAAAATAGACTGCAAGACTTGTCATCCAAGAGTGAGTATGTTTGTTCTGTGACAGGTTTCAGAATGGAAGAGTCATCTGATCTTTGTTTTATTTTTTTAATTAATTTTTATTGGAGTATAGTTGATTTACAATGTTGTGTTAGTTTCTACTGTACGGCAAAGTGAATCAGTTATACATATATATATATATATATATATATCTCCACTCTTTTTTAGAGTCTATTCCCATGTAGGTCATTACAGCACATTGAGTAGAGTTCCCTATGCTATATAGTAGGTTCTTATTAGTTATCTATTTTATATATAGTAGTGTGTATATATCAATCCCAATCTCCCAATTTATCCCTCCCCCCCTTTTCCCCTGGTAACCATAAATTTGTTTTCTACATCTGTTACTCTATTTCTATTTTATAAATAAGTTCATTTGTACCAGTTTTTTAGATTCCACATATAAGCGATATCATATATTTGTCTTTCTCCGTCTGACTTACTTCACTCAGTATGACAATCTCTAGTCCATTCATGTCACTGCAAATGGCATTATTTCATTCTTTTCTATGACTGAGTAATATTCCATTGTATATATGTACCACATCTTCTTTATCCATTCCTCCCTCGATGGGCATTTAGGTTGTTTCCATGTCCTGGATATTGTAAATAGTGCAGCAATGAACATTGGGGTACATGTATATTTTTGAATTACGGTTTCCTCTGGGTATATGCCCAGTAGTGGGAATGCTGGACCATATGGTAGCTCTATTTTTGGTGTTTTTAAGGAACCTCCATACTGTTCTCCATAGTGGCTGTATCAATTTACATTCCCACCAACAGTGTAGGAGGGTTCCCTTTTCTCCACACCCTCTCCAGCATTTGTTGTTTGTAGAGTTTTTGATGATGGCCATTCTGACCAGTGTGAGGTGATACCTCACTGTAGTTTTGATTTGCATTTCTCTAATAATTAGTGATGTTGAGCATCTTTTCATGTGCCTCTTATCCATCTCTCTGATACTTTTTTTATAGTGGGGTGGGAAGTTGGGGTCCAAGGGAAAACAAAAGATTAGGGAAAGAATGTGGAGGAATAAAAGGAAGGGAAAGAAAGGGGGAAAGGTTGAATAGGAGAGACAGAAGAATTGCACAGTAGAATGAATCCCACTGTTAAGTGATCTCATCCTTCCCTGATAGATCAGCACATTCAGGAATCTATTTACCTCAACAAAAGGTGCATCTTTGTTACCTTTTACACATTCTAGTTGTTTCTTTGGGGTTATGGTGAGCTCCAAAAAAGTCATCATTTTGGGGAGGAGAAGCAATCTAAATAGTATTAAACAATAATGATGAATTTTAGAAAGTATGCTAGTGAATACATACATATATCTACAAAACTAAAGCAATACCTCATTCTCAGCTCAGTCACACAATCTTTGATCCTTGGTCTGGAGTCTGTACAGTAGGGGAAAAAAATGAGTCAATAATTCAAGAGACAAAAATTGGAGCCAACATTATTTGTCATTGTCTTGGTTTGGGATCTTCCAGAGGTGGACAATAAGACAGGAATTTGAAGCAATTAGTGCATCTGCGATGTGAAGGAAACATGGGTAGGACAGTAGGGAAGTGAGACAGAGAAGGGAAGTAACCCCATAATGATATCAGGCCAGTTATCGCTGGAGTAACTGCCGTTCAGTCCGGTTGCAGAGCTCTGGAAGGCAGTGTAGAACATATGCTTCAGCATTTTCTCTCTCCAAGGGCAAGGGAGCTGGGACACTGATGACTGAGTGCTGCTTCCAGCACCTTCCATGGGCAGGCAGAGCCAGCCTCAATGACTAGAGAAAGCCCCCTTGTACAGTGACACAAGAGCTGGGAGTTGGAATCTGTGGTGGGAGAGAGGGAATTGTATGGGCACCAACACTGTCAGGGCTGAATGGAAAGAAAGCATTGTCCATCGTACTCCCACTTTGTATCAGACCCAGCAGTTGACTTCCACATAACACAAGCTGTTTTACAGATACATCGCTTTGAGTGACAGATCATTAATCAGGGGCCAACTGAGTGTTAACGTTGCCAGTGCTGCTTCCTTTAGACCTTCTAGCGAGGTACCAAAGCACCAGAAATATGAGATTATCGTGGAGGTTCTGTCTTTCTTGTCTCGAGACAGATCTGTAATCACCCAGAGGTGTCCCGTGAGTGCAGTTTCCATGCCCTTTATTCTCATGAGGCTCTGAGAATAAGGATTATCTCACTGGTGAGGAAGCAGCCTTACGACTGCTGAGAGCTACGGACTCGACCCACTCTCTTCCTTCTCTTTTCTCTTTTCCACTAGACCTTGCTGTACTATAAGACTAATGCCAGTTGGGGGAAGATTTTAGTTAAAGTTCATTTAAGATCACCAAGGGCATTGGAAAGTATGTGATAGTTCCAAAAATATATCAAAATAACAATGAAATATAAGAAATGTGTTTCAACTACTAACACATATGATAGAACAGGCATCATATGTGGGCTTCACAGATACTGCATTTTATACAAATCGAAGGTTTACTGCAACCCTGCATCAAGCAAGTCTGTCAGCACCATTTTTCCAACAGCATTTGCTCATTTCATGTCTCTGGGTCACATTTAGGTTAATCTCGCAATATTTCAAACTCTTTTCATTATAATTATTATATTTGTTTCAGTGATCTATGATGAGTGATCTTTGATGTTACTATCGCAAAGAGATAAAGACTTGCTCAAGGGTCAGATAACGGTTAGCATTTTTTAGCATAAAGTACTTTTAATTAAGGTACGTACATTGTTTTTTAGGCATTATGCGATTTCACACTTACTAGATGACAGTATAGTGTAAACATAACTTTTATATGCGCGAGAAACCAAAAAACTGATGTGACTCACTTTCTTGCAGTGGTCTGGAATCGAACCTGCATTATCTCTGAGGTATATTTGTATGCAGATATAATGATGACTAAATCTCTTTTTCAATTTCTGTCACCTGAAATTGATCCTATTTAATTTACTACTCTGGAGAGTATTAAATGTAGAACTAGCCTGAGTTTTTCCTTACAGCCACTATTTGGGGAATCTTCCAGGTTCGTGTATTTTGACCCACTTTCATTAGCAAAAGGACATGAAATGAATTCACACATTTACTTGCAGTGTGTTCAAATGTATGGGGAAACATGGCATCTTTATTTCTCTAAAATTGACTTATTGTTTCTCACAAGTGCCACCTGCTGGGCTGTATGTGCACTTGTGATTGTGCATGGAAGTTCAGAGGCACTAGAATTTTCAAGCAAACTTCTTTGTTGAAGAATAACGTACATCAAAAAATATGCAACTATTTTAAGTGTACAGCTGCATAGATTTTCACAGAGTAAACACACTTATGGAGTGAACACCCAGATCAAGAAATAGAACGTTACCAGGACCCCAAAACCACCCGCCTCATGCCACCTCCCTGTTACTAAACCTGGGGGTGGGGGGTGGGGTAATTGATATAATTCAATCTGGTAACCCCAATCTGTTAAAATTCAATTAGGATTCAACTCAATCTCTTAAAATTCAATATTTTAAGCTGTGCATAAAATTGTCCATTATGTAAAATGCTCAATCTGTCACATTGCACCCCTTTCTCCCTTCTCTGTGCTCAGCAAGAGAGCGTCTAAAGGAGGCTGTGGGACAGAAGTGTCCTTGTGATTTGAAGGCAGGAGGGTCTCAGATCTGCATTCCACACTGGTTCTGGGACAAGAGTCAACACTCACCCTGCTGTCACCGGCTGCTGACATCTGTCACTCAGGTAATGCTTAGCTGAGCAGCACCTGGTTGCTGCCTCTGCTAACTGGGCCCCATCAGCACATCAGCTCTGGATGGCGCTGTGAACCCCTTCCGGTACATGGTCATGATCTTGGCCCAAATGGTTCCAACATCGTGCTTCTTTCTCCACCACAGTGACCTTCAGGCAAGAGCCTTGACCTTGCGCCCAGTTTTCTCTATTTCCCCTCTGAAGGGGGTTGTCGGAGCTTCTCAGCCCCATCTATACTGCATAGGAACTGAGGACAGCTTAGGGGTACCCAGTTTCAAGCCCTTTCCTAGTGCGTAAGTACATTTCACTGCCTTCAACACGGTGAAGTTATCTTCTCCAGGATCATAAATGGGAACTTGGTCTTGAAAGCTCTATCAAACTCACGTCTGATCCCCTGTCTCACCACCGTGTCAGTCTTTGGCCCCTGCAGGAGCACAATTGCCCACTGCCAGGTTGGAAGTGGCCACATGCAGTGCTTTTCTTAGAGGCCTGCAGATTCTACCCAGTGTGCCCAGGGAAGCAGGCCACAGCCGCAACATTCTTGGGCTACCCCAGACCTATCCATAGGCCTGAACTTTAAAAAAGCCAGCCACATTACTAGGAATGAGAACTTCAACATCTGATATGTTCCCTGCATCTCCTTTCCTCCCTCTCTTTAAAGCAAACTTTGAGTATTTAAAGCAACAATCTTTAGGCTTTTCTTTCTTCGATATTACATCCCACCCAGGGCAGTAACCTTCCCACTGGGCTTTTCTTTCCTCTACTGTCTACCCATTCACCCCTTCCTAGTGGTCACAGATGGAAGGGGTACAGAAGAAACTCTATGATCCAAGCCTCCAGGTCCAAATCTTGATCTGCTCAGTGGGACTTAGCAGGAGTTTTAGAAGATTCTTTCTCCATAATAAAGACTGATTCTCTAGACTCCTATTTAAAAACAACAGCAACAATCATTTTACGTATCAGATTATCTTCTGTTCTCTTTCAATTTCTGCTATAACAATTCTCATCTCTCCCCATCCTCCCAAACCCTCACTTTACCCATCTGCCCAAGGTGACAGGGTACTTCAGGTGACTACGGAGAAGGCCATATATACAGAATCATAAAATAGAAAAGCACATTCATATATTTCAAAACGTTTATTCTAACATACTGAAATGAATTAATGTAAAATACATGAAGAGTAATTTTAGCATTTCTTCCAGTAGCCTTGCACTAACACAGAATCATACACTGTAACTAAAGAACTCTAATTTATCAGCTTCAGAAGTATTGAGTTAACGAGATTTGAAAATAAAACGTAATGCATATCTGTGTTTATATAACCCTTTATTGTTCACAAGACGCTTTCACATAAATTATCTCATTTTATCCTTACTCAATGAAGGATGCATTACTGTCCTCATTTGGAGGCCTAGGGAAGTAAAACTCTGCCATCAGCATATAGTGAGATTAAAAGAAAAAAAACTTCTATATTAAAATACATGCAGCTCTGAAGGTAACAGTTTAAATTAGGGACCAGGATAGACTCACTTGGTTTTGAGAAGAACCATCTTTCTGAACCACTTTTGTCATGAAATGTGTAACAAACAGGGGCCCATTATTCTTTGGGAAACTGAACATTGGTAATGTAATCAAAGTGCTTCAAAATGAGATGGTAGGTGCCCTGTTTAAATATGTGATCAGCAGGGCTGTGGGCGGGTACATGACTGCAGAGCTCAGTGTGATGTGGTTTCCTGCTTTGCTTGGTCAGACGAGGACCAGAGGCAGTGCTTGGGCTCTTCCGTTCTGGAGGACACTAAACATTTGTGCTTTTCTTGGGACAAAGCACAAGGACATAGCATCAGGCCAGGAGATATGGCCAGTAGAGCAATCAAAGGGAACCTGCGGCTAATGAATTCTAGGAAAATATATAGAATTTTAAATTTTCCCTTTGGGCATGGTATTTCCTATATGTTATCCTGAAGTGTCAGGAGAGTCTGTCTCATTCACAGCCCTGTTTTTTGTGTTTTTTTTCGCGGTACGCGGGCCTCTTACTGCTGCGGCCTCTCCCACCGTGGAGCACAGGCTCCGGACGCGCAGGCCCAGCGGCCATGGCCCACGGGCTCAGCCGCTCCGTGGCATGTGGGATCCTCCCGGACCGGGGCACGAACCCATGTCCCCTGCATCGGCAGGCGGACTCCCAACCACTGCGCCACCAGGGAAGCCCCACAGCCCTTTTTAACTTATGATTGGAAGGATCATCCTTGTCCACATTCTTTGACAGAACAGACTTGAGAGAATAACTATATCATGGAAAGGGGATCAGAGACCCGCAGGAGGAGACGGAGGGAACTGAGCCTGGAGCCTGAGGTGTGAGGGGCACAGGTGGGCTTGAAGAACTTTCTAGCACTCCTCTGGGGTTCTCAGAAATACCTTCCAGCACTCACAGGGGGCTCAGGTCAGGGACCACTGAACAGTAAAGGAGGACCTCCCATGTACTGGAAATGAATTGGATGCAGAATTAGTCATATTTGGAGGTAACTTTAGCCTGTGCCATTTGGATTAGCCAAAAATCAATTATAGTTAAATATTATATTAGCTTTCTCCTGGATATCCTTTAAATCCTATTAAAGAATAGCGTCACACAATCCGAAAAAATTAAATGGCCTTTATTATTTTCCATTCTCAGGGCACCTCTGTTCCCACCCGTTCGCCAGTCTGCGGGAGGCTTTCTTAGTGACGCGCCTGTTTCCTGGTCAACCACCAGGTGTCAGTCCAAGCTCAGCCCTCTCGACATTTTCCTGGCCCACAGAATGAAGCTTCTTGTTTTTTCTTTCTGTCCAGGAGGAACTTAGAGATCCTCAAGACCCTCAGGGTAAGGTACAGCGACCACAGAGGCCACTGGACGCTCTTCCTGGGTGAGACCCATGGCCTTCGTGGCTCTGAGCAGATGAAGCATCTCTGGATCGGGGCACTAAGTAAACCACCACCGTTCCCTTGAACTCTGAGCACTTCAAAGGGCCTCCGCTCTCCGCAGTTTGCAGCCTCCGGAGGAGCCGCCCTTCCTTCCCGCCACCCCCAACCCCGGGTCCCGAGCCCTGAGGCCACTGGGCTGGGCGAGCGCATCCCCCCGCTTCCTGCGCAGGAACGGGACCCGCTGTTCTGACCCGCGGGGAGGACGCCGCGCACCTGCCTCCCAACAGGTGCGCGGAGGCGACTCAGCATCTCCGCGATGCGCGCGCAGATGAAAATGGCTTTCCCTCTTGTAGCACATCCTCCCACAGGTGTCCACAGGACTTTCCCTGTGGGTGCGAGATGCCTGCGGGAGCTCCTAGAATCAGGTTCTTGCCACATCACAGAGAAGGCAAAAAAGGGGGCGGGGGGCTGCTTTTTTTTGTTTTTTTCCCCCTTGTGGATTTTTGTGAGGGCGGAAATAACCTCTTCCTGACTTGTCCCAGCTAATATAGGCTTTCAACTAGCTCCTGGGTCAGCCTATCCCTGGAAAGGTCACCAGTCAGAGGAACTGGGACACCATGAAGGTTATAGATGGGTTAGACCCATTTCCCAGAGCAGGACACTGCCCCAGACTCCCAAACGGGGCTCTGTAACCAAGGCTGTTGTGGAGGCAGTTAGCAGAATCTGCTTCACCAGGTAAAAAACTGATCCAAAACAAACAAAAAGACCTACCGAAAATTCACAGGAGAATACAGTCTCTTCTCAGTAAATAATTTAAAAGTGTGTATACTGTGTGGGTAACTTACAGTGAAACATTTTAAAAATTCTGTGTACCTCTATTGACTACTCGCAAGGTTGATTTGTGAGAATTTCATTATTTGGAATGCATTTTTTGTCCAGTTCATTAAATCTCAACTTGGGGGGGGGTAAAAACAAGAAAAGGTGTTTTTCTATTTCCCACACTATTATTTTGCTTGGAACTCTGCTGGATCTCTTTGTCTAGTCCCTTAGGTACATCTTGGGCAGATCCCATGACTCTCTAGTCACTTTCAATTACCAAGATTATATTCATTTAAAATTTTAATCTAAATATCTAATTATGTTGTATGAATAATACCACAGTGGAATAATACCCAGCCATAAAAAGAGTGAAATCATGCCATTTGAAGCAACATGGATGGAACTAGAGATTACTGAGTGAAGTAAGTCAGAGAAAGACAAATATATTTTTTAGATTCCATGTATAAGTATCACTTATATGTGGATCTAAAAAATAATACAAATGAATTTATTTACAAAACAGAAACAGACTCAGACATAGAAAAAAAAAAAACGCATGTTTACCAAAAGTGAAAGGGGGGGAGGTATGAATTGGGAGTATGGGATTAATAGATACACACCACTATATATATAAAATAAACAACAAGGATTTACTATACAGTGCAGGGAACTATATTCAATATCCTGTAATAACCTATAATGGAAAAGAATCTGAAAAAAATATATATATATATATACTTTGCTGTACACCAGAAAATAACACAACATTGTAAGTCAACTATACTTCAATTAAAATATATAAATGTATACATAAAATATCTATATCTGTATCTATATCTATATCTATCCTCTCTCCCCTTCTCCAAGCAAAGACCCCAAATTCAGAATGAATGAGACCGTGGTCCTCTCTTTCCTTTCTTCTACTCCTGCACCTTGCAGTTGGTAATGGGAAGACACAGTTGACCTCTGGGGTCGCCCTTGGTCCTCTTCTAACCTCAAGCTACTCTGGTGTTGGGTGAGGAAGAAGGGATCAGGGAAAATAGTAAAAGCCTTTTTCCCGGGTACGTTTGTCATTGTTTCTCTGTGGTGGCTGCTGCGTGTGAGCTACCACTGACTGGCCACCAGACACTCCAAGAGAAAGGGGCTTTCAAACGCTGGCCCTCTCACAGATTTCATGCATGACATTTTTCAAAGGCCTTATTGGAGTCTCCTTACTACACTATTTGCTGATGTGTACCTCACTTCAACTCCTTTCCACTTTCCCTTATTTTGCTTTCCTGGTGGAAAATCCTGCACACTTGCTCCTGGTAGGCAGACTTTGCTTTATTTTATTTTATTTTATTTTATTTTATTGGAGTATAGTCGATTTACAATGTTGTGTTAGTTTCAGGTGTATAGCAAAGTGAATCAGTTATACATATATCCACCCTTTTTTAGATCTTTTTCCCATATAGGCCATTACAGAGTATTGAGTAGAGTTCCCTGGGATATACAGTAGGCCCTTATTAGTTAGCTATTTTATATATAGTACTGTGTATATGTCAATCCCAATCTCCCAATTTATCCCTCCCCTCTCCTTACTCCCTGGTAATCATAAGCTTGTTTTCTACATCTGTAACTCTACTTCTGTTTTGTAGGTAAGTTCATTTGTATCCCTTTTTTTTAGATTCCACAAATAAGCAATATCATATGAACAGCCACCTTCAGTGGAGAATTAATCAGATGACACAAAACTGGCTCTTCTCTGTGATGCCACCATAGGCAACTCTGCGTTCCAACTGTGGGTGTGCAAACATCTCCACCACCAGTCCTTGCTCTCTCTCCTGCCCCCTTGCCTCTTCTCTCCATCTTCAGTTAGGCTGGGACTGATGGGCAAGCCTGCTTGCCTGGGGAGATGTCCATCTGGGGAAGAGATCCAGCCTTTCCCCTCTGCAGGCATCCGCCCTCCTTATGAGCAATTTTCTTAGAAATCCCATCACTTGGCTTTGGAGATCAGAAAGCATCACTGTCATGAACAAGTGCTTCACCAGACTGACACCCACACTTCTTATGAATCCCCCACTTCTCCCAGTGCTTCTTTAGTGGGCTAGGAAGGGGTACTGGCTGACTTTGATTGATAGTAGGGATGATGCGTCTCCTCGTGGGAAACCTGGAGCAGGGCTTGGTCCCAGCGGTTTTTAAGAAGGTGGGTGTGTAATACCTCACTTAGTCCTTAGGTATGCTGTATTAAAGAAAAGACGATAACTCTAACATGTTTTGTGTACTTACTTCATTTCATCTAATTGTCACAAGAAGACAATAAAGTAATATGATTCTCACTTGATAAATGAGGAAAATTTAAGCTCTAAATATTCAGTGACTTTCTCACAGTCTTACAGCTGGTAAATGGGATAGAAACACAGGTCTGTCTGATCCCAAAGCCCATACTTTTGTCACTTCTGCTGTTTTTTATACAAATAGTATCTGATAAGTGGGTCTGATAACCTCTCTGAATAACTAGTTTTAAATAAGCTGACATCAAAATAAAATTAAATTAAAAGGGAATGTTCACCAGTGTTCATAAACAGCAGTCACCATTTTCATTACAACTCACTCAGCTTACTCATTCCTTCATTTAAGGTGAATGGATAAAGAAGATGTGGTATGTATATAAAAATAATGGAATACTGTTCAGCCATAAAAAATGATTGAAATTTTGCTATTTGCTGCAACAAGAATGGACTTGGAGGGCATTATGCTAAGTGAAATAAGTAAGACAGAGAAAGACAAATATGTATATCACTTATATGTGGAAATCTAAAAAGATACAATAAACTAGTGAATATAACAAAAAGAAGCCGACTCAAAGACATTACAGAACAAACTAATGGTAACCAGTGGGGAGAGAGAAGTAGGGATTGGCAATATAGGAGTGGGGGATTAAGAAGTACAAACTATTAGGTATGAAATAAGCTACAAGAATATATTGTAGAGCACAAGGAATGTAGTAAATATTTTATAATAACTATAAATGGAGTATAACCTTTAAAAACTAGAATCACTATATGGTACACCTGTAAATTATATAATATTATACATCAACTATATTTCAATTTAAATGTCAAAAATTTTTAAAAGAGTAATTGAGGGCTTACTGTGAGAAGAAATGGAATGTAGTATGTTCTCACCTTCAAACTAGCTTGCAACTAGTAAAGGACTTAAAGACATAGAGAAAATGACTTAATAAAAGTTGAAAGATCCTAGAACAAAAGTAAACATCAAATTCTAATGGGATTCTGAAGTTCAATTTCACGTTTGGGGGAGTGGATGTCTTAGAAAGTTACAATCTGAGTTGAGTCCTAGGGAATGGACAGACTGTGGAGATAAGAGATGTCAGGGAAAACTTGAGCATGGAGAACAGACAGCATGAAAAAAGCAGAGAGGCAAGATATCTTTCAGCAGGTTTAGAGACAGCTGGTTTGGCCAGAATGTAAGCTGTGTACAATTTATGTATTCGAGATTGGGAGATAAAATCAGAAACTTAAGTAAGGGTCAGATCACAGAGAACCTTCACTTGTCAGGCTGAGGTTGTGACTAGGATACTATTCAAAGAATTTGAGCTGAGTATTATTTCACTGGAGTTGAGCCTGAGGGGAGTGAGCCTTGGAGAAGCATGTGGGATCCATTAGAGTGAGAGAAACTGAAAAAGTAAAAATAAAAGGTAGAACAACCAGGAAACCATTACAATTATCATGGAATGCATTATAAGAGGAAGTATTGACAAGGATGTGCAGCACCTGGAATCTTCGTACACTGTTGGTTGGAGTATAAAGTGGAACAATCATTTTTCAGAGTTGTTTGTCAAATTTCTTATAAAGTTTAATTCTACCTTATGGCCCAGCAAGTTCACTCTTAGATACTTACCCAAGAGAAATGAAAACATATGTCCACTTATATAAGAATATTTCCAGCAGCCTTACTCAAAATATTGTCCATCAACAAAAAATTAGGTGAACAAATTGCAGTGTATTCATATAATGGAATGCTATTTAACAACTGAAAGGAATGAACTACTGACATACACAATAACATGGTTGAATCGCAGAAGTTTAATATTAAGGAAGCCAGATAAGAGTCTGGGCCATGTGATTCCATTTACGTGAAATCCAAAGTCAGGGAAAGTTAATCTATGGAAATAGAAATTAAAAAATAGTGGATGTTAAGGAAGGAAAAGAAAGGAAGGGATGGAGAATGGGATGGAAAGGTACATGAGGGAACTTCTCGGATGGTGTAAATGTTCTGCATCTTATTTTTGGTGGTGGTTACACATATTATACAACTGTCCAAAACTCATCATCTGAACATGTGACAATTCTGCACTTTATGTTAATTACATCTCGGTTAAAAACATTAGGGCATTGATAATGTAGCCTCCACTCAACCTCCCTGAGAAAAATACCTAACAAATCAAAACAATCAAATACTTTATCTGAGGAATGAATCAAAATAAAATGGCAGAAATAATGGTTGAAAAAGACCTAAGAGTGAGCAATGAAACTAATAAAAACCTACAGTAAAGATAAAATAATATGCTCATATTTTTAAAATTAATGTAATTATTTTTGTAAGAGATAGTGAATGTTATAAAATTAATACTTTAGCAATAGCCTATATATCAAATGCTAAATTGTGGCCCAAAACTCTGAAGTCAGTGGGAAAAGATAAAGCAGTGGTTTGTTTAAAGAAATCTCTAATTAAAAGGACTAGAGTCCTGCTGTAGAAAAAGCCAGTATTATGCTCAAATGTCATATTTTCAAAAGTATTCATTGTAAACTCTTTATAAAGAATTAAGTTCATGGTTCATAAAAGTTGCTTTAGGACAAAACTGATTTGTTCTCACACTGAGAAGTAATATAGTGTTTACAGAAATGTGTCCTTCTATCTGTAGGGCAGATAGAGCTCATGTAAAAAAAGATGTCATTATAGCTTTATGTAATTAGCTTAAGAAGCAAAATTAGATTACGATTCATTATCTTTCGCCCAGATAAGCTCTAAGAAGGGTATACTTAAGGTTACCTGTTTTGGAAGTCAAAAATTATATTTACTGTTCAAAAGCAAGATAGAAATCTGTAGAATCTGTTATTCTTGTGACTTGCTTAGGGAGTAAAAGTGAGTTAAGGGCAATACAAAATCCGTTTGAGAAGGAAAATATAGCCTTGTACTGTGTATAACTCATGTACCTCTTTTTAGGAGGAAAGCTAATCTGTTACCTGGAAGTGTATTTTCCAGTGGTAAGCAGATAATACTTCTGTATAGGAATACCAAAATTCTGTGCAGATACCATGTAGAAAGGTGAGAGTGTGTGAGAGTGAAACAGAATGCAAACTCTTGAAATATACCAGGATAATCTGGGTCTCCCCAGGTCCCCACTCTGAATACTTGTTAATTCTATTGGCTTCTGCTACTCTAAGAGACTAGCACATGGTTACTGGAAATAAATGGAATGACTCAATGGGAAAGTGGTTGAATAAATCGTGGTAAATATCTACAAGGAAATATTACCGCTAATAGGTGGAGTTAATTAGATCCGTTTTGACATTGTGTACTTTTTGTATGTTAAATGAGAAAAAGAAAATTTTAGAATAATGTGTATTGTGAGTATTCATATTGGTAAAAACAATTCAAAAGGGAAAAACTCCTTATATGGTATGAAAACATACCAGCAAATACCATACTAGAAGAGTTAATATTGTTCACGTTTAAGGGGGAAAACTTGACAGATCTGTTTAAAATGCATATGTCAACTGCTATAAGGAGATGGCTTAGGAAATATGTGGGCTGTAATGGAAAATTCAGGAAAGATGGGTTAACATGGATGGATGGATGAGTGGATGGACTGGTGGATGGAGAAAGGAGAGAAGAAAAGAAAAGAAAGGGAGGAAGGAAAATTATTTTTCTTCAGACATATGAAGGCCTTGTTCCATTATTGTTCTAGTATCTGATGTTTCCCATGATAATTCTATTGCCAAAATATATTTTGCTCTTTTTATCCTTATTCTGATATTTTGTAATCAGGATCTAAATGTGAGTCTTTTCTGTTTAAAGAATTTGGTTCCCTTTCAGCTCAGAAAAAATCCTCATGTTGCTTCTTAGACCATTTAGACCCCTCTATTCCCTCTGTTCTATCTTTCTGGCACTACAACTTGCTGGCCATTCGACCTCTTTTACTATTTCTCTAAAATATTCCATATTCTCTTCTTGTTGCTCCACATTTTGATATTTTTTTCATTTTTCCCCTTTTTTAAATTTAAAGGATTCTTTTATACACTTTTATCCTTTTTGCAGCATCCTGTTCTTGTTTTATAGATACATCTTCTTAAATTTGTATGTTTCTCAAAGTCCTCCTCTGTGCCGTAAATTATCTCTGTATCCTCCAGGGTCAATTTTTGTGTATGTGTGTGATTGTACTATCCTAAAACAATGAAAAGAAAAGGGAGTGAGATTATAAAGGGCAAGAGATATCCATAGATTCCTCAATGATAGAGAACATATTAAGGATTATTGATGACTGAGAAAGAGGTGAGGAGGGAAATACGCTTCTTAGAATTCATACTGAGGAATGGAGTGGAAGAAGAAGCCATTGACCTGGTGGAAATGGGTTGCAATTCTAGCACTGTCACTTATCTCCTAGATGATCCTAGGTATTTTACTTAATTCACAAATTTCACTATTATTTAATAGATCTTTACCAAATAGACCAGCATGTCCCAACAGAATGCTCTGTGATAATGGAAATATTCCATATCTCCACTGGTCAATATGGAAGCCACTTGCCACATGTGTTTTTTGGGCACATGAAATGCTATTCATGTGATTAAAGGAGTGAATTTTTATTTTCATTTCCTTTTAATTGTTTCAAATTTAAATAGCCACTTGTGGCTAGTGGCTACAAGAAGAGAAACAGAACAGAAGAGAAATAGACCTTTATTCATCCATACAAAAGTGCTTTTATGAGGTATAACTATTAGAATCATATATAAATCAGGAGATAGAATTCTTGGCTACATGATTCAGAATGCCATAGCCAAAGGAAAAGAAATAATATAAAAGAAGTTTAAAAGAGAGCCACTCTTCTTCTTCCTGAAAGTACTAAGCTTCTGACATCATTTTCTTTTCTTTTCTTTCTTTTTCTTTCTTTCTTTCTTTCTTTGTTTCTTTCTTTGTTTCTTTCTTTCTTTCTTTCTCTCTCTTTTCTTTTATTTTCTGGATGTGTGGTATCCACCTGTCTACATCACAGCAAAGGAAGTAGCATAGTTTGTAGGGTTGCACAAGTCAAAAAACATAAACAGTACAGTAAATGGCATGAGGCACTTCCCAGAAGGTTTCATTAGGATAAATTTTATCTCACCTGCAATGGCCTTGCCCACCAGCCCTAATGAGTGACTTTGACTCTCACTGGCTCTTGAATTCCTGCCAAAGCCAGCACATATTCACAGCTGAGTTCTCACAGAGCAGCCTCTTGTTTTTGTTATTTGTGGCACTGGACCTCTCTTTGAACATCAGGGAAGCATCCATTTAGCAGGAGACCCATCCACAGAGTGACTTCTCCCAAAGTTATTGTCACTAGATACACAAAATTTATATTTCCTTTTAAGAATATGGATGGCTATATAAACCATTCCTCTTTTAGATTTATATTCTGCATAGGATAGGCATAATCTTGTGAAAAGAGCTCTGGACTTAGGGTCAGAGGAAACGGGCTTTAACCCCAGTTCTGCCATTAGCCAGTTGTGTTCTTCCTGTGCAGGTCACTCAACTGTTCTAGGCCCCAGTTCCGCCAACTGCAAAAGGGGGGCAATTCTACGACATCAACATTAGCATCCCTCACTGCAGTCTAACTGGAAAGGTTGCCTCACCCAGAACTGACCCATGTAAATAGGTAGGAGATGGGACAGGTGGATGGTTCTGTTCCTATGCTGCTGGATGCTCATAATAGGTCATCCCAGTAAAAGGAAAACCAACCTGCTAACTCGTAACTTGATGATGTTAGGGACTTTGAGGATACAGTTCTGTGTCCAGATGATGCCATTTCTCACTGTCTATCAGGAGACTCCTCAATCACATGTGGATAAAGGCAGCACAAGCCTGGTAGCCCCATGGAGATTCCACAGGCAAAGAGCTCCATCCCTGCTACATCGGGAGCTTCTCAGCCTGGCCGTGGTCGATGGTAGTTTTGAGCTCTCAGTGTCACTATAAGCATCTTGCTTCCACACCCATCATTATTAACCATAATTACCTTTAGTCCTTTTCACTTTATCCTCAATAACCTGTTGTCTACTTTACGGAAGATTAAATGCTTGTAGTTCCTGAGAATGTTTCTGGGTCAATTTGGGGGGTTTGTGCCCTCTCTGTAAGGACAGTATTTTACTTCCCATTACTATGCATTTCACTTCCATAAACAGAAATCCCTTGCAACTATAGGATACTTAAAAAGGTAGAAACCATAGAATAAACATATTTAAAAAAGCATGCCAGTTTCTTTTTCAAATAATAAGCACTGCATTTAAAACAATGTGTCTAATAGTTAGTTGGAACAAATATAATAAATATACCACGGAGTGTCCAAAAGTCTGGAAGCATAGGAGAAATAGTATATTTATTGTACATTATACAGATGGGGAAATTGAGTCTCTGAATGGCTGAGAGCTCAGAGTTGGGTAAGGAGTAGATCAGATCCAGAATCGAAGCCCATATTGGTCTATGTATCTTGTCCCACATTAGGTATAAGCATTTCAAATTAGAACCAGCTTCCTAACACATCTGTATATTTTTTTCTCATCGAAAGCTTATAAATACCAAGACAGCAACCAACTCACCTTGAAAGTGATTCAAGACTTTTAAAAAACTGGGTCATTTGTAGAGACGTGGATGGATCTAGAGGCTGTCATACGGAGTGAAGTAAGTCAGAAAGAGAAAAACAAATATCATATATTAACGCATATATGTGGAACCTAGAAAAATGGTACAGATGAACCGGTTTGCAGGGCAGAAATTGAGATACAGATGTAGAGAACAAACATATGGACACCAAGGGTGGAAAATGGAGGGGGCAGATGGGGTGGTGGGATGAATTGGGAGATTGGGATTGACATGTATACACTAACATGTATAAAATGGATAACTAATGAGAACCCGCTGTATAAGAAAAAAAAAAGGACATATCAATATTAATGCCACATACTTGAATAAATCTCCATCAGTCTTCTCTACCACTTTTTGTTTTTAACCATATGGGAAAACATAGTAAATATTGAGTTAAAATAAAGAAACTGCTTTATTTTCTCTAAAAAAAAAGGGACTTTTAAAAAATTCATTATCTTTTCATTAATTTACTTAAAGAATGTTCTGAAAATATTTGTATACTTTTAAAAAGAAAACTTTTTATCCTGAAGCCCATTTTGTGTATAATGAATGTGTCTTCATTCTGTGACATTAACTATATGTGCGTATCAATGTTCCTGCTTAAAGTAGAAAGCTAATTGCAGGGTGTGTCATGTCTAACCTGTTTATACCACGTATGGCCCAGTATCCTAGGCAGCTACAATAATAACGACTTAAAGAATCTTCAAATGTTTGGGCTAAACAAGAGCCTATAAGAGGTCTACACCAACCTCCTCACTTCACAGATGAATAAACTGAGGCTCATTCATTCAGTGAGCACAATTTTGTTGGATATCTGTTGTGTGCCTTCCCTAGGTTTCAGTTCAGTAGGTCAGAAAAAAATGAATCAGCCCAGAGAAGTCAAATGATTGCCCAAGAACACTCACAGCTGCATGCCACACCTAGGATAAAGACAGTTGGGGCAATGGCAATCAGAACACCTAGGACTGAAATGAGCTGGCACGTGTCTGACATTATTTAGGAAGGTGCTAGTGGTAAGAGGCCCAATGGATACAAACTCAGTGAGTATGAAGGGAAGAAAGTGTGGGGAATGTTTTTAAATATTAAGATCTGAGAACTTCACAATACTCTGTAATGGCCTATATGGGAAAAGAAGCTAAAAAAAAAAGTGGATATATGTATAACTGATTTACTTTGCTGCACACCCGAAACTTACACAACATTGTAAATCAATTATACTCAAATAAAAATTTAAAAAAAAAGATTTGAGAACTTCAAAGAAATATTTCCAAGCTTATCTAGCAATGCCACTTGGGATAAGAGACAAAACCTGATGGAACAGTTGAGCATTTAACAGAGGACTCTTCAGAAAAAGCCAGGCTTTGGGGTGGTATGATATTCAAAAGGTACAAGGTGAACCCCATTAGGCTCTTCAGCCTCTAGACATCAAAAAGTCATTTCTGCCCCGGGTGGGAGCAGATGCTCCAGACTCACATCTTTCTCTCATCCACTTTACTCTGTAAGTGAAATCTAAGGGCATTCCTGCCAAAACAGATACCAAACTACAAATGAAATCAAGCCTCCTTGGGCAAACCAGGAGGTTAAGGGGAAAAAAATAAAAGCAAATCCATTTCTATATCACCTCCCTGCCAAGGCAGCAAATCTATAATAAGAACATAGGACACTGAAGGTTATGATGATAACCTCCCACGCTTGTTCTAGAAAGGACTAGAAGAGGCATTCCAGGCCACTGTGGACCCCAAGCCATCACTGATTCCTCCACCAGATGCTTGGCCTCTGGGCAGACCCAGTTTACCCTTCAATAAGAATGAGATCATGAAAAGACTAATTCACCATTGTTTATGCCTCCAAAGCCTACTCACTATTAATTTGGGGGGATAGGGCTTCCACCTGGGAAACTTTTCCTTTAGATTATTTATGGCCTCAAGAAGGTTGCCTTTGGAACTGGAATGCTTCCAATGACTCAGAATCTAGTTCATGTAGAAAAGGCCCAATCTGAGTTTAAACTACATATATTCTAAGGACTTCAGTGTATCTGGACACGTGCGGAGGGCTTTTTAGATGGGATCACAAAGATAAATTCTAATGGAAATCTGAGAAGGTCTAAACCACGTCTTTGGTTCAAGATTAATGGAGCAGTATCACAGTATCACACAGAAGCTGTATGGTGGTGGCATTTCAGTATAACCTCTGAGTATGCTGGAGGCCCAACGTAGATAGAGACTCTCAAGGAAGAATGAGTGAAAAGATAAAGTCAGTTCAGTGTTTTCTCCATGAGATTGAGAGAACAATTACCCAACAGTATCGGAGTCTATAGGACCAAGAACTGGCGCCCTCAGCATAAATGTTGGCATCCTTGATGGCACAGATCAGCTGCCTCTATAAGGACATAACCAGGCACTGGACAATGGCAATGCCCAGGACACGTGGGGATTGATTAGCATGAGGAGTCAGGGCATTGGGGGAGGAAATGGGGATCTCTGTCCTCACACACCTCCTTCTTCAAAACAAGAAGATTTATTAGCAGAATGCATGTGAGAAACCTGGAAGGATATTCAGAAAAGATTCAGGAGGAATTTGAAAGAAGTTGTTATTCTTGTAGGGACACTGGGAGGCGGAGCCAGAAAAATGCTGTTTAATGACTATTGTCATGAACACTACTTAGTCCTGTGCTGCTGCAGCCTCTAAAATGCAGGTTAAGCAAGAAAAATCTGTGCTCTTTCCTTCTTTAATAAACTGTATTTAAGGAATTCTCTAGTTTGATAAATTATAAAATATCATTTCCATGCTTCTAGTCTGCTTGTGGCTCCTCCTGCATCTTCTCTGTGTATTGCCATGTGAATTTCCTCAAAAACAGAGCCAGGGGCTTCCCTGGTGGCGCAGTGGTTGAGAGTCCACCTGCTGATGCAGGGGACGCAGGTTCGTGCCCCGGTCCAGGAAGGTCCCACATGCCGCGGAGCGGCTAGGCCCGTGAGCCATGGCCGCTGAGCCTGCGCGTCGGGAGCCTGTGCTCCGCAACGGGAGAGGCCACAACAGTGACAGTCCCGCGTACCGCAAAAAACAAAACAAAACAAAACAAAAAAACAAAAAACAGAGCCAGTATAAATGAGAACAATACTTTCTTTGAATAGAGCAATGTCAATGGGTTCCAGAAAGAAGGTACAGAATTTCTGCTGCATTGAGCCATCACCAAAAAACCTGCATAATTTATTCTCTCTGTGACTATCAAGACTGTCCTTTAAACATTCCACTTAAAAATTGCCTTCACAACTGCCCTATTAGTATCAGCTTTTATGTGACTGTAAGTGTATATATGTTTGAGTGAAGAAATGTCACATAGATATTCCCATTTATATTTTTTCCTTTGGTGAGTGTGTTTATTCTGGCAGTTTCCAACACAAACGACACTACAAACAACCAATACGTTTGAACATGAAATGGGGCAGGGCGGGGGGGGGGCGGGGGGAGGGTTGGTGTAGAATGACACACTTTCTTGCTCCAATTCAAGACACTGATGGAGTTACTAAACTGTGAGATTCTGGGTCTCAGGTAGAGAGAATTAACAACTGATTAGCGTTCAGAAGTGTCATACCTTTCCCCATATGCTATTGAATGGGGGAGACTTTCTCATATTTCAGATAAAACTGTGTGCATACATCATTCACACGGTGTGGTCTTGGGCAATTAGCTCAACCTCTCTGGATGAAATCTTGCAATTCATAAAACAAAAATAAAATAGCTGCCTTTAGCTCCCTCATAGGATTGTTGTAAGATATTATCACATAAAGTAGAAAATCATGATACAGATATATTTCTATTTCATTACAATGAGCCTCATTTAAAATAAAAGAAACTGTCATTTAAAAGTTCAATGGTCCCTGGAAACATCTACATGACTGACATCTGTAAGAAGGCAGAAGAGTCCCAGGCCTTGATTCCTCATAGACACAGATTTCACAATGTTATATGGACCAAAGTACCTTTATGAAAGGTCTAGATTACAGTAAGAGGCTACAGTACTCAACATGAGCACACGTCTTAGAATGGCCATCATCAAAAAAGGAATAATACTAAGTGTTGGCAAGGATATGGGTAAATTGAAATCTTTATACATAATCTCAATTCTTGGAATTTAACCAAAAGAACTAAAATCAGGATCTTGAAGAGGTTTATGCATCACCCTGTTTGTTGTGGCATTATTTACAAGATCTGAGATGTGAAAACAACCCAAATGTCCATCAATGGATGAATGGATAAAGAAAATGAGTAATATACATACAGTGGAGTATTATTCATCCAGAAAAAGGATACCCTGCCATAAGCAACAACACAGATGAATCTTGAGAACAGGATGCTAGGTGAAATAAGCCAATCTCAGAAGAACAAATACTGCATGATTCCACTTATATGAGGAATCTAAGGTGGTAAAGAAACAGAAAATGGAATGATGGTTGTCAAGGGTGGGGAGAGGTAGGAAATGGGGGAGATGCTGTTAAAAGGGTATAAAGTTTCAGTCATGCAAGGTGAGTAAGTTCTAGAGACCTGTTGTACAACATTGTGTTTATGGTTAACACCACTGTACTGTGCACTTAAAAATGTGTTAAAAGAGTAGATCTCGTGTTATCTGTTCTTACCATAATTTAAAAATAATAAGAATTAAGTAAGGTCCCTTTTAGGGTGACTCCATCTCACAGCCTAAAATACTGTAATGCTGAATTCCAAAGTAGTTGACAAAATTTGGGAACAAAGCCTGTATGGAATATTTGGTGGGACAGGAGGAAGAGGTTTAGGTCAAATGTTCCCTGAGATTCAAGGCAATCACTCCTCTTTTGCTGTAATTGGGGCATTTCATAACTCAGTGTAATGTACAACTGAGTTTGTACCCTATCGTTTGGAAGAGAAAGAGGCAGAAATCACATGTCAGTTTTTCACCTGAATAGTAAACATTGGAAAAGAAATGTAGGTTAAGAAAAAATTAACCAAGTTTGTGCCCATAGGTAACAATGTCTCTGGTGCCTCAACAATGCTCTGTCAGTGCCTTTGGCTAATGGCATGAGGCCCGTGGTCAGACAATCTTTCGGCAAGAGGAACATGTGACTCTTAGGACATTGCCTGTGATAGACCCTGGGAGCCAGACACCCAATTGTAATGCATCCAAGAAGTGTTTCCTCTGTTCTCTTTAGGGCTCCAACACTGTGCTTACTGAAGAATGAAGAGCTTTTATCCCACCTGTTACCATGAAGCAGGTGGTTGCTGGGGACAAAGCTGGTGGGAAGGAGTCCTGCCTCTCCAGTTAAGCCAGTTTGGAGAATGTAAACAGGGTTGGGAAGTGGAGAATGCCAGTGGCCACATCTGGATGCTGGTTCAAGTTTCTGCCCCATCCCATTCTAAGGAAACAAAGGAGGGAGGGACAGCATTTTCCAGCTGAAAGTGAGGCTCAGATATTGGGAGATGTCAGAAATCAAGAAAGGCTTCTCACTCTCCCTTTATCCCACGCTGTTGCTCTTGAACAATATTTAGGAAAATATTTAATGAAAATGTTAAGGATGCTATAAGTTCATTTAAAAAAATCAAACAAAACATAGTCCTTATAAGCACCAAAAATGAGCTTTGTATAAAATGAATATTCATAATTAGCTTTACATTTGCTCTAGAAGTGTTTGGATTCTTCATGAAACTGCACAAGAGGAATCATTTGTAGCTTCTTAGATGCCATTTGGTATTAGATGGAATAGCCTCATTAGTAATAATTGTATACTTAACAGTTTGTTATGTCAGAGAAATTCTTGATCAGTATTCAAGTATAAGTGCTTTGGGAAAATCATTGATTTAAAAATGTTTTCTAATAAATTTCTTTTCAGAAATTACCCAATAACACCTACTCAGTAACCTAGTTACTCATTGATGATACATTAAGAAAAAGTTAATATTCATCCCATTTTCCCAGGTAAACCAGAGAATAATTTTGTATATTTCTCTATGCCCCACAAGTGTGTATGGTATTTTGTAATGTTTTTACAAATCCAGTATTATTCATATTAGTCTTCAATCCCTTTTTCTCACTTAGCAATCATTCATGAGTGTTGCTCCAAGTTAGTCTTAGAGATCTAAGTCCTTCCTTATCATAGCTGCAAAATTGTTCATTCTATGGATGTATCACAATTTACCCAATCATTGCACAGCTAATGGGCATTCAGGTTGTGTCCTGGGTTTTTTTGTTTGTTTGTGGCTGTTTGGTTTTCTATTACAAACAATGCTGTGAACAACTTGATACATGTGATACATATGTCTTTGAGTCCTGGTACTTTTATTTACAAAGGATAGATTTCTACAAGCAAAATTTGGGATCAAATTGCACAAGCATTTTTATTTTGCCAGTTAACGCTGGTTTATTTTCCAAAGGTAGCAGCAATTTTACACTCAGCATCAATGTATGAAAGTACCTATTTGCTTGAATCATTGCCAACGTTGGAGGTCGCTGTACTTTAGCATTTTTGTCATTCTCACAGCTGTCAGTGGACTTTTAGACTTAAAAAGATAGATTTGTAACTTCTTGTTCCTTTATACTTTAAAAGTCCTGATGTATTATTATAAAATGTTCCTTTTAAATAGAAAAGCTTACATGTTCTTATTTACCCCATCAGACTTTTATTACAATAACAATTTTACAACATAACAGATATAGAAAGCAACCAACATCTCTCCATAAATGTTGTCCAGTTCTTGTCCATATGCATTTCAGTTTTACAAAGATATGGTTCTAGCATAGTGTAATTTTGCACTTTCAATTTTTTACTATACATTACAAGATAAATACTTTCCCTGTCTTCCCTTTTAACAGCTGCTTAATGTTTCATGGTTTGTATCTGTGAACTCATTAATGATTCACCCATTGTTGAATGTCTGAGCTACTTTTCTGGTTTCATAATTACAGATAACTGTGAAGTGAAAATATTCATAAATATGAAGTCATCCTTTTTTAAGCAGATTTTCCTTGGATAAATTTCCAAGAATGGAATAGAATAAATGTGTTAAGGGATCTTGAGACACTGTACCAAACTGTTTTCCAAAAGGGTAGTACCTATTCATCCAGGCACAAGCAAAGGATTAGATTTCTTTTAAAAAAATAAAAATCTTTATTGAAGTATAATTGCTTTACAATGGTGTGTTAGTTTCCGCTTTATAACAAAGTGAACCAGTTATACATATACATATGTCTAAATTTCTGAATGACATGTCAAGATCTCTAAATTAGGACCTGGCAATCTCTATTTTTCATCAGGGTTTTTTTTTTTTGACATTTTAAAACCGCTCTATGCCATTAGAAACAGTGGCTATCATTGGGCGAGGAAATGACTGGAATAGGAAGAAAGTAAGGTTCTGTGGCCCTGCTTATGTTCTATTTCTTGATTTGGAAACCAATTAGTCAGAAGTGTTCAGTTTGTGAAGACTAGGAGAGCAGGACCCTTCAGATTGCAGCACCTTTCTCTGTGCACATCATACATCAATAACTGTCCAAGAAACATGCTGCAGGAATTTCATGAGAACGTCTGTCACATTGCAGAAAGACACATGAACGCTCTAGAATATTTTACCAGGCACCTCTTTGGATTGGATTTGAATTATCTATATATGTCATATGTTTTGCTACATACCATCAAGGATGTTCCAAAGCACCAAGTCCTGCAGGTGTTAGGAAATTGCCCCAAGTCCCAGATGATCAAACATTCTTTGTTTCCTAAACTTTGGCAGCAGTCTGATGGAGGCACCATTAGGAAAACCAGATCTGTCAATCTGGAGCTTACTGTTTCTCAAATTAAACTTTGGGGAACTTACCTGGTGAGAAGGCCCAGGAAGGTTAGATAACTGTTCTGAGACCTGCAGCTAACTAATGGTAGAGCTAGAACTAAACCCAGGCCTCCAGTTTCCAAGAACGGGGTTTTTTCCCAACCTTCTCCCCAGCCTGAGGCCAGTGTCAGACAAAATTTGTTGATTGAAGTCCTTCAGTGAACTCCAGCGGGGCCTGGTTTAAGCTCTCCAGGTGTATTTTTAGTCCTTCCCCAAGATATTCTCAACCTTACTTCTTTGTTAATTTGGAACCTATACTCTCCTGCTGGGAGAACCATGGACTTTTATGCTTTGCACCTGTTGCCTCCTTCACCTAGAGGATCCTCCTGTGTTCAGTTCTTCGAATATCTTACCTTATTTAAAATACTCGAAACCAAGATGGCAGAGTAGAAGGACGTGTTCTCACTCCCTCTTGTGAGAACACCAGAATCACAACTAGCTGCTGGACTATCATCGAAGGAGGACACTGGAACTCACCAAAAAATATACCCCACATCCAAAGACAAACGAGAAGCCACAGTGAGATGGTAGGAGGGGTGCAATCACAGTAAAATCAAATCCCATAACTGCTGGGTGGATGACTCACAGACTGGAGAACACTTATACCACAGAAGTCCACCCACTGGAGTGACAGTTCTGAGCCCCACGTCAGGCTCCCCAACCTGGGGGTCGAGCAATGGGAGGAGGAATTCCTAGAGAATCAGACTTTGAAAGCTAGTGGGATTTGATTGCAGGACTTCGACAGGACTGGGGGAAACAGAGACTCCACTCTTGGAGGGCACACACAAAGTAGTGTGCACATCGGAACCCAGGGGAAGGAGCAGTGACCCCGTAGGAGACTGAAGCAGACCTACCTGCTAGTGTTGGAGGGTCTCCTGCAGAGGTGGGGGGTGGCTGTGGCTCACCGTGTGGACAAGGAAACTGACAGCAGAAGTTACAGGAAGTACTCCTTGGTGCGATCCCTCCCAGAGTCCGCCATTACCCCACCAAAGAGCCCAGGTAGGCTCCTGTGTTGGGTTGCATAGGGATAAACTAGCAGGGAAGGAACCCAGCCCCACCCATCAGCAGCCAAGTGTATTAAAGTTTTACTGAGCTCTGCCCACCAGAGCAACACTCAGCTCTACCCACCACCACCTATGATCAGAAAACTTGCACAAGCCTCTTAGATAGCTGCATCTACCAGAGGGCAAACAGCAGAAGCAAGAAGAACTACAATCCTGCAGCTTGTGGAACAAAAACCACATTCACAGAAAGATAGACAAGATGAAAAAGCAAAGGGCTAGAAAGGGACCTACAAAAACAAACCCAAAACAATTAAGAAAATGGTCATAAGAACATACATATCAATAATTACCTTAAACATGAATGGATTAAATGCTTCAACCAAAAGACACAGGCCTGCTGAATGGATACAAAAACAAGACCCATATATATGCTGTCTACAAAAGACCCACTTTAGACCTAGGGACTCATACAGACTGAAAGTGAGGGGATGGAAAAAGATATTCCATGCAAATGGAAACCAAAGCTGGAGTAGCAATTCTCATATCAGATAAAATAGACTTTAAAATAAAGAATGTTAAAAGAGACAAGGAAGGACACTACATAATGATCAAGGGATCAATCCAAGAAGAAGATATAACAATTATAAACATATATGCACCCAACATAGGAACACATCAATACATAAGGCAACTGCTAACAGCTATAAAAGAGGAAATTGACAGTAACACAATCCTAGTGGGGGACTTTAACGCCTCACTTACACCAATGGAAAGATCATCCAAAATGGAAATAAATAAGGGAACAGAAGTTTTAAATGACACAATAGACCTGAGAGATTTAATTGATATTTATAAGACATTCCACCCCAAAACAGCAGATTACACTTTCTCCTCAAGTGCACATGGAACATTCTCCAGGATAGATCACATATTTGGTCACAAATCAAGCCTCAGTAAATTTAAGAAAATTGAAATGATATCAAGTATCTTTTCTGACCACAACGCTATGAGATTAGAAATGAGTTACAGGGAAAAAAAATGTAAAAATCACAAACACATAGAGGCTAAACAATATGTTACTAAATAACCAAGAGATCACTGAAGAAATCAAAGAGGAAATCAAAAATTACCTAGAGGAAAATGACAAGGAAAACACAATGATCCAAAACCTATGAGATGCAGCAAAAGCAGTTCTAAGAGGGAAGTTTATAGCTATACAAGCCCACCTAAAGAAACAAGAAAAATCTCAAATAAAAAATCTAACCTTACACCTAAAGGAACTACAGAAAGAAGAACAAACAAAACTCAAAGTTAGCAGAAGGAAATAAATCAAAGAGAGCAGAGCAAAAATAAATGAAATAGAAACAAAGAAAACAATAGCAACGTTCAATAAAACTAAAAGCTGGTTCTTTGAGAAGATAAACAAAATTGAAAATTCATTAGCCAGACTCATCAAGAAAAAGAGGGAGAGAACTCAAATCAATAAAATTAGAAATGAAAAAGAAGTTACAACAGACAATGCAGAAATACAAAGCATCCTAAGAGACTACTACAAGCAACTCTATGCCAATAAAATGGACAATCTGGAAGAAATGAACAAATTCTTAGAGAGGTATAACCTTCCAAGACAAAACCAGGAAGAAACAGAAAATATGAACAGACCAATCACAAGTAATGAAATTGAAGCTGTGATTAAAAATCTTCCAACAAACAAAAGTCCAGGACCAGATGGCTTCACAGGTGAATTCTATCAAACATTTAGAGAAGAGCTAACACCCAACCTTCCCAAACTCTTCCAAAAATTTGTGGAGAAAGGAACACTCCCAAACTCATTCTATGAGGCCACCATCACGCTGATAACAAAACTAGACAAAGATACTACAAAAAAAGTAAAAAAACTAGACAAAGATACTACAAAATATCATTGATGAATATAGATGCAAAAATCCTAAACAAAATACTAGCAAACAGAATCCAACAACACATTAAAAGGATCATGCACCATGACCAAACGGGATTTATCCCAGGGATGCAAGGATTCTTCAATATACGCAAGTCAATCAATGTGATACACCATATTAACAAATTGAAGATGAAAAAATATATGACCATCTCAATAGGTGCAGAAAAAGCTTTTGACAAAATTCAACACCCTTTTATGATAAAAACTCTCCAGAAAGTGGGCATAGAGAGAACCTACCTCAACATAATAAACGCCATATACGACAAACCCACAGCAAACATAATTCTCAATGGTGAAAAACTGAAAGCATTTCCTCTAAGATCAGGAACAAGACAAGGATTCCACTGTCGCCACTATTATTCAACATAGTTTTGGAAGTCCTAGCCACGGCAGTCAGAGAAGAAAAAGAAATAAAAGACATACAAATTGGAAAAGAAGAAGTAAAGCTGTCCCTGTTTGCAGATGACATGATACTATAGATAGAGAATCCTAAAGATGCCACCAGAAAACTACTAAGGCTAAGCAATGAATTTGGTAGTTGCAGGATACAAAATTAATGCACAGAAATCTCTTGCATTCCTATACACTAATGATGAAAAATCTGAAAGAGAAATTAAGGAAACACTACCATTTACCATTGCAACAAAAAGAATAAAATACCTAGGAATAAACTTACCTAGGGAGACAAAAGACCCATATGCAGAAAACTATAAGACACTGATGAAACAAATTAAAGATGATACAAACAGATGGAGAAATGTACCATGTTCTTGGATTGGAAGAATCAATAGTGTGAAAATGACTATACTACCCAAAGCAATTTACAGATTCAATGCAATCCCTATCAAATTACCAATGGTATTTTTTACAGATCTAGAACAAAAAAATCTTAAAATTTGTATGGAGACACAAAAGACCCCGAATAGCCAAAGCAGTCTTGTGGGAAAAAAACGGAGCTGGAGGAATCAGACTCCCTGACTTCAGACTATACTAAAAAGCTACAGTAATCAAGACAATATGGTACTGGCACAAAAACAGTAGATCAATGGAACAAGATAGAAAGCCCAGAGTTAAACCCACACACCTATGGTCAACTAATCTCTGATAAAAGAGTCAAGGGTATACAATGGAGAAAAGACAATCTCTTCAATAAGTGGTGCTGGGAAAACTGGACAGCTACATGTAAAACAATGAAATTAGAACAATGCCTAATACCATACACAAAAATAAACTCAAAATGGATTAGAGACCTAAATGTATGACCAGACACTATAAAACTCTTAGAGAAAAATATAGGAAGAACACTCTTTGACATAAATCACAGCAAGATCTTTTTTGATCCACCTCCTAGAGTAATGGAAATAAAAACAAAAATAAACAAATGGGACCTAATGAACCTTCAAGGCTTTTGCACAGAAAAGGAAACCATAAACAAGACAAAAAGACAACCCTCAGAATGGGAGAAAATATTTGCAAATGAATCAATGGACAAAGGATTAATCTCCAAAATATATAAAGAGTTCATGCAGCTAAATATTAAAAAAAACAAACAACCCAATCCTACAATGGGTCGAAGACCTAAATAGACATTTCTCCACAGAAGACACACAGATGGCCAAGAAGCACATGAAAAGCTGCTCAGCATCACTAATTATTAGCGAAATGCAAATCAAAACTACAATGAGGTACCACCTCACACCAGTTAGAATGGGCATCATCAGAAAATCTATAAACAACAAATGCTGGAGAGGGTGTAGAGAAAAGGGAACCCTCTTGCACTGTTGGTGGGAATGTAAACTGATGCAGCCGCTATGCAGAAGAGTATGGAGGTTCTTTAAAAAACTAAAAATAAAATTACCATATGGGGCTTCCCTGGTGGCACAGTGGATGAGAGTCCGCCTGCCGATGCAGGGGACACGGGTTCGTGCCCTGGTCCGGGAAGATCCCACATGCTGCGGAGCAGCTGCTGGGCCCATGAGCCATGGCTGCTGAGCCTGCGCGCCCGGAACCTGTGCTCCACAATGGGAGAGGCCACAACAGTGAGAGGCCCGCGTACCGAAAAAAAAAAAAAAAAAAAAAATTACCATATGATCCAGCAATTCCACTACTGGGCATATACCCAGAGAAAACCATAATTCAAAAAGATACATACACCCCAATGTGCATTGCAGCACTATTTACAATAGCCACGTCATGAAAGCAACCTAAATGCCCATCGACAGACGAATGGATAAAGAAGATGTGGTATATATATACAATGGAATATTACTCAGCCATAAAAAGGAACGAAATTGGGTCATTTGTTGAGACATGGATGGATCTAGAGACTGTCATACAGAGTGAATTATGTCAGAAAGAGAAAAACAAATATCGTATATTAACGCATATATGTGGAAACTAGAAAAATGGTACAGATGATCCGGTTTGCAGGGTAGAAATTGAGACACAGATGTAGAGAACAAACGTATGGACACCAAGAGGGGAAAGCAGTGGGGGAGTGGGGGTGGTGGTGTGATGAATTGGGCGATTGGGATTGAAATGTATACACTGATGTGTATAAAATTGATGACTAATAAGAACGTGCTGTATAAAAAAAATAAAATTCAAAAAAAGAAACAAAAACTCCACACAGCAATCTAATAAAGTAATTTTTACAAATAACAACTTGTCCCACTGCACACAGATACTAAATTTTCACCCAATTCTGTTTAATTCCAGACCCCATGTCTGAACCCCTCCCCCTGCTGCCTCTGTTCCCACTCTGTTCCCATAGCGACTATGGGTCTTGTTAATTACATGCACACTTGCATGGGCAAAGTCTCCTTTGCCCTTCCTTACAACCCTCTGAACTAAGCATTATTATTGTCCCCACTCATAGATGAATAAACTGAAGCTCAGAAAGGTGAACGGGCTTGCCCAAGGTCACACTATGATTACAATCCATACGACATAATTTAGTCTCTGATTCTATAACATCTTTTAGTTCATTGTCTACACATTTACTTAGTACTTATTCAAAGTGCATTAAACTGGATACTCTGGGAATTAGAAAGATTGTTTCTAAATTTCTTCCTGCGTGTTAGATTAAGTCTTTTCCACTTACTTTGTAAGATACTAAGTAGAACAGAGCTCATCCTGTTTGTCATCCTCCCCCAGTGCTTAGCCCAGCCTGGGGCCCAGAATAAGTAAATACATAATACCAGGATCTTCTCATCTTGGCCACCAAGAAAACCAGATGCCAATAGGCAACCAAACATTCTTTTCCTGAGTTTGATTCCAGGGTCATTCATTTCCTGGTGATTCTTATTTTTCTTATTAGAAAAAAAAAATTCCATTGCATTTTTAAAACAATTTTTTAATTCAAACCAGCCCTAAGCAAAAGTGGGAATTCCAAACTCCCAAAAACATATAGAAAATCACTGATTGGTTTGCCATTAGAAATTCTTCCCTGAAATTATAGTAAACATATCAAGTTTCAGGAAAAAAATACAATGAATTTTTAAGTATTATCAATTCAAAAATGCTTTGAAATCTTAAGAATAAAGTTCAATGGCACCAAAATCACAAGTGAAAAAGAAAAACGGGTAAATTTGACTTCATCAAAATTTAAAACTTTTGTGCTTCAAAGAATACCCTCAAGAAAGTAAAAAAGACAACCTACAGAATGGGAGGAAATATTTGCAAATCAAATATATGACAGAACACTTGTAACTAAAATACATAAAGAATTCTTACAAATTAATAAAAAGACAAATAACCCAATTTAAAGGTAGACAGAGGATTTGAATAGACTCCTTCCTCCAAAGAAGTTATGCACATAATCAATAAGCTCATGAAGAGATTCTCAATATCATTATCAATCAGGGAAATGACTAGTGAGATACCACTTCATACCTACTAGAATATCTGTAATAAAAAAAAAACCAGATAATTACAACTGTTAGTGTGGATGTGGAGAAATTAGAACCCTCATCCACTGCTGGGTGCAATGTAAAACGGTGCAGCCACATTGGAAAGCAGTCTGGCAGTTCCTCAAATGTTAAACATAGAGTTAACATATGGCCCAGAAATTCCACTCCTACGTGTATACTCAAGAGAAATAAAAACTTGTACACAAATGTTCATAGCAGCATTATTCATAATAACCAAAAGGTGGAAACAATCCAAATATCCATCAACTGGTGAGTGGATAAACAAAATGTGGTATATCTATACAGTGGAATATTATTAAACCTTAAAAAGGAATAAAGTAATGAAAGAAGCCATTCCCAGAAGAACACACGTGTGATTCCATTGATATGAAATGTCCAGAAAAGGTAAAACTACAGAGACAAAAAGTAGATGAATGGTTGTCTAGCTAGGGGGAAATGGTGGGGAGGTAGGTGGAGGGAGAAACTGAGGAGAAATGAAGAGTGACTGCTAATGGGTGTGGAGTTTCCTTTTAGAGTAATGAAGATGTTCTAACATTGATTTGGTGATGATTGCACAACTCTGAGTGGAGTGAAAACCATTGAATTGTATCTTTTAAATGAGTGAATTGTGTGATATTCAATTTCAAAACATTAGAAGAAAATATCTGATGACCTACCTCTGCATTCAAAAGAAGCTGAGGTATAATTGATGCCCATGTTACTTGTGGTATGTTTCTGCGAATTTTTTCACATTTCATTATGTACGCGTGATTTCTTCATACTCATCATCATGCTGATATGGCAAGCACTAGACATTAACTAGCTGGGAATGGAGTGAGGGAAAGTTGTCAGGTTCCCAGACCTGGAAAAACAGATTGAGTATAGTTTTGGTATGTTGCCAGCTTAAGTTTCCTGCACTAGCTCACTCACAGGAGAAAAAAAAAAAAAAAGTAACCATTTGGAAGAGAAGATGATGTGATTAAATGTGTCAACCAATATCTTCTGGATATTTAACCAATCATGGTTACTGGGCAACTAACACCCTATTCAAAGGTCAAAACCCAGTTAATATACAACCCTACCTTCCCCATTTCTGTTCAGAGTAGAGTGAATTCATCACAATGTGTCTGTGTATGTGCATACATGACAGAGGACAAATCTTGCGGAAAAGGAAACTTACTGTGATAATAGCGGTAACAATTTTAAGATTCTATAAAATGAATGTTATCCAGCAATAAGAATGAATAAATTACCATTACACACAACTATATGGAAAAATCTCACAATCATAATGTTGAGTTAAAGAAAGGAGACAGACACAAAAGAGTACATTTTGCATGGCTGCATTAATATGAAGTCAAAAAGAAGGCAAGATAATCTGTGCTGGTACAAGTCAGGATAAAGACTACCCTTAGGAAAGTTATGACTGGATGGGGCACAGGGCTGAATGATTGTCCTTAGGTCTAGTCATTCCACATATTTTCTCTATCTGGAAGTTCAAGAAGAAGTGCAGCTCTGCAAAATGTCATGAACCAAGAGATCAGGGCAGGAAAAAAAGCAATGAACACAAGCCAGTCTGAAGAAAGCAAAAATTCTTATATATATTATAGGAAGTACATCATTACTGGTACCATTCGACTTTGAATTACACCTTCCTTGTGGTTTGGAGTAGTGAGAAAAAGGCAAATAATCAGGATTCACTGACCGATTTTGAATCTGAACAGCAAGCTGATATAAAGCGTTATCTTTTGCACTTTTCTCTTTCCACCAAGGAGAAGAATTCATTCGATCACCAATTACTAATTAACTGTGAAGTCATCTATTCCTTTTCTGAAAAATGTTGCTTAGGTCTTTTCATCTAAAGGGATATATTCTATTGGTATTTTACATGTACATTCCTTGCCTTCACAGCTGGATTCTTGATTGCTAGCCACTTAAATATTATATATTTCTTGATGCAACTGACATACATTACCCAGCGTCCTACAGGTCACTCTCTATAAAGTAGAGATGCAAAAATTATTGGCTTATCAGTCTTGATTTCTTACCAAATGTCGCTTTGAATTTAAACCTCCAAAGTTAACAGTTTGCTTTTTCTTGAAAAGGCTTAAAATGAGGACCATAAGGTCTTCCATTACTTTTAACTTTACAGGAGGATTGCATAATCCTGAGTATTTTTGACTTTAAAATGGTTCAGTGTAAGAAGGGTAAAGAAGTTTGAAGCATGCTCGATAATTAGTGAAAACACAGTTGTCTTACAGAGGACTTTTTAACTACCTGAGACCTACAATTAAACAAATCATGCTCTGAGCCTCAGTTTTTAATGTGTAAAATGGAAATTTTATTGCCTATTATTGCAAAGATTATTTTGAAGACTAAATGAAATGTGGAAGAACCCTGAGAAACTGTTTGGAATATTGCTGATGGAGCAAAGAGAGGATGAGAATGTCCATTTAGATACCAAAGAAACAACTTATATGACAAATAGCTACTGTATAATTTTCAAAAGTAAAAACTTAACTTTCAAACAAATATAAAATGAACACATCAAGGATTTTATTCAACTTATTCATTAATAATCAACAGTATTATGTTAACTGGATCAAAGAAGAATTTGAAGAACAAATATTGGTATAGATAGGTACATACAGAAATGAATTTTCTAATAAATATAAAACTGAATAGTGTCCTCTAAGGCAATGCAATATAATGTTTGGGGTTATCTTTTCAAATTTGCAGAAATTGATGTATCTCTACCAGTCAATGTTCATTTGCAGTGCTAGCCACAAGAATCATCATTACCATTGCTATCAGTTTTCTACACGTTAACTTCCATCCCTACAGAATTGTAAAATAGGCAACAGAAAATCAATCAAAAGACTTACAGAATCAGATGATCTCCTCAGAGTTCTCTAGACTGTATCTTACACTCCACTGAAAGGACACTGCATAATTTTTCTCGCTCATTTCCAAGTCATGATCATTTTTTCTTACAAATATATTTACAGTATACCTCAGTGTATGTATGTATGTAGCTGAATGGAAACAATGTGAAATGCCTAAGCTCACACATATCTATTTCAGATACTATAGTGGCAAATTATGTTCACCTGCATTCTTTGTATGTATGTGTTTCTATGTGGTAAGGTAGGTAGGTGAATTATTGTTGTAGAGTATTATTCTACTATATATTATTCTAATATATATGGGTTATTATTAGAATAATGTATTGACTAATGGTCATCATCACTGTCCTTCTCATCCTAGCTGTTAAGATGCTTTATTCTCATTGAAGTAGGAGAGAGAGCTTACAGAACAGAATGCAGAGGAATGAAAAAATAATAATAATAACCTGTTTTGGAATTCTGTGTTCCAAAAGTGAAGTCTTTGGGGGAACACAAAAGACTCATATGAATGACAGTAGCAGGTTTGAGGAGAGAGGGATGTTCTGAGGGACTAGAAGAAAGATGCTTCCAGGTTGGGAAGAAGGTGATAAGAAGGGAAGTAAGGAGAGAGGAAGCACAGGTGGGTGGTCATGAGAGGCGCTTGCCCTGCCCCCCAGGCAGTGCCCCTTAAAGGAAGAGACTCCCTTGAGAGAGAACAACTGAAGAGGATGGGGCCCTGGGCAAACTTGTAAGGATCCTTGATCCCCAGCCTGGCAGAGAAGGAGCAGAATAACTCCTTTGCCTTCCCATGTGGCACAGGGAAAGCAGAGATAAATCTGCCAGAGCTGAAAGGGGCAGAGGGCAGAATGAGAAGATACTCAGGTGCGTATGTCAAGGACCAAGGACACTGACATTCTCCAAGCCTGCTGTCTCCATAGCAACCTGATTTCATGAAAGCTCCTCATAACTAGATCAATGGACTGAGATTATCTCAACCACCTGATGGAATGGGGGAAGGTCCTCAAAATTAACATTAAGTTGTAAGAAAAATTTATATTTTGGGCACAACTGAGTCATGCGCTGTGAGTTACGTGTGCTATCTATACGATAGCTGTGCCTAGAGACATTTAGCCACCCAACAGTCCCAATGCATGTCATCTCCGAGGATCCACGATCCTGAACCTATTACCAGCATGAGAAAGGCTCAGCCACAAGCCCCTTGGAAGCTTAGAAAATGTCTCCATCCCAAGGCACAGAATCACCTTGGGATATACCTCCAGGGTCAGGCCACCTGAGGATGGATTTATCCTTCAAGTGTCTGGAACCAGGTGGGGTTTTTAGACCAGATCATGCCCAGTAGGGGTGTAAACTGATCCAGTCACACTTAGGAGTCCAAATACACTGCCTAGCAAAGTGAGAGACTGGCGACGTAAATGTCTCCCACTGAGTCTTTGCATTCAAGGGATCTAGAAATAGGTTTTAAGCAACAAGATAAACATTTCTGAGAGCTTCTCATCTTTACCTGCTTTTGCTGCCACAGCAATGTGGCAAAGACTATATTGCCATGATGGTGAGAAAGGTTACCCTGGGTCAGGCTATGGACCATCTGTGGTGAGATGGCTAAATGGTCATCAAAATCTACATTCTCCTCTTCTTCCCAGACACACAGCTAGATGGCATTTTCCAGCCTCCCTTGCCATTACATGTGGCCAGGTGACCGAGTTGCAGCTAGTGGAATTAGGAAAACATGATATGTGCCAATTCCAGGCCTGGCCTATAAAACGCTCCCAGGGACACTCTTCTACGCCTTTTCTTCTTTGGCCAAGGAAAGGGAGCTGACCACGGTCAGCCTTGGAGGTCACGGTGTGACATGGCCTGGGTCACTTCAGTATGGACCTCACACTTGAACTGGGTAATGTGGTCCCTGTCAATGCCCGACCCCTTCCTGGTTTCTTGGGTAGAAGTGATGAGAGGATGAGGATTATTTGGAGTCACAGTCACTCTGTGGAGCCTTCTTGATGGATGACTTTATATCATCAGTCAAACTTAGCTTGTGGTCTTTGAACCTCTTTTTCTTAACTCTATGAATGTCATTATATCATCGCTAACAGTATCCGTGGGTAAAGGAGGAAGAGAGACTCAAAACTTTTGTACCTTATGCTTTCCAATGTTCTCTCACATAATCCTTATAACAGCCCTCGAGGTTGTTATCATCTTTTATAGATGGAAACAAACAAGATTCAGAGAAATCAATTTGTCCAACTCCAGCAAAGCCAGTTACCTACACCACCCAGTCTCCACAAGACGCACATTACTGAAATAAAAATTGAGGCTGTTTCATTGGACAGAGAACATCCAGGTTACTGTCTATTCACAAGCCAACTACTTTTTCTACCTTCTTTACTTGCAGGCAAATTAAAGATACATGGCACATTTGCTGTAGTGTGAATCATCAAGAATTTTTGTGCCAGGGGCAGGGAGGAGAACGTATTTTAACAATGACATAAATACCTGGTGGTATGTGACTCATACAGGAATGCAACAAGAGCCAAAAAAAGAAAGAAAGAGACTATTTTGAAGTCTGAATGCTCTTGAGTTCATTCTTATCACATACTTGTGGTTTGGCATCATCAACAAGAGCTTGGACCCAAATAGGCAAACTTTCATGATGCCAGGCTGCTATGTAATGTTTCTGAGGCTCTGCCTTTCCTTTCCTTGGACATGTTCCCTCAGGTCAGTAGGTAAATGACCTATGAAATGAGTAACCTGTACTGACTCAGTCAGTCCAGTGGTCCACAGACTCGATTGGATGCCTGCTTGTGCCTCCTTATTATGCCTGGCTCTTGAAGTAGTGGGTTAAGATCATGAAGTAAACACAGTTTTCCCTCTTCAACCACAAGAGATTTAATTATCCCAAAACACTCTTGATAGAAAAATGCACAAACAAAGTAGAATCTTAAAGTTCAAACAAGTTTAGAGTTTGATAAAATTCGTTGAATTGTACCCTTAAGATTTGTGCATTTCACTATCTGTAAATTCTACCTTAAAAAAAAAGAAAACAACAACAAACAAACAAATCATAATGAGATACCGCATACACTCATCCAAATGGTTAACATATTTAAAAGACAGAAAATAACAAGTGTTGGTGAGAGTGTAGAACCACTGGAATGCTCATGGCACAAACACCTGGAACACTTGTCAATATCTTCCAAAGATGAGCACATGCACACTTTGGGTTTGTTAGGTACATACCCAACATTAATGTACATATATGGTTACCGAAAGATATACTGGAAAATTCACAATAGCAACAATTGTAAGAGTTAAAAACTAGAAACAACCCATATGTCCACCATAGAATGGATAAATAAATGATGATATGTTCATAAAATGGAAACTCTATACCAGTGACAGTGAACAACTTATTGGTACAACACAGAAAACTCTCAGGACAATATTTGAGTGAAAGAAGCCAGACACAAAAGAATATAGTCTGTATAATTCTGTTTGTATCAGATTAAGAGGCAGAACTAATCTGTGGTGATATAAATCAAGATACTGTTTTTTGGGGGGGAGAAGGGAACAGTGAGTGGGGCAGAGCATGAGAAGTGTTCTGTATGCTAGACGTGTCCTATTTCTTGATCTGATTGTAGCTCCTAGGTAAGTTCACTTTTTGAAAATTTATTGAGCTGTCACTTAGTGTTCTTTTGTTTATGAATATTAGATTGCAATTTAAAAATTCTTTTAAAAGGTTTGGGATGGTCAATTTGAGAATGAACCTATGAAAGCCTGTAAAAATATGCGTTTACAATATTTCTTTAAAAAATAAAAGCAATAAACAAAGGCTACCATCTGTGATTGTTTTATATATTTTAAGTTAGTAGTAATAGGTACTGTGGTAGGCAACATAATGGCCCACCCAAAGATGTCCATACCCTCATCCCTGGAACTTGTGACTATGTTATCGTACATGGCAAAAGGGACTTTGCGCATGCGATTGACATTATTCTGACGTTATTTTGGATTATCCAGATCACCACAATCTAATCACATGATTTCTTGAAAGCAGAGAACCTTCCCAGCTGTAGTCAGTCAAAGATGTACAACTGAATAAAAGTTGGAAAGATGCAACATTGCTGACTTTGAAGATGGAGGAAGGGGACCGTAATCCAAGGAATGCAGGTGGTCTCTAGAAGGTGGAAAAGCCAAAGAAACAGATTCTTCCATAGAACCTCCAGAAAGGAATGCAACCCTGCTGTTACTTTGATTTTAGCCCAGTGAGACCCATGTCAGACTCCTGACTTATAGAACTGTAAGATGATGAATCTATGCTGTTCCAGCTGAGTTTATGATAATTTGTTACCGCAGCAATAGAAAACTAATAAATACTGAACATATAATTTCCATTTATCATCCCTTTCCAGCTAAAAACAGGATTTCTGTCCATCAAATCTTTAAAGAATGGATAAGTTCAGTTTACTTTTTCTGCAGATAAAACACATGCTAAATGAATTTGTGGAGCTTGTTCCTCATTCAGCGCTTTTATGATATTATAACTCAAAATGCATGACTTTACTTCCCATAACTAGAGTGTAAGAGACCCTCTTCTCACAAATATCCCATAAACCTTTCCTATGGGAGGCACAAGAGCACAGCTTTCCTGTCTCTCTCCTAAATTTATTGATGTTTTTTATTCAATGAACGTATTGAGTTCTTTTCATGTACTATCTCTTATTGATAATTCAAAAGAGCTAACTGGATCTCCAATCAGTAGATCTGATAGACTAACTGGGACTTGTTTGTCTTTGTTTAGGTTTCCCCCAAATAGACTCTGAGAAAAGGGTTTGGGTGCAAGCAGTTTATTTGGCGGTGTTTTCAAGAAGAGTGATAAGTAAAACAAGGAAAGGAGGAAAGCTAACAAGAGATGCTTTCACGTGATGGTTACTGCCGAGGGAACAGGGAGCATTCCCACTGGGGACTCTGGGGAGACTGTGCACACACCTCAGAATTGTCCCATAGAGAAGAAAAAGTATGGGGCATTTATACACCAACTTCTTTCCTTCGTTGTTTGAGGATTGCTCCTAGGGACGTGACTCCCCAGCACATCTGACCTCACTGCACAGAGAGCACACCCCATGGTCAGAGAACCTGCACAGGCACAGGGAGATGCAGGAGGCAGCTGGCAAGTCAGGGAACTGTCATTCGGGGACCCCGGGGTCCAAAGTTGTGAATGAGGCACTGACTGCATCTGCTATGGTGGGGACCTCGTTCAAGCAAAGGTAGGTGGTGGTAAAGATGTGTTATTTCTCACTTTCTCAATCACAATAGTGCACAAAACCCAGAGATGTAAAAACTAAACTTAACTTCACCTTGGTTAAAAGTAACAATTTCCATCTGAGAGCAGAGAAATTGATGTGGTCGCTGTCTGGATTTTCTCCAAGAATTTCAATGACTTCTTGGTCAATTCAGGCTTCTGGTTTGGTCACATGTAGCATGTTTTCCCCTTGTCTCTCTCTTTCTCCATTCTGGGGTTGTTCACACAAAAGCCCACTCTGGAGGGAGTAGAAAGTGAGCAATCTTATCTCTGCTCTGGCAGATTTCCACAAGCCTGGGACTTGAGAAAGACAAATACCACATGATATCATTTATATGTGGAATCTAAAATGTGACACAAATGAACTTATCTATGAAACAGAAACAGACTCACAGACATAGAGGACAGAATTGTGGTTGCCAAGGGGGTGAGAGGGTGGGGGAGGGAAGGATTGGGAGTTTGGGATTAGCAGATGCAAACTGTTCTATATAAGATGGATAAACAACAAGGTGCTACTATAGAGCACAGGGAACTATAGTCAACACCCTGTGATGAACCAAAATGGGAAAGAATATGAAAAAGAATATATACATATGTATAACAGAAACACTTGGCTGTTCAGTAGAAATTAACACATTATAAATCAACTGTACTTCAATAATTTTTTTTTTTTTTAAAAAGAGGGCTGTGAGGTTTCCTTCCACCACCTGCCTTCATCCCTTCCTCATGCTCTCCCAGCTCCGCATCCCCTCTGCCATTCACAGAGGACTCCAGACTTACTCCATCACTTGGAGAAAGTTGATCTGTCTCTCCTCACTCTCACAAGGTCTCTTTTCTCACATATTTTCTCATATATGCCTCACATTTTGCATTCGTGCCACTCCCTCTACCTGAAACATTCTTTCCCCATCTTGTCTCCTGACCCTCTTCTATTCATGTTCCAAGCCTTATTCAAATCCTGCCTCCAATGTGTGGTTTACCACGACTTGGAAAAATTAGGTGCTGCCTTACCTATGCTCCCTGGTTTTCTCACCCCACTCACATTGGACTAGAGCTCTTGACGTGTCTCTCTTGCCCACAGTTATTTGAAAGTACCGACTGTGTCAGATTCATCTCTATTTCCTAAGAGCTAAGAACAGCAATTGGCCCATTTAGGCAATCATTAATTTGTGAGGAATCTGATTGAGCTGCATCTAATAGACACATCTAAAGAGTTTCTTTATTACTAGAAATCTGCTTCTTTACAGGATAAATGGTTTCACATATATATTATCCGTCTTATTTCAATCATTAAAGAGATAACAAATTAAAACTTTATCAAGACACCATGTCAACACTGTCCAGTAATTTGGTTATGGCTTTTTACTTTTAAATTAAAAAGTAAATATAAATAAAATAAGTTTATCTCAGGGATTTTTTTTTTTTTTTTTTGCAGTACACAGGCCTCTCACTGCTGTGGCCTTTCCTGTTGTGGAGCACAGGCTCCAGACGCGCAGGCTCAGCGGCCATGGCTCACAGGCCCAGCCGCTCCGCAGCATGTGAGATCTTCCTGGACCGGGACACGAACCCGTGTCTCCTGCATCAGCAGGCGGATTCTCAACCACTGCGACACCAGGGAAGCCCAGGGATTTAATTTTTAAAAATCCATATTTTGACATCAATTTGATATCTATCCAGTTCCTTATGCCCACATAAGCCTGATAATGAGAATTGAGACTGTAAAATATCTAAAGGACTTATAGATGATTTGATTATCACATTCTGCTTTATTAAATACACTGATCTTATATTGTATGAGCTAATGAAGGAACTTGATGTCTGTGGTACAGCAATACATGAAACCAGAAGGACTGAAATCATCTTGGGAACAACCAAAGATCTAGGCCTGAACACACAACGGAACAACTGTGTGAAAAGAAGCAGGATCCATGAAGATGCTGTAAAATGACTTTAGATATTTTAAATGAGAAGAATGTGAAAACATTGCAAGAAACAGCGTGACAATAAATAGATGAGTGGTGGAGGATTACAGAATATGTTCTTCCTAAATAAACAGCCAGGAGCAGATTACTGGGCAGTGTGAACTCAGAGCTCCCAGTTGACATGATGGCAAATATGGGGCCAGCCAATCACTGGGGCTCTGGGTCAGCCTTCGTGAATTCCAAGCCCCTTGGAGCCCTCACACCTGTGTCAATTCTCTTTCCCCTTAGGAACGATATCAGGAACCTCAACTTTGCCGAGAGGGTATACTTGTTCCTTAAAGTCGGGTGACTGCATTTTCAATCCTGGAAATATGGATGTGAATAGGACATGATAAAGAAAATCAAACCCATAGTATTAATACTTGCTTATTAAGTTTAGGAATAAAGTATGTGTGTGAATGAGCCAAAGAATCTATAATATTTAAGTTAGTATTTGTAACAGAACATTAACTAGTTTATAATATTAACTAGTTTATAGACAGTATCCCAATATTGAGGAGAATTTGATTACCATATAAATTTATTTAAATATATTAAAATTATATGATTCATGTTTGTACTTGGCAAGGTTTTGCTTGCTCAGGATAAAAGTTTCCCCAATAGCCATTTGAAGTACTTAAAAGAAAATAAAATACATTCAACTGTTTTTATGTTTTAAATTTTAAAGCCATTTAATTAAGTTTTAAATGTTTGAAGGCAGTGCATTAACTAAGTTTATAAGTGGCACTGTTCCTTTAAGAATTTAACCTACTCAACATATGTCAATCGCATATTATTCAATTAACAATCACGTAATTGCTCTTATTTCACACAGAAGTTATAAGGTTTATAGATTGAACTTTACTAGGGTCTCAATTTGTAATTTAATATGCCAAATATTAATTTAAAACCTAGTTATGGAAATCTGGAATGAAGAATCTGTGAGGCTGGTTTTTGAGGAGAAGGACATTAGCACACCCTCACCCCTGACCCCTTCTGGGTTGGGAGGACCATCCCAGGAGATAAACATTGGTTCAAGGTGTCGGACCAGAAGGACGTGCACTCACTCCCTCTTGTGAGAGGACCAGGATCACAAATAACAGCTGAACAATCATCAAAGGAAGACACTGGAACTCACCAAAAAATATACCCCACATCCAAAGACAAAGGAGAAGCTGCAATGAGATGGTAGGAGGGGTGCAATCACAATAAAATCAAATCCCATAACACTGGGTGGGTAACTTACAAACTGGAGAACAATTATACCACAAAAGTCCACCACTGGAGTGAAGGTCCTGAGCTCCATGTCAGGCTTCCCAACCTGGGGGTCCAGCAACAGGAGGAGGAATTCCCAGAGAATCAGACTTTGAAGGCTAGTGGGATTTGATTGCAGGACTTTGACAGGTCTGGGTGAAACAAAGACTCCACTCTTGGAGGGCACACACAAAGCAGTGTGCACATCAGGACCCAGTGGGAAGAAGCAATGACCCCATAGGAGACTGAACCAGACCTACCTGCTAGTGTTGGAGGGTCTCCTGCAGAGGCGTGGGTGGCTGTGGCTCACCGCAGGGACAAGGACACTGGCAGCAAAAGTTCTGGGAAGTACTCCTTTGTGTGAGCCCTCCTGGAGTCCACCATTAGCCCCACAAAAAGGCCTGAAGGAGCCAGTGCTGGGTCACCTCAGGACAAATAACCAACAGAGGGGGAACTCAGCCCCACCCATCAACAGACAAGTGGATTAAAGTTTTACTGAGTTCTGCCCAACAGAGCAGCACCCAGCTCTACCCATCACCAGTCCCTCCCATCAGGAAGCTTGCACAGGCCTCTTAGATAGCCTCATCCACCAGAGGGCAGACAGCAGAAGCAAGAAGAACTGCAATCCTGCAACCTGTGGAACGAAAACCACACTCACAGAAAGATAGACAAAATGAAAAGGCAGAGGACTATGTACCACATGAAGAAACAAGAGAAAACCCCAGAAAATCAACTAAACGAAGTGGAGATAGGCAACCTTCCAGAAAAAGAATTCAGAATGATGATAGTGAAGATGATCCAGGACCTCGGAAAAAGAATAGAGGCAAAGATCAAGAAGAGGCAAGAAATGTTTAACAAAGAGCTAGAAACATTAAAGAACAAACACCTAGAATAATTAAAGAACAAACAGAGATGAACAATACAATAACTGAAATGAAAACTACATTAGAAGGAATCAATAGCAGAATAACTGAGGCAGAAGAATGGATAAGTGACCTGGTAGACAGAATGGTGAAATTCACTGCCATGGAACAGAATAAAGAAAAAAGAATGAAAAGAAATGAAGACAGCCTAAGAGACCTCTGAGACAACATTAAACACACCATCACTTGCACTATAGGGGTCCCAGAAGGAGAAGAGAGAGAGAAGGGACCCGAGAAAATATTTGGAGAAATTATAGTCAAAAATTTCCCTAACCTGCGAAAGGAAATAGCCAGCCAAGTCCTGGAAGCACAGAGGTCCCAGGCAGGATAAACCCAAGGAGAAACAGGCCAATACACATAGTAATCAAATTGACAAAAATTAAAGACAAAGAAAAAATATTAAAAGCAACAGGGAAAAATGAAAAATAACATACAAGGAAACTCCCATAAGGTTAACAGCTGATTTCTCAGCAGAAACTCAACAAGCCAGAAGGGAGTGGCATGATACATGTAAAGTGATGAAAGGAAAGAACCTGCAACCAAGATTACTCTACCCAGCAAGGATGCAATTCAGATTTGATGGAGAAATAAAAAGCTTTACAGACAAGCAGAGCAAGAGAATTCAGCACCTCCAAACCAGCTCTAAAACAAATGCTAAAGGAACTTCTCTAAGCGGGAAACATGAGAAGAAAAGGACCTACAAAAACATACCCAAAAAAATTAAGAAAATGGTAATATGAACATGCATATTGATAATTACCTTAAATGTGAATGGATTAAATGCTCCAACCAAAAGACACAGGCCCACTGAAAGTACACAAAAACAAGACCCATATATATGCTGTCTACAAGAGACCCACTTCAGACCTAGGGACACATACAGACTGAAAGTGAGGGGATGGAAAAAGATATTCCATGTAATCTGATTTTCATGATGTAATTTGATTTTCATCAAATCAAATCAAAAGAAAGCTGGAGGAGCAACTCATATCAGATAAAATAGACTTTAAAATAAAGAATGTTACAAGAGACAAGGAACGACACTACATAATGATCAAGGGATCAATCCAAGAAGAAGATATAACAATTATAAATATAGATACACCCAACATAGGAGCACCTCAATACATAAAGCAAATGCTAACAGCTATAAAAGAGGAAATTGGCAGTAACAAAATAATAGTAGGGGAGTTTAACACCTCACTTACATCAGTGGACAGATCATCCAGACAGAAAATTAATAAGGAAACACAGCTTTAAATGACACAATAGACCAGATAGACTTAATTGATATTTATAGGACATTCCATCTGAAAACAGCAGATTACACTTTCTTCTCAAGTGCACACGGAACATTCTCCAGGATAGATCACATCTTGGGTCACAAATCAAACCTTGGTAAATTTAAGAAAATTGAAATAATATCAAGTATCTTCTCCGACCAAAACGCTATGAGATTAGAAGTCAATTACAGTGAAAAAAATGTAAAAAATACAAACACATGGAGGCTAAACAATACATTACTAAATAACCAAGAGATCACTGAAGAAATCAAACAGAAAATCAAAAATTACTTAGAGACAAATGACAATGAACACATGATGATCCAAAATCTATGGGATGCAGCAAAAGCAGTTCTAAGAGGGAAGTTTATAGCAATACAATCCTACTTCAAGAAACAAGAAAAAACTCAGATAAACAATCTAAATTTACACCTAAAGGAACTAGGGAAAGAAGAAGAAAGAAAACTCAAAGTTAGTACAAGGAAAGAAATCATAAAGATCAGAGCAGAAATAAATGAAATAGAAACAAAGAAAACAGTAACAAAGGTCAATAAAACTAAAAGCTGGTTCTTTGAGAAGATAAACAAAATTGGTAAACCTTTAGCCAGACTCATGAAGGAAAGGAGGGAGAGGACTGAAATCAATAAAATTAGAAATGAAAAAGGAGAAGTTACAACAGACACTGGAACCAGGAAGAAATAGAAAATATGAACAGGTCAATCACAAGTAATGAAATTGAAGCTGTGATTTAAAATATTCCAACAAACAAAAGTCCAGGGCCAGATGTCTTCACAGGTGACTTCTATCAAACATTTAGAGAAGAGCTAACACCCATCCTTCTCAAACTCTTCCAAAAAATTGCAGAGAAAGGAACACTCCCAAACTCATTCTATGAGGCCACCATCACCCTGATACCAAATCTAAAGATACTACAAAAAAAGAAAATTACAGACCAATATCACTGATGAATATAGACGTAAAAATCCTCAACAAAATACTAGCAAACAGAATCCAACAACACACTGAAAGGATCATACACCATGATCAAGGGGGATTTATCCTAAGGATGCAAGGATTCTTCAATATACACAAATCAATCAGTGTGATATTCCATATTAACAAATTGAAGAGTAAAAGCCATATGATCATCTCAATAGATGCAGAAAAAGCTTCTGACAGAATTTAAGACCCATTTATGATAAAAAAAAAAAACTCTCCAGAAAGTGAGCATAGAGGGAACCTACCTCAACAAAATAAAGGCCATATACGACAAACCCACAGCAAAAATCATTCTCAATGGTGAAAACCCAAAAGTATTTCCTCTAAGATCAGGAACAAAACAAGGATGTCCACTCTCACCACTCTTATTCAACATAGTATTGGAAGTTTTAGCCACAACAATCAGAGAAGAAAAAGAAATAAAAGGAATACAAGTTGGAAAAGGAGAAGTAAAGCTGTCATTGTTTGCGGATGACATGATAATCCTAAAGATGACACCAGAAAATTACTACAGCTAATCAATGAATTTTGTAAAGTTGCAGGATACAAAATTAATGCACAGAAATCTCATGCATTCCTATACACTAACAATGAAAGTTCAGAAAGAGATATTATGGACACAATCCCCAATACCTAGGAATAAACCTACCTAAGGAGGTAAAAGACCTGTACTCAGAAAACTATAAGACACTGATGAAAGAAATCAAAGATGACACAAACTGATGGAGAGATATACCATGTTCTTGGATTGGAAGAATCAATATTGTGAAAATGACTATACTAACCAAAGCAATCTAGAGATTCAATGCAATCCCTATCAAATTACCAATGGCATTTTTTACAGATCTAGAACAAAAACTCTTAAAATTTGTATTGTGGCACAAAAGACCCCGAATAGCCAAAGCAGTCTTGAGGGAAAAATACGGAGCTGGAGGAATCAGACTCCCTGACTTCAGACTATACTACAAAGCTACAGTAATCAAGACAATGTGATACTGGCACAAAAACAGAAATATAGATCAATGGAACAGGATAGAAAGCCCAGAGATAAACCCATCCACCTATGGTCAACTAATCTATGACACAGGAGGCAAGGATATACCATGGAGAAAAGACAGTCTCTTCCATAAGTGGTGCTGGGAAAACTGGACAGCTACATGTAAAAGAATGAAATTAGAACACTCCCTAACACCATACACAAAAATAAACTCAAAATGGATTAAAGACCTAAATGTAAAACCAGACACTATAAAACTCTTAGAGGAAAACATAGGAAGAACACTCTTTGACATAAATCACAGCAAGATCTTTTCTGACGCATCTCCTAGAGTAATGGAAATAAAACCAAAAATAAACAAATGGGACCTAATGAAACTTAAAAGCTTTTGCACAGCAAAGGAAGCTATACAAGATGAAAAGGCAACCCTCAGAATGGGAGAAAATATTTACAAATGAATCAACGGACAAAGGATTAATCTCCAAGATATATAAACAGCTCATGCAGCTAAATATTAAATAAACAAACAACCCAATCAAAAAATGAGCAGAAGATCTAAATAGACATTTCTCCAAAGAAGACATACAGATGGCCAAGAAGCACATGAAAATCTGCTCAACATCACTAATTATTAGAGAAATGCAAATCAAAACTACAATGAGGTATCACCTCACACCAGTTAGAATGGGCATCATCAGAAAATCTACAAACAACAAATGCTGGAGAGGGTGTGGAGAAAAGGGAACCCTCTTGCACTGTTGGTGGGAATGTAAATTGATGTAACCACTATGGAGAACAGTATGGAGGTTCCTTAAAAAACTAAAAATAGAATTACCATATGACCCAGCAATCCCACTACTGGGCCTATACCCAGAGGAAACCATAATTCAAAAAGGCATATGCACCCCAATATTCATTGCAGCACTATTTACAATAGCCAGGTCATGGAAGCAACCTAAATGCCCATCGACAGACAAATGGATAAAGAAGATGTGGTACATATATACAATGGAATATTACTCAGCCATAAAAAGGTGTGAAATTGGCAGGGTTTCCCTGGTGGTGCAGTGGTTGAGAATCCGCCTGCTGATGCAGGGGACACGGGTTCGTGCCCCGGTCCGGGAAGATCCCACATGCCACAGAGTGGCTGGGCCCGTGAGCCACGGCCGCTGAGCCTGCGCGTCTGGAGTCTGTGCTCTGCAATGGGAGTGGCCACGGCAGTGAGAGGCCCGCATATCACAAAAAAAATTTTTTAAAAGTGTGAAATTGGGTCATTTGTAGAGATGTGGGTGGGCCTAGAGACTGTCATATAGAGTGAAGTAAGTCAGAAAGAGGAAAAGAAGTATCATATATTAATGCATATATGTGGAATCTAGTAAAATGGTACAGATGATCAGGTTCTAAAGGCAGAAATAGAGACACAGATGTAGAAAAACAAATGTATGGACACCAATGAGGGAAAGGGGGGTTGGGGGGTGGGATGAATTGTTAGATTGGGATTGACATATATACACTAATATGTATAAAATAGATAACTAATAAGAACTGCTGTATAAAAATAAATAAATAAAATTCAAAGAAAAAAAGAAAACCTAGTAGGTAAGTCCTCATTGCCTTTATACAAAGAATCCCCTATGGAAAAAAAGAAAACCATGTTGACAGAAATAAAAATGCTTGAGGGGTTAACAAAATTGGGTAGCTGTCCCCCGCCTCCAAAATACAGTGACTTTGAGAAGCTCATCCCCAAGTATCTAGAATTATAATATTGGCTTTCAAGTACTTCTTAGAAGTACCAAGTCTATGTTTTGAGAGAGTCTGAGCCCTGAAGGTTTTCGGGTTTCTTTAATAGATGTTTGGTTTCATAAGCAAGGAGTTGGGACATCCACTGGTAGGAGAAGCTGCCTGTTCTTTGATAAGGGACATTCTGAAGGCAATTGCTACTATAAGGGCTTGGGTGACACTTGTCCCTGGAGAATTATTCCATGAAGAAAAGCAGAATTATCCCACTGTTGCAGACATTGGGGTAGTAATCAATAACTGGTTTGTGTTTTTTTCTAACTTAAAATAACATTGCCATCCTATTAGCGAATGTCTTGATAGAAAAAAAAAAAGACTAATATCTGACATCTGTAATGTTGGTATCTAGCCTCCTTCTGTCATGGTGTTTACAAACTATGGATAAGAAAAGCTTTGCAACTGAATTTTCTCTACACTGGTAATTTTTCCAGACTGAATTCTTTGAGAAATGTACTTCCTTGTAGAGGAATCCCAGAGTATCAAATTCCAGTAGATATTGTGATGTCATTACATCTTTTTAATAAATCACAGGATTTTACTGGATCAGGAACGCAAAATAAAATATTTTTTATTATTTGGCCAATTCAATGAAATTTCCCAAATCATAACAGTTTCTGTTTTTCTTTTCTTCTTGGTGGTTGATGATTTTCAAGATAACAGCTGAAAGAGAGATATCATATCTAGGACTTGCTCTGGACCCAGAAATTCTAGATTCAAAACATACTTCTGTCACATAATCATGTGGCTTTGGAAAAGTCACCTAACTTGTTGGAACTTTAGTTTTTGCATCAGCATCACCCTCTATTATATGAGTAAAGATTGAATCACTGAGAATTAATGGATTACTATACATTGTATAATTCTGACCATTTGCTTTGTTTGTTCCCTCCATTTTCTGCTAACTTTCCATCTCTAAGTTGTTCCCAGAGCTTTTTCAGAACATATTATCAAGCCTCTGAGCACCCCTTTCTTGTCTACCCCTAGAAGCTGGTATCTAGGCAAGAAAAAACATCCCTTCAGGAAATACCACAAGGTCATCATTAACTAATTAGATCTTTGCCTCTAATACACTAATGGGCAGGTTTATTTATTTATTTTTGACATCTTCATTGGCGTATACTTGCTTTACGATGTTGTGTTAGTTTCTGCTGTATAACAAAGTGAATCAGCTATATGTATACGTATATCCCCATATCCCCTCCCTCTTGAGCCTCCCTCCTACCCTCCCTATTCCACACCTCTAGGTGGTCACATAGCACCAAGCTGATCTCCCTGTGCAGTGCAGCTGCTTCCCACTAGCTATCTATTTTACATTTGGTAGTATATATATATGTCAATGCTACTCTCTCACTTCGTCCCAGCTTACCCTTCCTCCTCCCTGTGCCCTCAAGTCCACTCTCTACATCTGCACCTTTATTCCTGTCCTGCCCCCTAGGTTCTTCAGAAACTTTTTTTTTTTTTTTTTAGATTCCATATATATGTGTTAGCATACAGTATTTGTTTTTCTCTTTCTGACTTACTTCACTCTGTATGACAGACTCTAGGTCCATCCACCTCTCTACAAATAACTCAATTTCATTTTTTTTATGGCTGAGTAATATTCCATTGTATATATGTGGCACATCTTCTTTATCCATTCATCTGTTGATGGACACTTAGGTTGCTTCCATGTCCTGGCTATTGCAAATAGTGCTGCTTCAATTAAGACATCTCTTAAGTAGAAGATATGCAGGTGCTGCTGTTGGTCCTGTGAGGGTGGAGGTTGCAACAGTCTTTTTCATTGTTGTGTAAAAGGGCTGAGCAGACAGCCTAATATATAGTAGTTATTCAAACGTCTGTTGAGTTTACTGGTTGATCTGAAATACATTTAGTTATTCAGAGACACAGAATCATACTTGATATTTAGTTTGTGTTTTAGTGTTGATTGTGTTCTTAGCCTACTCGGGCTGCTGTAACAAAATACCATGAACTAAGTAGCTGTTAAACAACAGAAATTTATTTCTCACGGTTCTGGAGGCTGAGAAGTCCGAGATCAAGGCACTAGAAAATTTGGTGAGGGTTTGCATCCTAAGCAGCCACCTTTCCGAGGTAACCCCAGATGGCTGAAGGACCAAAGGAGCTTCTTGGGCCTCTTATAAGGGGCCTCCCAAAAGCCTCAGCACCTAATAGCTTTACCTTTGTGAGTCAGGATTTCAACATGTGAATGTTGGGGGGATACAAACATTCAGACCAATAGCAATTGATATCTTAAAACTGAAAGCCACCACTCACTCAAACAGACCTCCACACTTATTTTGACTGGAGGTGATATGAAACAACAGGCACACTGATTGTACACATCCACGGTACCTGATAGCCGATGGTTGGAGTGTTAGGGTGATCCTGTGCACACAGAAATTCACATATTCCAATATGGCAAGCAGACAAGTTTCAAAAGTGAGAACATGTAGTAGATACTCCCTGAAGGTTAACGTATGGTTACCTAAATTTGGCAATTGAGATTAGGAATGGAAAAAAAAGAAGAAGATTTCAGCATTTTGACATGCTTTCATTCCTTTCTTAAAAAAAATTTATCAAAATACAGTTGATTTACAATGTTGTGTTAGTTTTAGGTGTACAGCAAAGTCATTCAGTTATACATGTATATATAAATATACATATTCTTTTTTACATTACCTTCCATTATAGGTAATTGCAAGATATTGACTATAGTTCCCTGTGCTATAGAGTAGGTCCTTGTTGGTTAACTATTTTGTATATAGTAGTGTGTATATTTTAATCCCAAACTCCTAATTTATCCATCTCCCCTCCCCTTGACATGTTTTCTTTATTTGTGGTTTTTGCCCCCTTGTAAAAAAAAAAAAAGATAAAGAATAATGAGAAGAATAAGATGAAGAGGAGTAAGAAGGATGAAAGGAAATTCAAAAGAGGATAGTGATGAGGGAAGAAGAGGGGGAAAAAAGGAGAAGGGGAGGAAGCATATAAGGTTCATAAGTTTTATCTCAAAATCCTTATTCAAAAAATAACTTTGTACGGGTCAGTAGAGCTCAGTCAAAATAACACCATGTCTTCAGTGTGTCTTTCTAAATGGAGGCAGTCACGCCGGCAGTTATCAGTGCCCCCTCTTCCCGTTTCTTCTCTTTTTTGTGTTAAGTCTAGAAGGAAATAAGCCAACACAGGTTCAACTCCCAAATCCTACTGTAATGGCCACTGAAGAGACAAGTTCTGCTCTGATGACAAAGGTTGGGAGAAATACAATAAAGATTCTCATCTTGAGACATGAAAGGGAGGGCACACTTGGTATTTATTCCATCATTTGGTCCAAGACCTTATTTTATTCCTCTAGGTCTCTGTGGGATGGGGGAAAAGGACACCTTCACAGGCTAATCATGCTTGGGAGAGGCATTATGATCACTTCCTCTGTTTGCCACATCTTCCTAGAGGGGAAACAAACCCTGCCCAAGAGAACCAAGAACCAGGAAATGAGGCTCTGACAACAGGACTATGTCTGTCTTTTTGTTGTGTTTCTTGTTTGTTTGTGCCTACTGACCCAATAAATGGGTTTCTTTTCTGAGTGTCTGATGTTAAAGAAGCCTACATTCAGGAGAACCATGAGGGCAAGGATTCAACAGGCTGTAAATGATTGACACTGTCCAACCAACCATGTCACCACAATGCCTTTAGATGGTGAGAGGAAAAAACAGACCTCTCTGGTGACTGGTGCATTGAGAGAATAGGAGTTGATGAGTAAACCAGAGGTGTCAGGACTGGGATGCTACCTCACAACACCTATGTCTGTAACAAACTACTTCATCAGACGTTAGCCCACAAAAAATGTTTTATCTCATCTTATAGCTGGAGAAACTGAGGCAAAAAGAGAGAAAAATTGCTTTCCCAAGGTCACATGATCAAGGTGATGCAGCTATAATGAGAAACCAAATATCCTGTCTCCCAGACTTCTGTCTTACCGGAATTCTGGATGAATCAGTACCTCTCATTGATGTCACTGGGGTTTTTTGTTTTGTTTTGTTTTTTCATTTTCACCAAGAACTTTTTTTTAATTAGTTAATTTATTTTATTTTTGGCTGCGTTGGGTCTTTGTTGCAGTACACGGGCTTCTTATTGCGGTGGCTTCTCTTGTTGCAGAGCACGGGCTCTAGGCACGCGGGCTTCAGTAGTTATGGTACACGGGCTTAGTTGCTCCACGGCATGTGGGATCTTCCCAGACCGAGGCTCAAACCCGTGTCCCCTGCACTGGCAAGTGGATTCCTAACCACTGAGCCACGAGGGAAGTCCTGATGTCACTGGTTTTAACATAAGGTGGGTTCTGAATTGTCTTTTTGCCATTTTTGTATTATGGTAAAATATACATTACATAAAATTTACCATTTTAACCATTTTGAAGTGTATAGTTCAGTGGCATTCACATGGCAATCATCACTACCATCCATCGCCCCAACTTTTCCCATCTTCTCCAACAGAAACTTGTACCCATTAAACAGTAGCTTCCTATCTCTCCTCCCTGTGGCCCCTGGCAACCACTTCTGAATGTTATTTTACCACAAAAAGAAATGTTGACTTTGACCTTGGTTTACAAACAAAAATGTAATTAGATGCAGGAGGGAGGTGAGAAGGGGATAGACGTCTATTTGGCACTCACTGTCCTCCGTAGGAGACACCTGGGGAGTGTACAGTGGCGTGTGTGTGTGTGTGTGTGTGTGTGTGTGTGTGTGTCTTTAAAAGATTCTCCACCTCCCTGCTGGCCTCCTCACAGTTTGCCACTGGCTTTGCAGCCTCCTGGTTGCCTCAGTCCAGGCAAGGAGCTGGCAATCTCCTTTGTAGTTTCAGGAGCAGTTCTGTTACCATGGAGGCCACATTCTGATTTCAAGAGTGTAAAGGTAATCATTTGTTTTTAGCTTCAAAGATCTTCCCAAAAGATAGGCTGTTGCTCTTCTTCTGGAAAAGCCTGATTGGTAGGATTCCTTCAAGCACTCAGTCTGAAGTGCTTTACCCCATTCCCTCACCAGCTTCAAAAGTCAAGCTTGCCAAGAGCCTCTGAAGGAAAATCTGCCACTTCCATCAATTTCACACAAATGGTTGATCCTGGAGGTGGTGCTATTTGCAATGGAACACTTCACAATCAGAGTGACCACTGTCACAGAAAAAACTGCACAAAGAACGGGATGGTGAAAGAAGCCCAGGTAAGCGGCAATCCTCCCCCTTACTCTGAATGACCTGAACATTTCAATATTTGTTGTAAAGCTGTTTGAAGCTGTCCTAGCTGAAAGTTCTTGGCAGGAAGTGTTTTCTGTGTTTTGACTCCTTGCTTCAGCTAATTTCATATGCTTGGCTACTAAAAAGTTTGGACATGGGTTAAGGAGGGAATTTCTTCTCTGTACAAGAGAGGACACACGTAGATCCAAGAGCCTTAAACCCTTAACATAAAAACGTCCCTGCTAGACTTTTGTTTTCTCTCAAGCATTTTGGAGAAAACAGTTGTGAAGGCTAAAACTCTCCAGCTAAATTTCAGTCTATCAAGAAATCACAGCAGACTGCGTGCATCAAACTTCATAGGGGCAAAAAAGAGGAAGTGAAAGTAAACGCTGCTGAGATTACGTGGAGTAGGTTTTCCCCTGGTACGTGAGGAGTGCCTCTCGGATTAAAAGGGGACTTCTTTTTGGTGTTTGGTGGGGCCTTGTCTTAGCTTACAGCTTGATTCGGGGCCAAAGTCTTTCTTTGAAACTTGACATCACAAGCATTCCTTTTTAAGACACTTCAGAAAGTGCAGCTTATTGTTACAGGCTGCACACAGGAACCAAACAGACTTTGAATTGTTTTCCCATGTGATACTTTTTGTAAAATTTTTGGCTCCTGCTCTGACAGAATGTTTGAGGGGAATGTACTGAGGAAGGGGAAGAACCCAAGAAATGTTGTCAGCTCATTCAAAGAGGGAGCCGGGTCTGCAAGCTGCTTACGAACAGGCAGGCCATTGCCAGCTTCCCATTGGATGCCCAGGTCCTCTGTTCTGAGCAGCAGGGGTGAGTTCACCTGCTTGGGAGCAGGTTAGCATAGCCAAACAGGCAGCTTCACCGTTGCAAAATGAGAAGCTGGGCAAGGAACCTGTGCGGGAGAACCGGGGTCGGGGGTGGGGAGGTTGGGCAGTGAGGTTGTTCTAAGATCACAGGACAGGTGGGGCTGGCTGGGGGCCAGCCCACCATTCAGTGAAGGAAATTTGTGTGTCCAGTGGAATGAAAGAGGTGTGGGGGGAGGGCACTCTGGAGCCCGGGTTGTGTGTGAACAGGCTGTGGTCCCCCAAATAGGTTCCCCTCTTAACAAAAGGCATTGCCCTAGCCTTGGAATTGTCTACCTAAAACCTCAGGTCTGGCCTCTCCTAGATGAGTATAATGTGAAGAGAAAATACTCAACTCTCATTCTTTGCACGAGGGCAATCATACTAATACCCACCATCTATTCGTCGCTGTATCGAATCAGACCACTACCACTCAAGACACTCTTTGCCCCTAAAATGGCTGTAACACTGGCCACTGGCCTTCTCACCCTCTGGACCATTCTGACCCTGAAGGCTCTCATTTGGATAGAGATGCCCTCAAAGCCATTCTCTCTCTCTCTCTCTCTCTCTCTCTCTCTCTCTCTCTCTCTACTTTATCTTGGTTTTGTAACCACCTTCTAGTGTCTGAGGTTAGAGACTTAGCTAAATGGTTACAACCATTCCTAAGGACGAGAGCCAGGATCCTAAAGGTTCATTACTAAGTGCTCCTACAAGACTGTGAATGTCTTTGGACACTGAAGCTTCCCTAAGAGCAGCAGGAAATATCAGGGAGGCTACTGCCTTTTCCAACAGCTCTTTCTGAAGGAAGGACCATCCAGAACCTATTTGCTCAGATATATTTAGGTGTTACTTAGTTGAAATTGGTTCCCACTGAGAGCCTCAATTATGGCTTAAAAAGTATGTTCCAGAAAGAAGAAACCCTGCTGAGTTCTTAGTGCCGTAGGGCAGACAAAGGCCTGTTTTCCCCTCTGTGATATAGATGAAGTTGTCTTTACTATCATGATCCTTAATCACTGGTTTTAGTCCATTTTGCTTTGAGGACCTTAAACAAACTGAGTCTTTACCAAAAACCTTGAAGTTTGAACCCAGTCCTCGTAGAACACTCACTCTTGGAACCCAGCCACCACATTTGAAGGAAGCCCAAGCAGCTCAAGAGAAGCCCAAATAGAGAGAAACCAAGTATCCTTGCTGTGCGCCTAGGCAAGATGCAGCACCAGCTTGTAAACTGTGTGAGTCAGCTCTCTTAGAAGGGGGATCCTCCATCCCTGGAGTCTATCTGTTCCAATTATACTTCATGGAGTATACATGACTTGTCCCCACTGGGCTCTGCCCAAATTACAGATCCTTAAGCAAACAAATGATTGTTTGTTTTTTTTTTTAAGCTGGGTTTGCTTATCAGACTTTTTATTTTTAATATCTTTATTTATTTATGGCTGCGTTGGGTCTTCATTGCGGTGTGCGGGCTTTCCCTAGCTGTGGCGGAGTGGGAACTACACTTCGCTGTGGTGCGTGGGCCTCTCATTGAGGTGGCTTCTCTTTGCTGTGGAGCATGGGCTCTAGGCACGTGGGCTTCAGTAGTTGTGGCATGCAGGCTCAGTAGTTGTGGCTCATGGGCTCTAGAACGCAGGCTCAGTAGTTGTGGTGCTCAGGCTTTGTTGCTCCGCGGCATGTGGGATCTTCCCAGACCAGGGCTTGAACCTGTGTCCCCTGCATTGGCAGGTGGATTCTTAACCACTGTGCCACCAGGGAAGTCCCAAGCAAACAAATGATTGTTGTTTTAAGTATGGTGGTTGTTTGCTAAGCAACAATAAACATGTAAACACATGTATATTCTATTTCTTTAAAATGCCTAGAAAAATCATTGTACAGTCTCATTACAACCATTTTCAGTGCTTTCATTTTGAGGAAAGAGTTTGTTTTGGCCATCAATCTTTGGCAAAGATGCCTTTCCCTGAGCTTTACACTTTTGTTGTGTTTTATTTTGTGTTTTGCATAAGGCCTGTATGCTTAAGATGAGCGTCCGGCTGGTAAAACCAAATACAATGAACTCAAATATCAACTATACAAAAGCACAATCACTTGGATGCTGTCAAATCTGAAGTGTAACTATTCAGTCTGAGGAGGTCTGTAACTTGTTGCCTTATCTATGAAGAAAGAGCAGGCAAAGAAGCATGTATGTGTTCTGGTTCAGATGTTTTGTTAATTAAATGAATACGTGTTTTAAAGTATATTTAATATCTGCCAATTATAAATTAATTTTATCTATTGGTTAAAGTTTCCTAGAAAATGATTCTCTTTAGAAACACAAGTAGAGGTAGATTGACGTTAACCTAATTACTCTTAAGAAATCCACTACATTTATTTTGAAATACACTTGATTTAATCTTTCTACTAAGTATTGTCACCTTGTCTCATTTGGCCTGAACTAATGTAGTTTTACTGGAATTCTAAAGCATATCAACCTGTAAATTCATGTGAGAAGAAGTTGTTGCCACCATATTAGAAAGAAAGTCATTGGCCCAGTAATTCACAATTTAGATTAAACCTTTGGAAACAAACAAACACTATGAACATAGTTCAGAGAAGTATTCAGAATTGTTCTCCACAATGTACTTCATCCATCACAGTTCCCTCTAAATCCTGCTTCAACCAAAAGTTTTGCCACATTGAAGATCATTTGATTACAGCAGAGGTTAAGATTACAAATGCCCAGCAGGCTGGTAAGGCCTGGTGTGGACAACAGGAAGTGGTAAGCATGGGTTTACCTGAACCAAGCTCATTGTCACCATGAGAGAAAGCAGGTCCTATGTTGACAGATCTTATGATTTTCAAAAGAAACTGGAAATCCAGATGGAGTGGGAGGGAGAGGGAATATCCTGATTTTTAAGTATTGGCATCTAATACTTCAAATGTCCAATAGTGTAGAGTTCAATGAGACATTGCTACCAGTCACAAATCTGTAATCTCTGAACTATAGGCAAATAGGATGAGAAAAATAAGAGGTCATAAATAGAGTGATTCAGGGAATTTGGATCTTCTTAATTTAGACTTACTTTATATTTTTTAAAAGCAATAGATGTATCTTACATCTTAATTTTCCTGAGTTGTTACATTAATACTTGATCCTGGAGTATGCAAGTTTTAGGAACAATTATGACCCAACCAGTTGTACTAGATTTCTCTGACTAACCCTGATTTCAAATATTAGATGACAAAATGTCATAGAACTGATACCATTTCACTGCTCAAACTTCATCTCTCAGACTTTGTAGGAAGTGACACACAAACCTTTTGTTAGACAATGCACTCATATAGCTTGGTCACCATTATTATTCTCTAGACGTGGTATAACTGGGCCTTCAAAAGTTGCCCAGGAAAAGGCTATGTGTAAATTATGATTATCCAGTCAACTACAACTTATACCTGACTGTTCTTTCTCTGCCATGTGGAGCTTATCCTTTTGGAAGTCAAAAATCCTTTGAGAAGCTGATAGGCACTTTCTGTATTACAGAATTTTCCATGTAGAGGATTCATGTGTTTCCTGACTTTCTCAGATCCCCAGGTTAAGAACCTCAGCTCTCACACCCTGCTCAGAAAAACCAACAAATCAGGCTTTCCAGAGAAGACAGGGTAAAGGGATTCATAAATTGATCTACCAAGGAGAGAAAACCAAGCATAAGCCAAAGTGACTCAGACCACAAGCCCACATGTGGTATTAATTTACTTAAAAATGTATATTAGAATTTTGTACCCCACTTTATAATACTATTTTAATAATATTTATTTTACTATAAAACTACTTGTATATCCTCCTTGAAAACCTTGAGTATAAATGAACTCCCCAGGAAGATATTTCTTTCCTGGTGGCTTTTCATATCCCAGCACCCCTCAGGATTTCCCAGGGAACCACTTAAGGAAGAATGATAGCAGGAAGACAAGCTTTGACATCAGCAGAAATGGGTATGAGTACTAGCTTTGCTCCCTACTAGCTGTGCCACATTGGGGAAGTAGCATCACGGCTCTGATCCATACCTCACAAGGCGATGGTGAAGATTAGATAAGAGAGTGTATGTAAGACTCCCAGTAACTATCACATGTGTAGTAGATACTTGATAAATAGTGACTATTATCTATTAAAGTCTGCCTGCAGCTCTTACCCCTCTACTGATATTGTAAGAGTGTTCAGTACAATGCCTGGCATGTAATAGGTGCTCAATAAATGATAGTCTTAAATCCTTAAATTCCCTCATCCAATGGTGGCTTCATTTTACTCGGTCTGTCAGCAGCACTTGACACAAGTAATTACTCCTCCTCCTTCAAGCCCTTTTCTCTCTTGGCTTCCAAGTTATGACCCTCCTATATCACCAGCTGTTCCTTTACAGTGTCTATTCCTGGTTTTCCTCAACTCCTTGATCTTTGAACAATAGAGTGACCCAAGGCTCAGTCCTTGTACCCGTTCTCTTTTCTAACTGCAGATTTCTCCTGATGATCTGACCTTGTCTCATTACTATATGTACATGTATATATGTGCAGCTGTGTGTATGTGTGTGGGTGTGTGTGTGTGTATATATATATATATATATATATGTATATATGTCATTTCCAACTGCTTCCTTGATCTTTTGCTTGGATGACCAAAGGCATCTCCAGCTTAACATGTCCAAAACTGAGCCCCCAATACTCCCTCCCTCTGTCCCTAACGTGTTTCCTTTATAGTCTTTCCCATCTCAGTAAATGACAACTCTATCCTTCCAGTGGCTCAAACCAAAAACCTGGGTATCGTTCATGACTTTTTCCTTCTGTATTCAATGAGTCAGCAAATTCATGATCCTACCTTCTCAGGATATCCAGAATCTGACCACTCCTCACCTCCCCACAGCAACCACTCTGGTCTCAGCCACCACTGTCTCTCACCTTGATTGTTACGGGAGCCTCATGCCTTTTCCCTGTGTCCCAGTTATTCATTACAGAATGACAACCCATCCCAAAACAGAATGACATTAAACAACAACTATTTTGTTATGCTCATGGATTCTACTGGGTAGGAATTCAGAAAAGACTCAGTGGAGACAGCTCTTCCCTGTTCCAGGATATCCGGGGCCTCAATTGGCTGGACCTAGAACAGCTGAGCCAGGAGGATTCGCCTGCAAGATGGTGTCCTCACTACCATGTCCAAGCTGGGCCAGCTGAAAAAAAGGACCAGCCAGGACTGTGGGCAGGATTGCCTCAGACAGCTGCTACAGCAGGGAGGGCTCTAGAGAGTTTTCCAGTAAGTGAAAACGTCTCATGGCCTTTTGTATCCTAGCCTCGAGTAAAAGCTGAAAGTCTTACAGTGACCACAAGGAGCCATGGCTTGATCCTCACTGACTCACCTCCTTTTTCCCAGGGCTCAGTGTGTTCCAGCCACACTAGAGCCAGCAGCCCTGCATCCTCCCGCCTCAGGACATTCCCACATCCTCCCCCATTTGCACTTCCCAGAAATCCAGGTGCCTGCACCTCCCTTCTTTCAAGTCAAATATTACTCACAATCCTATAAAAATTGCGACATACTTTCTTCCTGACTCCCTTTCCTGATCTTGCTTGGTTCTTTAATACTTAACACCATCTACACACACACACACACACACACACACACACGAATTTATTTCCTATCTATTGTCTGCCTCTGGCTCTAGAATGGGAACTCCACCCAGGCAGAGATTTCTATCTCACTGCCAAATCCCCAGAACATATACCGGAGCCTGTACACAATAGGTGCTCAAAAATAGTTGTGCAATGATTAAAGACCACCTGTTTTTACTAATCTAGTGTTTGTTAAAACTCGGATTTCAGTTTGTTTTGTTTATTTCAATTGCCATTTGCTGTCCACAGGCCTGGTTCTTTAAAAGACTGAAAAGCCCCACTCATATGATACACAAGCGTCTTGCAGATTTCAAGGTGTATAACCTCTTATTAATTAATACACTAATTAATTACTAATTTATTAGTAATTTACCTAATATTAATTAAAGGTTTCCCACCCTTTGTTGGAGAACATGACTACTATTCACTGCCTTCTTTTTAAAAATCACTAAATCACTAGATTTTTGTGTGACCAGGTAACTACGTGCTTTTATATCGATATCCAGATATTATGTATACTCTAAGTTTGGGGTCAGGGAATATGCTTTAAGGAGGTGGAACTTTTTGAAGGAGATGAAAATAGAAATTAAATATTATTGATTTATCCTGATGATTCTACTACCTCTTAATAGGAGATGAAATATGCCTGGATTAGAAGGAAAATGATTAATACCTCAAGTTATATAGACCTGTCATCTGGTTTTAATAAAATTCTGCATTCTCGGGGTTGAATGTCCAAGAAAAATCAGAATAACCTGCTTCCCCATTCATGACCCTGTATATGAAATGATTTTTAAAATTTCATTTAACAAATTTTCCATCACACTATATGCTAGGAACTTTCTAAATACAAACTTATTTGATTCCCACAACCTTGTGACTTTAATACTATTACTATCCCTATTTTTTATATGAGGCAACTGGTCATAGAAAAGTTAAGTAAGTTTGTCTAAGATTAAACCTCTAGTTAGTGCAGACTGACCCCAGGGTCTATGTCTTTATCACTAGAAGAAAAAAAAAAAGCCTTTTCCTCAAACATTTTATTGTAAACATTTGCAAACTTACAGAAAAATTAAAGAGTTCTACACTGAATACTCATATACCTACCACTTAGAAACTGCAGTTAACATTTTACTATATTTGTTTCATCACACGTTTGTCTGTCTGTCAGTCCCTCTATTCATCCATCAAACCATATGTTTGGTGCATTTCAAAGAAAGTTGGAGAATCAATAGACTTCACCCCTAAACCCTTCCACATGCAAATTATTAACCAGATTTCAATATTTGTCCATCGTTCTTTCTTTTTTCTTCTTTTGAGACAAAATGTGCAGATAATTCCATTCAATGAATTTTGACCTACACTACCTTTCGATTTTTCTTGCTGGGAAAGGTTTCATTATGTAGTTTTGACTGTGCAAAGATTTTATAAAACCGTGAGCTGAATCAAGTGTAAATTCATCTATGAGATGAAAGACTCAGCAGGAGGCTACCTCACTCGAGAAACTCCCCTGTTGTACACCTAAAATTCTGATGGGTTCAAGAGCCATTTTCCCTTTTTGTCTGGAGTATAATCCAGCTGGCAGGAAGGGAACTCACTGTAGAAATTCTTAAAATTCCATACCATGCCCTGTCTTCTTACACATGGAGGAATGAGGCTCAACAAAACGAAGTGACTGTCTCAGAGGTCACACCAGTGTGAGGCACCCTCCCCCACTCTTGTCTCTTGATACCCAGACCAAGGCCCTTTCTGGAAAGGTGCATTTGTTTCTGAAACCTCCAACCTGTGAAAGCAAACAGCCAGGGACTACAGTATTTGATGGCTCAGAGTGGTATCTGCTATTGCAAATTCTTTAGCTTCAATTTCAAAATTGATGATGCAAAGTTGCATTTGTCTCATGGAAGATGTAAAGACCTCTCCTATTTCCCAAAATAAGAGCCACGTGGAGAAAGCCTCCTTCTTTGCCTATCTTAGAAAAGCACGTCAGAGAAATCAGTATTAATTACAGTTAATGATTGCTGCCACACACAAGGTCCCTCCACGTATTTACGCTTTTTGAAGTATTGTTAATTCTCACCTATTGTTTTCAAATTTCACGTATAAGGACCCAAGTTTCAAAGAGGTCAGATAATCACCCACACGGGTGGCAAGTAATAGGAGGATTTTCTGACCCCTAATATCACATAAATTGTTGCCATCTCCTGCCCTACTGTCCTAGTAAACTGAACCATCATATAGAGGTTGGGAGCAGGGCCCCCCCTTCGCACTGCCTGGGCTTGAATTTCAGCTTCACATCGGTCGCTCTGTGACCTTGGACAAGCAGCTTAATCTCTGTGCCTCAGTTTCCTTATCTGGAAGATGAGGATAATAGTAGTGCCTGACCAATAGAGTCGTTGTAAGAAGTAAATATGGTGGCGCATGCATGGCTTAGAATGATTTCTTTAAAAAGCAACCAATGTTTTGCCCCTTTAACCTTCAGCATCAACTATAATGATCCTTATATCCAACGTGTCGCTGGACTCTCACAGCAATGCTGTGAAGTATTGAGTGCTACTGACCCATTTTGGGATGAACAAAACAGAGCTAAGAAAGATAATGAGACCAAAGACACAAGGATGATGGGGACAGAGCTGGACAAGAATCCCAGACATTTTTAACTCTAAGTTCAGGAATGTCTCAAAGGACTGGATATGTAGGTATTTTTCAAGCCCTTACTCAGTGCATACAGCTCTGTCAACTGTTCCTTTACAAGAACAGATAGGAAGTAAAAAAAAAAAAAAAAATCAGCACCTCTATTCCTCAGCAGATTAATTCACAGCAAGAGAAAAAGTGCTATTTTGGTTATTACACTTACTCAGAAGAGCAGATTTGGGAGTCAGTTTTAGTAATTTTTAGAAATCTGTAAGATTCTAAAAGTCTCGTAAAATGTTCGTTTCTACCTTAGATTTCCATAGCCAGGCAGCAAAGTGATTTTACACGGCACACCAGACAGCACAACTTCCTATAAATCTTTCTTTAAAAATCACTGACCTTTGTCTTTACATCCTCAGGGCATGTAGCATGTGTACTCCCCAGAATTACCTTCTTCTGAGCCCTTGTACAGCCTCAACTTCATTTTCAAACACAGGCCATCCTGAAAGCTTGCTTCCAGACCCAGCAGGGGAGCACAAGTCAATTAATTTCTTGGTTCCTTTGCTGAGTCTCCCGGAGGCAATGACATTGATGATGCGTTAAGGATTCTTAGGTCTTGCAACATGGCATGTTTCCCAGTCACCTACTCTGATAGTCTGAAGGAAACTAGGCTCCAGATCATCTCAAATACTGGAATAATCATGGCAGAAATGATCTCAGATCTCAGAGAAGCATGTTATCTCATTTTCTAGATCTTAGTGGCACATTTCTCACTTAATAGAATAGAGAACAGAACTGAGGCACACTTGCCCATATCTCAAAATGGCCAATCCAGGGCAAGACACACACCTGTCCACTGCCAGTTTCTAGAGCCTCTACACAATACTGCTTTTCATTGTACAGAATCCAAAACAAACCCCGAAGGAGCCCTTGGCAATAACAGCTTTTGCCAAACCATGCAAATAACTTAGGGGTACTTGGGAAAATCTCACAACCGATGTTAAGATTTGACGGATTGGTTTGTAAGTTTATGCAAAAGGGGCTGGCATTAGATGGCTTCCCATCTGACTGATGGCTTCCCATCGGTCAGTTCTTTGCAAAACCACTGAATCAGGTGTCTACAGACTAAGATACAGAAGTTCTCCACATAGTGACCTGGGAAAATGATACAATGGCTGAAATAAATAGGTCACGAATGTCAGTTTTCTCTTTTTAAGTGTAATATCAATCTTTATACCAATCAGATGACCCATGCCTTGCACCCAGCCATTACTTAAGGCTCATAAATTATGATGGCTAAAAAAAAATGCCTGGAATTTTTAAATGGTTGATTCAGGAGTACAGGTAAAAATTAGTCAAGGCTAGCACTGCTCTGGGAGAAGTTACTTTTTTTTTCAACATTATATGCCACGTAAGAAAAGTTAATCAGATAATTATAGCTGTGACCATGGATGTTATCAGATGTTTTGGAAGCAAAGAAACAAATTGTTATGTTGTCATACTCTTGGGCAATTGGTTGTTTGGAGACATTATGCTTACTTTCCCAAGAAGCAAAACGTTTTCATGGAAAATCAAATATGCTCTGCCTTCCATGAACACCAAAGATTCCAGCCAAAAAAACTGTATACATTCAACTAAGCATCATCTCTTTAAGGACACATTCTGTCTTCAAAGGCAAGCAAAAGATGAGTCAGGTTATAGGTTGAAGATGAACCTAGGCTGCTCTTGATGTGCATAAATTGTGAGTGGTTTTATAGGGTGATAGGCAGAGGAGGGAAGGAGGCAAGGAGAATAGGTCTGTACAGCCATGAGCCAAATCCTGATAAACACACAGGGAAGGAAGAACAATGGAATCCTCGGCAACTTTCTCTCTTTCTGGGTAGGTGGATTTTCTGCTCCTTCAGGTTGTTGAACGGCAGGCACTCTTTGGTCCATGTTCAGGGGATGAGAAGTTTTGGTTGGGGTCCAGAGATGGTAGTTCAGCATCATCAAGGTGCAAGAAGAAATTGTTTCAATTTGATTCAAAGAGAAAAACCATTGTTTCTAATCCAAGTTTAGTCCCCTGAGCTCAGCCAGCCACGTTTTGTGTGCTTCCAGAGCCCCACCCTTTTTTAACTCACCTATGAGTCACCAGCTGCCTGGCGCGGGAAGGAGATGCTACGGTACACACCTCACTTCCATGGCAGAGCACGTCTCTGGTGTTGCTTCGTTCTCATGCAGCTCAAGAAACGCTTTCCTTTTGATTTTTGGTCATAGGTTCAAAAGTTCAGGATCAATGGAACGAGTATGTTTCATCAAACATTCTTCTGCAAGGGATACAAGAGAAACTTTATTTTATTTTATATTGGATTATAGTTGATTAACAATGGTATGTTAGTTTCAGGTGTACAGCAAAGTGATTCAGTTATACATATACTTGTATCTATTCTTTTTCAAATTCTATTCCCACTTAGGTTATTACAGAATATTGAGCAGAGTTCCCTGTGCTATACAGTAGGTCCTTGTTGGTTATCTATTTTAAATATAGCAGTGTGTATATGTCAATCCCAAACTCCCAATCTATCCCTCCACCCCCTACCCTTTTTCCCCCGGTAACCATAAGTTCATTCTCTAAGTCTGTGAGCTCTGTTTTGCAAATAAGTTCATTTGTATAATCTTTTTTAAGATTCTGCATATAAGAGATATCATATGATATTTATCTTTCTCAAAATTACCGACCATACAGCCATGAATCACTGTGAATCATTGGTATGTCAAGGCTCCCTGAAGACCCATTCACATGCATGGCTTTGCAGGGGGCCTTTTGAAAACACATATCAGATCAGGTTTTTAGACTGGCATTTGCTTACAGCTCGTCAATGGCTTCCCTTGTCAGGATCAAGGCTGTGGTCCTAAGCTCAGTTTACGAGCTCTGCACAACCTCCCCGCTGATTCATCCGTTGATTCATCACAGATTTATTGGATACCTACTTCGTATCAGATGCCCTTCTAAGCCCTGGAGTACTAATGATGGACAAAGTGGATGGAGTTCCCCTTTTAGAACTGACCTACAGCCATGCCTGCCCCCTCACTACCCCTGCCAGCCCACCACCCTACCCGCTTCCCTCCCCACAGTTCTTTGGGTTCTTCCTCCTGCTGGGAATACTGCACCTCATCAACTCCTACTGACTATTCAGATCTTATTTTAAGCATCATCTTCTTTAGGGAGGCCTTTCTCTTTTCCTGGACTAGGCCAGATCCCATCCTGTCCGCTCCATAGGTCCCTGACTTATCCTTCATTTCCCTTTTTGTAAGTATTTGCTCTGGTCTGTATTTTCATCTAGACCAGGGGCTGGCACACTTTCTCTGTAATGGGCCAGACAGTAAATATTTTCAGTTCTTTGGAACACGAAGTCCCTGTCTCAGTTACTCAACTCTGCCTTTGCAGTGTGAAAGCAGCCATGGACAACAATAAACCAACGGGTGTCACTGTGTTCCAATAAAACTTTATTTTGAAAGAAAATAGCAAAAGCAAGGGGTAGGCCAGATATGGCTTGTGGGCCATAATTTGCAGACCTCGGAACAACGGAACCTGCTGTGATGATGGAAATACTGTGTGACTGTCCCACCCAGTAATGTAGCCACCAGCCACGTGTGGTTGTCCAACATTTGAAATGTGGCTCATGCAACTGATAACCTAAATCTCTAAATGTATTTAACTTGAATGATTTAAGTTTGAATGTAAGTAGCCACATGTGGCTAATGATTATTGTATTGGACGGTTCACATATAGACTATGAGTGTCATGAGGTCAGGGGTTCTGTCCTTCCTGGTCACCACTGTGTCACCTGGACAGAGCGCAGCAGCTAGCACAGGGTACGTACTCAATATGTATTTGTTGGATGAATGAATGAACAAATATGCCTAGAGATGATCATACTAAGTGAAGTAGGACAGAGAAAGACAAATATCATATGATATCGCTTATATGTGATATCTAAAAAAAGGATACAAATGAACTTATTTACAAAACAGAAATAGACTCACAGATATAAAAGACAAACATGGTCACCAAAGGGGAAACGTGGGGGGGGGGATAAATTAGGAGTTTGGAATTAACAGATATACACTACTATATATAAAATAGATAACCAACAAGGACCTACTGTATGGCACAGGGAACTATATTCAATATCTTGTAATAACCTAAAATGGAAAAGAATGTGAAAAAGAATAGATATAATGTGTGTGTGTGTGTGTGTAACTGAAGCACTTTGCTGAAATTAACACAACACTGTAAATCAACTATACTGCAATTAAAAACGTAAATAAATAAAGGAAGGAAAAAAATGAACAAATGTATAAATATGGAATGACATTAGACTTCTGGGATGTTGCCACTGGAGACTTCTTGCTCGCTAATCCTGAAGAGTTGTATTTCTGTACACACGTTTTATCCCCACCTTAGTCCATGAGTTCCATGGGGATGGAAGCCATAAGAGAAACTACCTGAATGACCCAGTGCCTAGCACAGGTACATGCACATGGTAGTCAGCCGTCCCATGAGTGTTGACAGCTGCCAGTACCCACCTGGAAAGGACAAGGAGTCAGCCCCATGGCTATTTCTGAAACATGTTCCAATCTGTCACATCTCAAAGATCTAACTTAGAGCTTCTTTCTGATTCAACCCTGGTGCTGTGCACTTGAGAAATTCAACTTCATCCTGACTTTGCCTGCTTTATAACCTTGGGGAAATTGCCTAATGCCCTGTGACTATCTTATTAAGTGAAGGTAATTCTAATTCTATCACAGCTATCCACAACCTACCTCTTAGGAATACCATGTAAGTAAATAAAATCATGGCCACAAAAGCTTTGAGCACCTCAGAGATAAGCTCTGTTCTCACCTGGACTGAGAACATCATAACTGAACAAGAAGATAGCAGGTAGTAGTTAATTTCAATGATATTAAAGCAACAATGCATTGTTTTCTCTGGTTTATCAGGATAACTTCAGAAAAGCTCTGTGCCTCTCAAGTGATCCAGCTGGTTGTGAGTAAAATTAGAAGATTGCAGTCATTGCAGGGTGGCGAAGGACAGCCACTTTGTTCCAAAGTTCAATTATGTCCAACTGACTTTAGGGCCTCCACCCCCGCTGTCATCCCAGGTAGGATCCTACAAACCTTTCTTCCCTGCATTTCTTTTTCACTTCTCTTTGAAACAGAAAGTCTGGCTTATCCTGCAGAGAAGGCCTGTTCAATTTCAGCAGGCACTACACACCACATCTCCAAGCAGGCAACACATGAGGTCCAGCCAGAAGTCCTTGCATGGTCCCGTTCCTCTCGTTTCTACTCACTAACAAGTGCCCATGCTGGTTCTCCTGTCCTGGAAGGCCCTCACCTCCTTCCTCAACATTTTCCAGCCTTGGCTCTCTTTTTCTCTCCCATTCACTCAGTCCTACAGCAGATTTTCATGGGGCACACTGCTAGGGACTCCATTTAGTCCTCTCCAAGCCATCCTGCCTTTTCTGTGAATCCCTGACTTCCCAATCTGGAAGTGTGGAAGGTGGGACCCTTCACGGGCTTCCCTGACCTCTTTGCTAACTTCTCTGGTGGTGGATGGGAAAACCATGGGAAAACAACTGAGCCTCTCAACGACTGAACTTGGGCATCACTACAAAGAAAGGTTGGAATAGTTAATACATAAAGAACTTGTCCCCTCAAAAAGTTCCATGTTTATAATCTGTCTGTCTCTCTCGCTGACTTCTGTATTTCTTTCTGTCATGCACCACCTAACACTCAGAGATGCTCAATAACTCAACAATTGAATCTTTGACAACTTCACCAGATTTATTGATTGACTGATTGATGATCCCATTCTATCTTTTTTTAAATTAAAGTACAGTTGATTTACAATGCTATACTAGTTTCAGGTGTACAACATAATGATTTGATATTTTTATAAATTATACTTCATTTAAAGTTATTATAAAATATCAGTTATATTCCCTGTGCTGTACATTACATCCTTGTATCTTATTTAGTTCATACATAGTAGTTTATACATCTTAATCACCTTCCCCTATCTTGCCCCTCCCCACTGCACTGGTAACCACTAGTTTGTTCTCTGTATCTATTAGTCTATTTCTGTTTTGTTATATTCATTTGTTTTATTTTGTTAGATTCCACATATAAATGAGAATATACAGTATTTGTTTTTCTCTGTCTGACTTACTTCACTAAGTGTAATATCCTCCAGGTCTACCCATGTTGTTGCAAATGGCAAAATTTCATTATGTTTTTATAGCTGAGTAATATTCTGTTTATATATATATATATAGAGAGAGAGAGAGAGAGACACTCATACATTGGGGTACATATATCTTTTCAAATCAGTGTTTTCATTTTCTTTGGATAATTACCCAGGAGTGGGACTGCTGGATCATATTGTTGTTCTATTTTTAGTTTTTTGAGGAACCTTCATACTGTTTTCCATAGTAGCTGCACCAGTTTACATTCCCCAGATTTAAATTTGAATGTTGGCCAGTGCAGACAGGTCCTGATGCACCCTTTTGCTTGGGGAGGTAACTCAGTTCTCAGACTTCTTCCAAACGCTTCTAAACAAGATTTAGACATGAAAGAATTTTAACATAATTCTTATAGTATCTATTCATTAAGGTAATACTAGATGACATAAAAAATGAGCCACCACATCTCAGTGGCATAACCCAATAGAAGTTTATTTCTCACTCATATTAAGTCTTATGGGCAGTGGCAGGAAGCTGGAGGGGGAGGAGGTGAAGACTCCGCTCCACACGGTAATTCAGGGCACCTGGCTGACAAAGCTCTGCAGACGACACTGTGTGGCTTCCAAGGTCACCTTGGCCATCAGAATTCAGATGACAATAGGGAAAAGAGAGAAAGAGATGGATCGTGAGAGAAGCTCTTGTGGGCCAGGCACAGAAATGGCACATTTCACTTCTACCGACTTCACACTGGCCAGTCGTACACGTGTCTGCAAGGGACGTGGGGCATGTAGCCTGGCCATGAGAAAGAGGAGAGGGAAATGGTCTGATGCACAGCCAGTCTCCACCACAATGGACAATAGTGTGAAAATATTTGAAATATTCAAAAGGCCTGAGTGAGAGATAATAAAAGCTATTATTTTTTGCAAGTGATCCTTTATTTTCTGTCCTTTTATTAAATAATTTGTCTTCCTAAAAATAGTATTGTAATACAATGTTGTGAGTGTTATAATGGTATTATGTAGTGATAACACCTAGCCTGGATCTTTCTAAGAAGTGAAGCCAGGAGCTTCCCTGGTGGCGCAGTGGTTGAGAGTCCACCTGCCGATGCAGGGAACACGGGTTCGTGCCCCGGTCCGGGAAGATCCCACATGCCGCAGAGAGGCTGGGCCCGTGAGCCATGGCCACTGAGCCTGCGCATCCGGAGCCTGTGCTCCGCAAAGGGAGAGGCCACAGCAGTGAGAGGCCCACGTACCGAAAAAAAAAAAGAAGTGAAGCCAGAACTGGGTCTTAAACAGTGGATATTAGGCAAGCCAAGGTGTCTATGTGTGTGGGGTGGTGGTGAGGGGGGGGGGCAGCAGAAGACAGTTAGGAAAAGGACAGTTACCTGGCTACAGGGCCAGGTAAGGAAAAGAGGAAAACCCACTGATCCTCACAGGATGGCGTTGAATGTCCTGGAAGTTTCTCTTTTTATATGTGCCTATGTGACTTAGCCATCCTCTAAGTCAGCCCAAGGGGTTCATTTGTGAGCACATTAAATCTAGGTTCTGAAGTCACCCACACTGGATGCCCTTCACTCACCTTTCTTCATCTACGGTGCCCTTAAAATCAGGGGGTCCCAAATTTTGGTCCCAAGCTTCCTGCTCTTCTTTTTATTTTGTGCTTTATCACATTTGCCTTTAACCGTGGCTCACGCTGGGCCTCAGAGTAGTTGATAGATCGTATACTTCAGCTAGGCCTTTCTCTTTTCCTGCATCTCTAACTGCCCCCAAATACCCCCACTTACGCAAGCAGACACCGCCCCAACTCAGCAGGCCCCGTGCACACTCATTGTCTTCCGCCACAAGCAGTCCTTCTTCTAATCTCCGCTTTCTTCTTATCCACATTCCTATAACACTCCTCGCAGATACTGTCATGACCTCTTCCTTGACCTCATACCGAACCAGTCACAAAAGTTCATCAAACATTTTTCATGAGGCTCTCAGCCCCTTTTGCTAGAGCCTGGACAACTCCAGGAAGGAAGGAAGCCCCTTGGGTATCCCCATGATGTGGAAAGAACCAGAAGGTGGATCTTAACTGGGCCAGGAAGTCACCAGGCATGCTAGAGATGGATGCAGTTCAAAGGTCACAGACAGAACAGAACCCAGGAAGGGAGCCAAAAGTTCACACTAGACTAGGAAGACTGGCCATCCATCAGACCTACGACTGGTATGAGGGCGTAAAGGGAGGTCAAGGACTCAGGAGCAGGGACGGGGTCTGTCATCTTGGAATTCCCAGAACCTAGCATGTTGATGGTTCATGCAAGACATCCAGTTAGTGCCCTATGTTCCCAAATACAAGGTATTTGTTATATTCTTTCCTTCACCTTCCATTCAAGACCTCATATTATGCAATGCTCTCTCACTTTAATTATTTTAAACCACCCGGTAGTATTTGGGGAAGATATTAGACAAAAGCAGCGTCCATTAATGTTAGCTTGGTTTGTCTGGAGAAGATACTGTTGCCAAAACTCGGCCTCTGTACTCTGGTGCTGAATAGAAACGTGGAGACAGAATTTTGGGTAAAGTAGAAAATAATTGCTTTGCCAGGCAAAGGGGGTCACGGCGGGCTAATGCCTGCCAAACTGTGTGTCCCACCCTGGAAGGGGTAGTGAGAAGTCTTACAGTGTTCAAAAAGCAGGGCATGGTCAGCTCATGGTCGTTCTTCTGACTGGTCGGTGGTGAGGTAATGAGGAATCAGCATCATCGACCTCCTGGTTCCAACTGGTCTGGGGTCTACGTGCTTGTGGGCAGCATACAGCTAACTTCTCCCACCTGCTGGGGGCTTCAGTATCTGCAAAACAGCTCAAAGGACATGGCTCAGAATATTATCTATAGTCCTTGAGGAAGAACTAAAGGTCCTTGAGTTTGTTTAATGACTAAAGCATTATTATTTTGTCTTGCTTGACTGTTTTCCTTTCTGCATTTTCTCACTTCTCTGATTAAATTTATTCTTTGACTAAAGTTTTCCTACAGAAAAACAGCAGGTGGATGACATGGGGTGGGTCTATTCTGGGAAGGCCGCATAGGGCCCTGCTCAGTTACAACACTGATATAATGGATAATAAGGAGTTAAGGAATTTTAATAAGATTTAATAATATTTTGTGGGCTTTTGACTGAGCAATTCAAGTGTAAAATCTCATTATAAAAGGGCTTTTTAAAAGTTACTTTAAAAACAAGTAATATAAATAAAAAATATTCATCTATCAGATAGATTGTTTTTTTGATTGTCACATATTTTGTGGCTTGGGATAAAACTTCCAGAGACTGTCACACAGATTCCAAAAATACTGCATCTCAAATAGAATAGAGGAAATAAAGGCAATATAGTCTAGAAAACTGTGTTTGTGGAATCTAATAGTGCTTATAGTATGAGAGTAGCAAAAACATTATTTCTAATTAACATAATTTTTATATAATACATCATTTTAAATATATATGTGTAAGCTAAATTAATAAATTATTAGTAGACAAATGACACTGTAAATCACTAAAAATGGTGAAAACACTTCTTATGGATCATCTCATTGGGAAATAGGGAATCCAAGGATTGTATTATATTTGTTAAATAAAAATATGAATAAATGTATAAATATTTATTAAAGACAAAAACTTAATTAGTAGTGTTAAGAATAATTTATTCACTAATGCATTGAGCAAACATTGAGCTACCATGTGAAAATCAATTAAGCAGGATTAAGAATGGTTTGATATTAAAAGTCTACTTTCCACCGGCATGGTGACACCTAAAATAAATGAGAGAAATATTTACTTTGACTTTTTATTATGAAAATTTTCAAACATGCAGAAAAATGAAAAAATAATATAAGAATCGCCCACCTGTATAACCTCCATCTAGATTCAACATTTTCCCAAAATTGCTTTATGTATGTGTTTAATTTTTGATGAACCATTTGAAAGAAAATTAGAGCTGTTATAACACTTCACCTCCCTTAATCCTTCAGCATGCATTGACAAAGATTAAAGCATCCTCCCACATAACTATACTACTACTCTCACTCTTAAGAAAATTAACTCCTCAATAATACATATTTCCAGTACACATTTGGATTTCCACAGTTGTTCAAAATATGCTTTTTTAACCAGTTTTTTTTACAAAAAACAGAAAAAGAGGATCTAATGAAAGAATACACAGTGCACTTGGGTGTCTCTTAAGTTCCCTCCCCCACTCTTTACTCTTTTTTTTTCCAGCTTGATTGAGGTATAGTTAATAACTAATAATTGTATGTACTTGAGGTGTACGTGACTTGATATATGTATACGTTATGAAATTATTACCGCAATCAAGCTAATTAACACATCTATCACCTCACCTACCTACCTGTGTGTGTGTGTGTGTGTGTGTGTGTGTGTCTGGAGAACACTTTAGAGCTACTGTTTTAGCAAATTTCAAGTATACTATACAATATTACTACCTATAGGTACCATGCTGTACATTAGCTCCCCGGAACTTCTTCATCTTATAACTGAAGGCTTGTACCCTTTGACCAACACCTCCCTGTTTTCCCCACCCACTGTCTGGTAATCACCAGTCTACTCTCTGTTTCTGTGAGTTCAGCTTTTTTAGATTTCACATATAAGTGAGATAAGGCAGTATTTGGCTTCTTGAGTCTGGCTTGTTTCACTTAGCATAACATACTCTAGGTTCATCTATGTTTTACAAATGACTGAATTTTCTTTTGTGTGTGTGGCTGAATAATATTCATGTGTGTGTGTACAAAACCCACATTTTCTTTATCCATTCATCCGTCAGTACACACTTAGATCATTTCTGTATCTTAGCTGCTGTGAATAATACTGCAGTGAACATGGAAGTGCAAATATCTCTTCAAGATACTGATTTCATTTCCTATGAATATATGCCCAAAAGTGGGATTGCTGGGTCATATGGTAATTGTTTTAATTTTTGCAGGAAACTTCATACAGTTTTCCATAATGATTGTACCAGTTTACATTCCCACTAGCAGTCCACAAGGGCTCCCTTTTCTCCATATCCTCACCAACATTTGTTATCTCTCTTTTTTTTGGTAATAGCCGGGCTAGCAGGTGTCAGGTGATATCTAATTGTGATTTTAATTTGCATTCCCTGATGATTAGCGATGTTGAGCACCTTTTCATATAACTGTTAGCCACTTGGATGTCTTCTTTGGGAAAATGTCTATTCAGGTTCTCCTCCCATTTTTAATTGGATTATTTGGTTTTTACTTGTATGAGTTCCTTATATATTTTGGGTATTAACCTATTATCAGATATATGGTTTGCAAATATTTTTTCTCATTCTGTAGGTTGCATTTTCATTTCATTGATCATTTCTTTTGCTGTGCAAAAGCTTTTTGTTTTGATGTAGTCCCACTTGTTTATGTTTTGCTTTTAAAGACCAAGCCAATTGTCATATAAAAAGTCCCACATTGTGGATTATCTGTTTCCTCATGAAGTCATTTACCTGATATTTCTTGTAAAATGGAAGTCAGATATTAGAGCTTGACTAAATTCAGGTTAAATATGTCATCAGTGTATTAAATATTACAACACGACAAGAGCATAGAATGGTGAGTTGTTCTAACATCTGTGATGTAATTTGATCACCTGGCTGAGGTGTAACCCCAAGTTTGTGTTTGGGGAGTAACTAATAGGGTTATACTTTGGCATCTTGCAAAAGCCCTATTGCTTATTAATTTTTCACTTAATGGATTTAGAATCTGTTGAGAATTTTTTCCTGAATTAATTATTTCATTAGGATTTGTGAAATAAAATGTACATTGCTGATTACCCTCTTCAATGATCAGTTTCCAATTTTCTCCAAGCAGTTTTTCAAATCTTAAATATGTTCTTTGAAATGCAAAAGGTCGAAAGTCCAAAATTTTTAATATCATAGTTTATTGTAATGGAAGAGTAGTAATTTTCCACTTTCTTTTGTCTTTTCAGCAAAATGGAAATTCAAATTTTTATAAGCCAATGGTTGAATCCTTTGAGGAAGCACCTCTACATGTTATGGTTTTCACTTACTTGGGATATGGAATTGGAACGCTGTTTGGCTATCTCAGAGATTTTTTGAGAAACTGGGGAATAGAAAAATGCAATGCAGCCATAGAGAGAGAAAAGCAAAAAGTACGTATGAACACCTCCCTGGGTCTTTGTCAATGCCAATTCTTCTGTAAAGTGTTCTCACAAGTGGTGATGTGTGTACAGATCCTAAAAAGAGTGATACACTCAGGAACTATCCAGGGTAAATTCTATTCCCCTGCACCCCATAAACCCCCAAACATTCCCTGTGTATTCACGCACTTGTTTTTTACAAACATTTATTGAGCAACTACTATTTGCCAGACTGAACTAAAGGTTTTCTTGTACATTATCATATTTAATTTTTATAACAATCCCATGATATAGATATTAAAATAGCATTTTAAAGGTGAAAAATCAAAATATAAGAGTGACAACACGTGAGTGGAGCTTTATTCTGGTCTTCTAGGTGTCAGTTGAGTATTATTTATGTTCTATCCTGGAAGAGGAAAGAGTGTTTGAGTGAAATGTGGGACTTTTATTTCATCTAGGTCAGAGTTTCTCAACTTTGGCACTGCTGACATTTCAGACTGGATAATTCTTTGATATGGGAGGCTGCCCTGTGCATTGTAGAAATTTTAACAGCATCCCTGACCTTTACCCACTAGATGTAATTAGCACTCTCCCACATACTTGTGACAATGAAAAATGCCTCCAGACATTGCCAAATTCCTCACAGAGTGCAAAGTCACCCTGTGTAGAACCACTGATCTAGATACTTTCAATAATTAACCTGTAAAAATCTACATCACCCCCTTTTCACATAGAGCTAACAGGACAACCTGGAAAATATTAAGAGACCTGTGAGCAGCCTGCATCCTTTTAACATGTTTTCCAAAATTGGTTCAAATGATTTATGATGCCATGAATCTCTTTTTCCTAAAACTTGCTTTGGAATATATGATTATGGCCATAGATTATTCCACATGATGGAGCCTTGAACACATCTGAGCAAAGAACATAGGTAAGGCATGAACTTCAATGTAATGAGAGAACTTCAAATCTTGTAACTTAGTGACTAGTACCCATGGTAAGCTAAACTCTTGTTACAGTAACATAACCATGAACAAATCATGTAGAACACTTATTTTGCAATTACCTTAAGTCAAGCATATCACCTTCAGAAGAAAATCAGGCCCAGCTTTATTATTGTACTCTCTCCTACCTTTAGCAAGTATTTGAGTATATGCTCTCTACCAAGTAATGGGGGCTAATAGAGAAGAAACTATAGGTCCTTCCATGAGAGAATTTGAAGTCTGGTGTGCAAAACAGACTCACCAGCAAAACAAATGATAAAAAGTGATGATGGGGCAGAAGGTGACAAAGGAAACAGGGATCTGTGCCCTGTGATTCTCTTAAGGAGTCAGGAAGGCATGATATTGGGGCTTGCACGGTGAGCAGGAGTTTGCCTAGTGAGCAAGGGTGAGAAGGAAGACACTCTCTGAAGAGGGCACTGCTTGTGTCAAAGCATTCATTAACTCACTAATCAAGTCAGGTTTGTTTGGAGCATGTATCTTGTGCCAGGCACTGTATTACAGTCTTGGAATATAGGAATAACTAAGGCAGATAATGGTTCCTGCTTTCAGAGAGCTAACCATAAAAAAAAAAAAAGCGGTTCCAATGGAATTTGATAAGAGGTACCATAGAGGTAAGTAGATGACATCAAGGAAGCAAAGAAGAGAAACATTTAACCTGAACTTGGTGTTCAGGGAAGACTTCTGGGAGGAAGAGAAAGTTAAATTGACATCTAAGGGCTAAAGAGTAAGTAGTAAGGCAAAGGGTGAGGCAAGATGAGCTGGAAGGAGTCTTCAGGGAGAGGAAATGTGATGCAAAGTGGCCCAGAGGTCAGAGAAAGCATTGTACATTTAAGGAACCAGTGAATTCTAATCACCAGAGTGTTACCAGTGAGAGTGGGAGCATGTGGGGAGAAAGATTGCTTGAGAGGCAAGCAGGGACCATACTATAAGCCATGGGCATTTATTAGAACAATGGGAAGGCATTGAAGGATTTCAGGCAGAGGAATGCAGATTTGCAGATTAGAAAGATCATGTTCCCTGCCCTATAAAAAATGGATTTACAGGACAATATAGGGGCCAAAAAAACCAGTTAAGAGGCTGAGGCAGAAGTCCAGTTTGAAAAAAAATCTAGATGAGCCCTTGGGCTGGGACCAGGGTAGTGATAATAGGGATGGTGATAATAGGCGAGGCCAAGAGAGGTTTAAGAGATGGAGTTAGGATTACTCAGCTATAAGAAAGAAGGAAACCATGCCATTTGCAGCAGCATGGATGGACCTAGAGATTGTCACACTAAGTGAAGTAAGTCAGACAGAGAAAGACAAATATCATACAATATCAGTTATATGTGGCATCTAAACAAATGATACAAATGAACTTATTTACAAAATAGAAATAGACTCACAGACATAGAAACAGACTTATGGTTATCAAAGGGGAAAGAGCCGGTGAGGGATAAATTAGGAGGCTGGGATTAACAGATACACACTACTATATACAAAATAGATAAATAATAAGGACCTACTATAGCACAGGGAACTATATTCAATATCTTGTAATAACCTATAATCTGAGAAGAATATATATATATATATATATATATATATATGTATAACTGAATCACTTTGCTGTAATCCTGAAACTAGTACAACTTTATTTATTTTTTTAATGGTGTGTTAGTTTCTGCTTTATAACAAAGTGAATCAGTTATACATATACGTATGTTCCCATATCTCTTCCTTCTTGCATCTCCCTCCCATCCTCCCTATCCCACCCCTCTAGGTGGTCACAAAGCACCGAGCTGATCTCCCTGTGCTATGCGACTGCTTCCCACTAGCTATCTATTTTACATTTGGTAGTGTATATATGTCCATGCTACTCTCTCACTTTGTCACAGCTTACCCTTCCCCCTCCCCTTTTTCTCCTTGTCCCTGTTAGGTAGTTATATATAATATATCCCTCACTGGTTTTTTAATGGTCCTCTTAGAATATTTAACACATATATTTACAATTTAGTTACCATTATTTAGTAACTAGAGTCTTCCCCTGACCAGGAGAAGAATTTAATAAAGTTGCACTTTCTTTCTCCCACATACCCATTCTCCATGTTGTCGTTTATTTGTGAATTTTTAGTTTCTGTTTCTTTATACTACAAATATAACACTACTTGGGCTAAACCATCTTCCATCAGTTTCTTCACTCACTATTTTTTCTGGCATCTGTCTTCCTCCATAGTTATTTCATTGTATTATTGAGGTACATGCTCAGTTATTATAGAAAAGGGAATTAAACTCAAGGCTTCTTACATATATTGGAAAGTTTTTACCTGGATTTTCACATTTGTTTGCTGGTTTGGCTGATTATAGGATTTTAAGTTCAAAGTAATGTTCCCTCATACTCTTTTCCACCATTGTCACCTAAGAAAAGTCCGAAGCAGTCTGATTCATATTCCCTTGTCTATAAACTGCCTTTCTCCCTTCTCTGAAGCCTTTTGAGATTCTTCCCTTTGACTTCTGAAATTTAACCAGGATGTAGCTTGGCGTGGGTTTTTCCTTATTTGCTCTATTCAGGACCTGATAGACTATTTACGTCTTAGGACTCAAAACTTCCTTCGTCTCTGGAACTTGCCCCTCCTCCTCCTCCTTTTTTTTAACTTCCTTTTCCTCCTCTTTCACCTCATCTCCTCCTTCTCCTCCTTCCTTCAATCTTGCAAATCCTTCTCGGGAGATATTGGACCTTCTGAATCTGCCCTTCATATCTCTTGACTTTTCCTTCATATTTTCTTTTCTCTGTCCTGGAATGATTAGTCAACTGACTATGCTAGTTTATTAATTTACTTCTCAGCTGTGTTCATTGTACTTTTGAACGTTTAATTCTTTAAAAGGATCCATTGTTTCATTGTGTCTTTCTAAACACGTTACTTACATATTTTTAAATTCTTTTTCTGTTTGCTCTATGAAGTCTTTTCACTAAATGTCAGTTCTGCTTATTGAATTTGGTGCCGCTTATTGTGCTAGTTTTCCTGTAATAGTGATGACGTTTTGTTTTATGCTCATTTTTTAATTTAGGAATCCTTATTTGCTTACACATTCACCTGTCTTGAGTGATTGTAGAAAGAAAATGGAATGTGTTGCCTGGACCAGGGGCTTGTGTTCTTGCCGTGTGGTCTCCCCACCTCTCTACAGTGGGGCCTTGTTCTTCCAGTCAGTTCTTGCTGCCCATCGCAGTGCTTTGTGCTGTGGACAATGCAACTGCTTCTTACTTATTAACCCAATAAAAGAAGAACAAAGAGACATTGCTTCATTAATCACCCAGGGTATCAACTTCTTGTACTTATCGACTCTTGGCTTTAAGGATCCCTACAGTTAGTGTATGTCCATACCAGTCTTCTCTGCAAATGTTTTAGGGCTACGGTTTCCTGTGGTCTTATTTCTGCATTGAGCAGATCTTATTTATGTTCTATCTTTTGTGATCCTTCAATATTTCTGATTCATTGATGATTTATAAATTTATTTTGGTTTTTAAGTATCTACTTTTTGTCATTTCACAGAGCTTTTAGATGATTGGTAGAATACATACAAGCACTGAATCTGCTATCTTTATTCAACCTTCCTCTAATTTCTTAATAAGAAAAATTAAATTTAGCCATCCTTACTTTGTGTTTCTCATACTTCAAAGAACTGTCTATACTACAGTTACCCTTCCCAACAAAAGGGAAAACACAAACATATTTTATTATTATTCTGAGCTCAACCCTGGTAGGAGAAACAGCTGTTTCTCAAGAGGAAATAATGATAAAAAAGAAATATTAGGTGAGAACAGAAGCGTCAATGTAGGCACAAATGAAAAACTACGATTGATAATGATTCTTTCTCTCTCTACAAATCCATGATTCTATTTGCTACTGAATGGGCAAGTAGTTAAACCAAAAAAAGAAGGGACAAATTTGGTAGTATTTTTCCTAATTTTGTAGTATTTTTCACAATGTGCCATGGATATGTTCTCTTCAATCCCTTTTGAATACCTATCCCTGCAGCATGATTTATTCAAAAGAGCATTGGTTATAGAACTGGGTACAAATCCCAATCTGTCCACTCAAAGTTTCTGACTTTCTGTTGAATTGTCTATAAAAGTAGGATTGCTATATCTATAACACTTGGAAAATGATAAGGTACCCTACAAGCTTAACAGTGGAAAAAGAAAGAGTGTCATATTGTAGGAGAAACAAAGGCATTTTTGTGGCTGCATTATTAGGTTTTGTTCAACCCTCCTATATCCTGCTCCCAAAAATGATTGTGTCCTTGTGGCCTGGGGTTCACTTTCACACTTAGCCTTTTGTGTCAGGAAGAAAAATATAGTGAGTTGGTCATGTGACGAGTTAAATCTACAGCTAGATAAGGATATACCCCATTGCAGTGCTTCTGTTTTTGCAATATCTAGTCCAGTTTCATTTTTTGGTATAGTTACAAAACTGTGGGAGGCTTACCTGAGACTAGAAGACAGTGACCTTTGGAAGGCATTGACTGCTCCTGAAGAAACCTCACTGGTGCTCAAAGGAATGGGTTGGGGTGAAAATACACCCACACAGAGGCAGGAAGCTCACCTGTGCAGAGGAATAGGAGAACTGTACCCTCAAAGCAGGCCTTCTTCTCTGGACCAGATCTTTTTTTTTTTATTTCATACTGGAGTATGGTTGATTAACAATGTAGTGTTAGTTTTGGGTATACAGCAAAGTGATTCAGTTTTATACATATACATATATCTGTTGTTTTTCAAATTCTTTTCCCACTTAGCTTATTACAGAGTATTGAGCAGAGTTCCCTGTGCAGTACAGTTGGTCCTTGTTGGTTATCTATTTTAAATATAGCAGAGAGTACATGTCACTCCCAAACTCCCAATCTATCCCTCTCCCCAACCCTTCCCCCCGGTAACTGTAAGTTAGTTCTCTAAGTCTGTGAGTCTGTTTCTGTTTTGTAAATACGTTCATTTGTGTCTTTTTTTTTTTTAGATTCAGCATATAAGGAATATCATGTGATATTTGTCTTTCTCTGTCTGCCTTACTTCACTTAGTATGATCATCTCCAGGTCCATCCCCGTTGTGGGAAATGGCATTATTCTTGAATTCTAAGAAGGTTCCCAAGCTCAATTCTCCCTCTCGGGAACACTGGGATTCGTTGTCTCCAGCACTCATTTGGGGACTTGTATTTTGCTGTCATTTTTGTTACTTTTATTTGCCACAGGTTTTACCTCCCCCACTAAAATGTAAGTTCTTTGGAGGTGGAGGACTCATAGAGTTATTTGTGGACCCCACCCAACCCCTTACCCAACAACCTTACTCAAAATATTTGCAGATGATTTTCATGGTTCCTCCGTGTCTTTTAGTGCTCAATTGCAAATGAACTACAAAAAGCGAGAGACCAAAGGTAAACTTCTGCCTCTGTTATTACAGGATTTTGTGCCGCTGTATCAAAGCTTTGAGAGTTTTTATACACGGAACCTTTACATGAGAATCAGAGACAACTGGAACCGGCCCATCTGCAGTGCCCCGGGGCCCTTGTTTGATGTGATGGAGAGGGTGTCAGATGACTACAACTGGACGTTTAGGTGAGGCGGCCACCTGGAGGGGCTTGGTTGAAAGAAATGCTTTCAAGGAAATTCTAGCATGGGCACCAGATCACAGATCTGAAAAAAAACACAAAGCAATAGAACAGCTGCTCTTCCATCATTCAGCCCTTTGCAAGCCCTCATGATGCCAATGGGAGAAGTCACAATAATTAAGTTGCCAAGGGCAGCTTACTTGTATTGAGATTAAAGAGGAATCAGTGGCAGAAGGTGCAGGATACACAGAGGCAGCCGGGAAGAGTCCTTTTCAGCTTTATTGACAAATTGTACCCTCCTACTTCCTGCTGAGGGAGCCAGTGATGACCATGGCTCTTTCTGATTTAGAAAGTCCTTGCTGAAATTTAAACCAGAGCACAGGTGTCACGAAAGCAAGCACCCAAGACAAATCAGGGCTGAATAATACTCCCTGGCCTGGAAACCTTTTCCCAATGCTCTGCCCAGGTTCATTATGAGGTGACTCTCCTCTAAGGACAAATCATTTTGTGGTGACAACAAGGCAAATCAAAAAGAAAAGATGTGACTTGGGCCAAACCCAAGGTCTCTTTGTGAGAGTCTTTTCTGGAGCACTAGGATGATATTAAATGAGAAAACCCTTTGTGTTCACCTGCCCTTCTCTCTGCAGGTTTACTGGAAGAATCATCAAAAATGTCATCAATATGGGTTCCTATAACTTCCTTGGCCTGGCAGCCAAGTACGATGAATCTATGAAAACAGTAAAGGATGTTTTAGAGACATATGGCCTGGGCGTGGGCAGCACCAGACATGAAATGGGTACGTACATTCACTATTTTGAAATTTTTTTCCAGTTGGGTCTCAGATTCCTTGTGGCTACTTCTCAAATCTAGATCATATCTAGACGGTGTGCCTCAAAATGCTGTTATAAAACACAAAAAGGAAAAGGTATATAACGGTCTTTTTGGAAATTTCAAACATTATGCTCTTACTAGGCAGTTTTTAAAGATTTTAATTCTCCAGAGTAAAAAAAAATTGTTCTTTCCTGACCATGTTATCTAAAAAAGCAGCTATAATGCCTCTTCCATCTGGTCCTTTTCTGGGTCTTTTCTTTTCCACTTTTCTTTTCTTTTTAACAGCTTTTTTGAGTTACAATTGCTATTCAAAGAAAACCATTGTACTTATTTAGTATATATAATTTAATGAGTTTGGACATATGCATATACCTGTGAAACCATCACCACAATCAAGGTGATAAACATATCCATTACCTCAGAAAGTGTCATATCGCCCTCCTTTTTATGGTAAGAATGCTTAAATGAGGTTGATCCTTTTTTCTATTTTTTCCCCTAAATAAAATTTTATTTTATTTTTACTTATTGAAGTAAAGTTGACTTATAATATTATATTAGTTTCAGGGGAAACCCTAGTAATTCTGTATTTAGAGATCTACCCTTTTAACAAATGTTCAAGGGCACAGTACAGAATTGTTCCAGGAACTGTGTGAAAGGGCAGGTCTCTAGAACTTACTTGTCCTGTATCACAGAAGCTTCGTACCCATTGAACAACAACTTCTCCTTTGGATTTGGCTCTTTCTCCCACTTTTCTTAATGATGCCTATCACTTATCTTGCTTTTGTACTTGTATATTGCCTGTCTTTGCTCCTGCAACATAAGCTCCATGAAGGGAGGAATGGGTCTTATTGACTTGTGTTGAATGAATGAATGAATGAATGATGAATGAATGAATGGTAAAGATGAAACAGACTGCCTATTTATTTCTTTTTTAGCTGAAACATTTTTCTCTTAGAGGAGTAAGATCTTTGAGAAGGAAACTTCTGCTCCCCTCACTTCCAGGAGGATGAGCAGAGCAAGCTTGTTCCTGTGGCCTGCTTCGCTCTTCCTGGCCCACTCTCTCCTCCTATATTATCTCATGTGTTCCTCACAAAGCCCCATGCTGTGCGGGGCAGGACAGGTGGTGTTATTCCCATCTTCCAGAGGAGGAAACTGAGGACCACAGTGACTCAGTGATGTGCCTATAGTGGCCGATGACCCATCCTAACTCCCGGGGTTGCTCAGCTTTCCTACTAAGCAGTTTCCCAACCAGGATAATACAGGCAGAGCTCACTAGGTCAGTTTCAGGCCTAAGAATCAGAGGTAAATCTGCTAAAAATGGATTTACCATTCATGAAAAATGAGCCACATGCCTCTCTCAGATAACCCCTTGGCAGAAGGCCTTTAAAAGCATGTAATTATTCAGACCTGTGCAATAAACAGCCATTCAGATTGAACAAAATCACCTTCTTATCCACATAGCCAGTAAATACTTAACTAAAACTCCAGAGTGTATAAGTAGTTGCCCAGATTTCTTAGGAAAGACACGGTATCTTTATTTTGACTCATGAGGGCTGGAGAAATAAGCAGGGAGTGGAAGAAAGGTTCTACTCCTTTAGAAGAGCTGGGTCACACACAGGACCCTACTTGGAGGTGGGACCGAGACTGGAAGGACACACCGTCAAAAGAGACACGGAGGCAGCAACCTTTGGGGATGTTGCCTCTGGTGCTGGTGACACCAAATACAAGGGTTATTCATCAGGAAACACACTCCTGAAGATGAGGACCCCCAACTCACTGAGACAGAACAGTCCCCAGTCACAGCACCAGAAACTAAAGAGAGGCAGCCTGACACAGGCGATGGTTTGCTCCCAGTAAAGACAGATATGGAATAAGGGTCTCGATTCTGCAGACCCAACAAACCCAGAGAAACCAGGCAGAGACGAAGATCCCTGTTTAGACTGCCTACAGCCTACATGCTTTCTCCACCTACTCATCCTTCTGAATCACTGGGCTTTTAATATTTACTTGCTTCATTGTGAGCTCTCCAGCTCAAGCTCTAGGAAGATTTTAACAGCTTCCAAGGAAACAGTGAGACAGCAAGGTAGAAACCACCCACAGTAATTTTAGGCAAATAGAAGAACTGAAAACAAGAATATAAGCAGTCCAAAAATAAATGAATAAACAGGGTACATCTGAAAGTCTTCTGCAAGATAAATTGTAACCTGAACATAGCAGTCAAGAATTGGTAATATAGTTGTTTCTTTTTTAACATCTTTATTGGGGTATAATTGCTTTACAATGGTGTGTTAGTTTCTGCTGTATAGTTTTGAATGCCATTTACTTTAAGATATACAAGTAACTTTTGGAAAATGTATACTACATAGCCTTAAGAAAATATTTAACAGGGCCAATGGACTAACAGTGAAACTTTGGTAATATAGAGGCTTAAGATTTTTAGTAACCAAAATAGCTTCTTGAGGAACCCAAAGTAAATGTTTAGGGACGTTTAATCACTTAAAATACTTCCTAGAGCTTTCAAAAGTAGTTTCCAATGTTCCAGGGGGAAAAGAACACAGAAATCATATTCCAAAATAGGAAAATTCAATGAAAAAGAAATCAAGAGGAAACACATAAAATACAGTAAAAGGGACTTCCCTGACGGTCCAGTGGTTAAGACCCTGCCCTTCCGATGCAGGGTGGGTGAGGGTTCGATCCCTGATCAGAGAACTAAGATCCCACATGCTGCACAGCATGGCCACAAACAAAAAGTAACAAGTAAAAAATAAATAAATAAAAATAAGATATAGTAAAAGGATAAAAGATCACATATTTTATTTTTACCAAAAATATATAACTAGAACATATTTGCCTACTAGAAGCAAAGGACTGAGACTTGGCCAAAAACTAAACTCAATTATGTGCTGTAATCAAAAATAAATACAACTAAATTAAAGTTATTCCAAAGGATGAAAAGCAGAAAGATAGGTCCCAGCCAGGCACCTGGCTCCACCTCCCCATTGTAACCAACAACAAAACACCCTCAGTGCCCAAGAGGGAGGTCAATTCAGTGGAAGGAGCAGCAAAAAGTGCCCTAGAATAAGGTTGTTTGCCAAATCTACACCTGCAAATGTTAAAACTAGGCCCAAAATAGAACTGGAAATGACACATTTCCAGACAGATATGTACAGAATTTTAAGTGATATTTTAAGATGTAAAATGATGTGCTACTGTTTACTTTTCTGTACAACTAAAAGATAGCAGAATATGGAATTAGAGGAGGCTTTGACCCTCTTGTGGGTGGATTTAACATTTCACATGCTGATATGGGTGAGATGATTGTGCTTTTCATACATCCTAAATATGAGACAGAGTGAAATGGCAAATCGGAGTCATCATCAAGCATTTAAATATCTGACACATTTTAAATTCCTATCTTCTATACTCATGTTGGTTTTTGTTAGAATGCTCCCTGATCCAGGCTGTCTCCCTGAAACTGCATGCCTTATGTGACATCTTTGGTAATTACAACCTAGTTTTGTTTTGTTTTGTTTTGTTTTAATAATGTTGTTAATGTGTTGTGAAAGATTAGAAATTTTTGAGTTTAGGTGTGTGTGACATTACATTGTGAATTAGGGACCTCTGGAGTGAACAGCCTATCAAGTGTTGAAATTGGTACTCTTTAAGCTGGCTTGCCTTCAAATTTTTAGCTGCAAAGTCTGTAGATTAACTGTCTTAGCTGAAAAACGCTAGAATAACTACTATAATTTGTTCAGAAACAGATTCTAAAACTACATGGATGTTTAGATTTTTAGCACTAAGATTGAGAGTTGTGTAAAAATTGTTCATAATGTCTGAATAGTAACATCAAACAATCAGTAGTATCTTCAGGAATTCCCTGGTGGTCCAGTGGTTAGGACTCAGCGCTTTCACTGCCAAGACCCGAGTCTGATCCCTGGTCAGGGAACTAAGATCCCACAAGCTGCTTAGCCTGGCCTAAATAAATAAGTAAATAAAATGAAAAAAACAATCAGTAAAACTTCATTATGCAAGATATTCCTATAGATGATCTTTGAGTTTCGTTACTGGAAAGAACTATTTAATTTTGCTGTATGTGGAAGGTGTTTGTTTGAATATATTGATTTAACAGTGGAAGACGTTCATGCAGCCACCCCTAACGCAAAGTCAATGCAGAATTGCTTGTTCTTCCTTCATATGAATTAAGCTTTAAGTGAAGAATAAACTGAAACTTTAAAGATAAATAAACAAACAACCTAAAGGTGTGGTGCAAATGCAAACAGAAAGGAAAGCAGAAGTTAAGCTTAGTGTATGAATTATTAAACATAAGGAGAGATTCACCTTATAAACATTATGTGGAGAGCCCATAATGAAGATTGATGCAACTCCTATCGCCTCTGTGCATTAAGTAACACAGCAGAGACATATATGGCTCTTTATTTTTCTATACAAACTGGAAATTAGTAGGACAATGAATTATGGGAGGCTTCAAAAATCATATGGGTCAACTTAACATACTTGTTTAAAAACAAAAGTGAGAAAAATAAAAAGTGAGATAGTGATAGGAAACCCTAAAGTTCCTCCCAGTCCTTGAAAAATGAAGAAGACAAAAAAATAAGCAAATAAAGACACAGAAGACATTAACAATGTAATTGTTGAGTTTAGTTTAATATTTATATATTGAATGCTGAACTTTAAAACATATTACCAGTAGACAATATCTTTTTAAATATTTATTGAATTTTCATATAAATTTACTATATATTATGCACAAAGAAAACCTCATTGAATTCCAAAAAGTGAAATCTACATAGGTCACGTTCTTGGACCACTGTGAAATAAAGCTAAAAATTAATACCAAAATTAGAAATGAACCCTTTTTAAAAATCACTTGAAACTTTTAAAGCTCTCTCATAAGTAACTCTTGAATCAACAGGGAAATGAAGTTACAGTTGCATCATGTTTAGAAACTAACAATTATGAGAACACCATAGGATCCAACTAGTTGTGTACTCAGAGGAAAATGTGTATTCTTACTTTACTAAAGAAGTAAGATCAAAGCTAGTAAACTAACAACCAATGGAGTAAGGAATAAAAGGAAAGCAAAAGTATTACACTATTAAAGATATAAACAGGAACTTATAAATTAGAGAAGAGTAATTTCTATTGGGCTGAGGCACCTAAATTTTAATAAGTCACTAGAGGTGATTCTGATGACCAGCCAGAGTTGACAACCACTAAGCTAGCATAACCCTGATCCCAAAATTTGACAAATGAGCATTTAATAAAAGGAAAATTATAAGACAATATTACTTGGGAAGAAAATTATACAAGAAATTGACATTGCAAATTCAGCAGCATAGTCAAGTAACATGATACCATGATCAAGTAGTTCTATGCAGGGACTATAAGGATAGTGAGTTCAATAAGAAAATTTGTAACCTTGAAAGATCCAAGAAGGAAAACATATGATTATCTTGATAGATGTCACTAAAACATTTATAAAATTCAATATCCATTCCTTATAAAACTTTTAATAGAATAAAAATAAGAGATTCTTGAATGGAATAAAAAATATCTACTTCAAACAATGAGACTTGTACTACACTTTGTGATGAAACTTCTAGTTACTAGAAGCTTTCACTTTGAGTCAGGGAAAAGATGAAGATGTGTTTTTACCACCATTTTAATAACCTTTGGAAGTACTAAGCAATATAATTATTCATTTATATTTTACTCCTTACATCAATAAATATTTATTGAATAACTACCATGTGACAAAATAAGAAATATATGTGCAGTAAAAGAAGAGGTGATCTAACCATTATTTGTAGATGATCTGGTTGTTCCTTTCTCTATTTTTTAAACCATGATCTGTGAGTAGTGAAGTGATCCTCAGAAGGGGCTGCTCTTGAGGCCACTGTAGAGATGAGGGGCTGCTGAGCAGGAGGGACAGAGTTTTAGTCCATTTTCTTCCATTTTACATATTAAACTATCAAGAATTTATTAGAAATAATAAACATTTAATAAAGAATTCAATAAAGAGCTACATTCAAAAACCACTAATTTTTAAAATTCAGAAAGTCTATAATCAACAATCAATAAGAGGATATACTGGGGAAAATAATATTATTAGTAAATATGAGGGAAAATGGCACAGACTTAGGGAATAAGCTTATTTTGAAAATGTTGGGTTTTGGTTTTTGTTTTTGTTTTTACATCTTTACTGGAGTATAATTGCTTTACAATGGTGTGTTAGTTTCTGCTTTATAACAAAGTGAATCAGTTATACATATACATATGTTCCCATATCTCTTCCCTCTTGTGTCTCCCTCCCTCCCACCCTCCCTATCCCACCCCTCTAGGTGGTCACAAAGCACCGAGCTGATCTCCCTGTGCTATGTGGCTGCTTCCCACTAGCTATCTATTTTATGTTTGGTAGTGTATATATGTCCATGCCACTCTCTCACTTTGTCACAGCTTACGCTTCCCCCTCCCCATATCCTCAAGTCCATTCTCTATAGATCTGTGTCTTTATTCCTGTCTTACCCCTAGGTTCTTCATGACATATTTTTTCTTAAATTCCATATATATGTGTTAGCATATGGTATTTGTCTTTCTCTTTCTGACTTACTTCACTCTGTATGACAGACTCTAGGTCCATCCACCTCATTACAAAATGTTTAGAGCCTATTTGAAGAAAACTAAGATTTTATAAAAGACCTAAAATAATACTTGAAAGAAACAGAGAGACACCAATATCCTAGAAGGGAATGGCTCAGTATTACAATTCGATCAAATCTTCCTTAAAATGAATACGTAAATTGAACACAATCCAGTGACATTAATAGACAAGATGGGTGGTGGGAGGTCTCAACCGAAAGTCTAGAGACAGTTTGTTCCACTCATCTGTATATAAAAAGAACAACATTTCAAATCAGCTAGAAGAGGATCAATTATATCACAATTAGTTTTGTGATAACTGGCTGATCACATAAGGAAATAAGCCAGATTCCTATCTCACGCATTGTATCTAGGTAAGTTACACTTAGGTAAATTGCAAATGCATTTGCAATTGCAATGCAAAAACAAAAGCAATCACCGCCAGAAATAACTATATAAATAAAATTGAAACTGAGTGAATGACTAAATGAATGAATGAATGAACAAATGAACAGAATAAAACTACTCAAACAATTCAAATACAAGATGCACTTGTGTGTGTTCCTTGGTAAAGGCCCTCCTAGAAATATCAGACTACATCTCCCTTTATGTGAGCAATGCTTGTGTCTTAGTCCATTTGGGCTGATATAAGAAAATACCACAGACTGAGTGGCTTATAAACAACAGAAGTGTATTCCTCACCTTACTGGAGGCTGAAAGTCCAAGATCAGGGAGCTAGCATGGTCAAGAGGGGCCTCTTCTGTGTTACAGACTTCTCCTTGTATGTGTCCTCCCATGGCAGAAGGGGTGGGCTAGCTCTTTGGGCCTCTTTTGTAAGGGCACTAATCCTATTTATGAAGGCTCCATCCTCAAGACCTAATCACCTCCCCAAAACCCCACCTCCAAATGCCATCATTTAAGACATTAGGTTTTCAATATATGAATTTTGGGGGGACACAAACATTCAGACCACAGCAGCCTCTTCTCTAGCTTGTCACTTCTGATCACCCCTCCATTCTACAATCCATAATGACCTCCAGTCTTTCCAGCAAGACTCACCTCACCTGGCAAGATGCCCTCTTACATGGCAGGGATGCATTTTAAATGATGCTCAGGCTCACTCCTTGCAACATAGGCCACTCAGGTCCATGGAAAACAGACACTCTCCCTGTTAGGAGAGACAGCTTGCTCCCAACCCAACCAGTAACCACAGCTGTTTGCCCTTCAGATTTCACAAGCCTGATTCAGACAGTAGTCTACTGTGTACTCACACTCCAGGGAACCAGAGAAAGCTCTCCCAGAAACATGGAGGGAAAAAATCCAACAAAATGAAAAATTTAAACTGCTGTACAAAACAAAACAAACAAACAAACAAAAACCAACAACGTCAACAAAGTTAAAAGTCAAAGAACAAAATTAGAAAAACTTATTCACATATATTTAACAAAATGTTAATATTCTTAACGTGTAAAGACGCTTACAAATCAAAAGGAAAAGAACATCCCAGTTTAAGAAGTGGGCCAAGATTTTGACAAAGTTCAAAACGGGCAAAACTACAGAGTAGGATAGTGTGATGCCCCTCAACCTTTTTTTTTTCATTATCACTTCCTCTCATGATACTTGAATACCACAGATACACTATATATTTGTTTATGTAGTACATGGATATCTCTGCTTTACACATAAATAGAGTAAGATATTTCCCCTCCAAAAACCAATTTTCACCTCTTTGAAAGCAATATCACCCCTGTTTAGAATGCGTACGTTACCTTTGGGGGAGGTGGATGGTGACCAAAGAGGGCAAAGCTGTTCATATTGGTTTTTTTTTTAACCTTGATACAGTTACGTGAGTTCACTGTATGAAACTTCATAGAGTTCCATATGTACAATTTGTTTCCCATTTTCTATGTATGTTCTAGTTTAAATGAAAGTTTTACTTTTAAAAGTAGATCCAGTACATAAATGGACAATTAAGAAAAATAAATAAATATAAATGGGCAATGAGCTTGTGGAAAATATTCTGCCCCTTAAATAATCAAAAAATTATTAAGACACAGAGTTACTATTTTCACCTAATTGGCAAAAGACAGAAAATAATATCCCAAAGTTTCAAAGGAGTGAAGAAAAGGGCACCCTTATATACTATTGACAGAGTAAATTGCAGGGCAATTTGAAAATGTATCAACTGCAAGCCATTTAACTCAGCAATTCCATTTTGAGAAATTTTGCTTTGAAAATTTTGAGTAAGTATTCAATGATGTATGATCGAGAATAATCATTGCATTGTATTTGATAATAGAAAAATTGGGGAAATGAGGCATTTCCAGCAAGGAAAGTGATTGAATATACTTGGTAGATCTGTTTAACATAATATTATTTAGCCATACAAAGTTATAATGTAGCTGCTCAGCACCATGATTTAGAGCAAAGGCTCTGGGATGAGGCTGCTGGGATTCAAATCCTAGTCCTTACTTTTAACTAGCTAGGGCCTGAGATAAACTATTATATACGCCTTCCTAGTCTTCAATTTTCTCTTCTGTAAAATGGAAAATACATTGTTAATGAACTTATATACGAAACAAAAACAGACTCACAGACATAGAGAACAGACTTGTGGTTGCCAAGGGGGAGGGGAGGTGGGGGAGGGAAGAAGCAGGAGTTTGGGATTAGCAGATGCAAACTATTATATATAGAATGGATAAACAATAGGGTCTTACTGTATAGCACAGGGAACTATATTCAATAGCCTGTGATAAACCATAATGGAAAAGAATATGAAAAAGAATGTATATATATATGTATAACTGAATCATTTTGCTGTACAGCAGAAATTAACACAACATTGTAAATCAACTATACTTCAATAAAAAAAGAAAATACATTGTTAAGAGACTAAAACAAGAGCAGTATGTATATTATGAGTCCACTTTTTAAAATATATTTTACATGAATATCTGTATTGATAAAGATGGTTATATTTTATTGTGTAGTATTTTCTATTTTTTCCACAATGACCTCACATTTTTTGGTTTAATTATTTCCCTAAAAGTCACCAGGAGCCTAAGATGAGGGCACAGTCTTATGAAAATAGTTATAGTACTTCTAAGACATTACCACTGAATCAGACTGACCAGATTTTTTCAGTGTACTGGGGGGTTTCTGCTGCAGGTTATGTGGATTTTTTACCTTCAACCAGTGGTTTTCAAACTTTAGCTCACATTAGAATCACCTGCAGGGCTTGGAAAAACACAGATTGTTGGGCCCACCTACAGAGTTCCTGATGCAGTCAGTCTGGAATAGGACCCGAGATTTTGCACTTCTAACAAATTCCAAGGTGATATTGATGCTGCTGCTCTGGGGATCACACTTTGGGAACCACGGGAAACTATCTAGCATGGCTGACTTTCTTGACCAAATTTTCAAAGATTTTCCAAAATGCAATGGTCTTTCACCTTGTGTGGAATGAATACCACATATACCTGGGGGATGGAGCTTATAAATAAAAACTGGAAAGTAGGTAAGATACACCCAGAAATCAGTGAAGCAATTTGATTTTTATCTGAGTCTATTCTGACACACATTGCTGGTCCAGATTTCCATATTTAGGAAAGGATAAACTCAGGCAAACTAGAGAGAAGCTTTTGTTTCTGTTTGTTGATGGAAAGAATCAATAAACAATCTAATAGCAGGAATAGAAAAGAGTTCTTTTCCAGCCAAACTGAGGACTATAGCCAGCCTGGGAGACACAAATTCAAGAAGCACTAGAATTGTATCCCTCCAGACTATGAAATGCGGGAGGCTTATAAAGGCAAAAACTGCAAGGTTCCAGTTAGTTACATGAGTTTTTATCAAGAATTATAACTAGAACTGGCAAGAGGTAAGGGTGTTTTTAAGTAAGGATTGATTGAGGTCTGAAATGGTTGCATAGTTACAAGGGCAGACCGTGAGACCATAAGTTTGCAGCTGGCCGCTCTTAGCTGATATTGTTTTGAGGATGGTTGGTGGTGTCCTTGAGTTTGATAAAGTTTAGAAAATTCAAGTCTCAGTGACGCGGGAACGTGTCTGAAACCACATCCACAATAGCTGCCTGGCTCCATTTTAGATGCCTGAACCACAGTTGCTCCATTTTTTTTTTAATGCATTCTTTTTCTACATGGTTAAATCAGATGTACAATGCATGTTTGACAGGCCAGAGACAGATTGTTCTAGTTAGCATAAAGTTTGTTAAATCATGTATAAGCCAGAATGATTTCTCTATACCTCAATATGTAGAAATTTCTTCCTTCACTTTCTGCCCTCTTCTCTGCTTTTGGTCTACAAGGAAGTGTAGCTTCTTGGTCTTTCTTTCCCTAAGCACTGGATGGTTAAAAGTGGATGTCTAGTAACAGTACATTATCTAAATCTATATGCTCTGTAAGTGCTGCCACAGTTTCACCTAGAAACTCTTAGTCAGAAGTTCACTTCTAAGAAAACAAGCTCATGGGATGCCAGAAGACTAATTCTGTGCCAATGAAAGATCACTTCTACGTGGAGACATTTTTCCTTTGAGAAGGAAAGCCTTGTGCTTGATTCATCACATCAGGAAAACCTGATTAGTACGTCTACCTAAAAACTGCCTAGTTGAGAACCTTCTTTCAAATTATAGTTGCAATTTCAAGAAGTAGGCTTGAAATATTTTCATCTTAAAAACGTCAGAAAGAACACACTTAGGAACACTTAGGAATCAATGAAACTGGATATAATAGGATATTATTTTCCATTCTCAGGTTTCGGATGTGATTTTCATGTTAGTTATGTACAAATTTCCTGAAATTGCTATTTCTCAGTTGGAGAACATTGTTCTTAGCCGTCGTTAGACAGTGTGTCTCCCTCTTTCTCTACCTGACAAGTTCTCTGCTACTGTTTCATTCAGAGTACTTAGACTCTTCTTGGGTTTCTTTCTCAAACCTTTGTACCTAGATTCCAGGAATGTGCAACCTTGCTGACCTAAATATTGAAGAAGGGGCCAGCCTCAATTTGCAAAATGTGTATCTTAAAACATATTTCAAATAAATACCAGCTTCAAATTCCTATGGAAATCGCGGTTTCTAAGAAATTGCTACCAAGTAGAGATCTTGCTTCCTTTTTTTAAAAAAGCAATTTTAATTAACAGGATTTTATGCAAATCAATGCTATAAATATGCTTTAAAGCAGTGGATTCAGTTAAATAGGCTATAAAGGTCTCCACCTCAATTAGTATTACCTTCTTAATTTACACAGCAAAACCTTTATTCATAGACAGTGCCAGCTCCTTTCAGACTAAATTGTTGTAAATTCTGATCAATGAGATTTCATTGCATTTCTCTCAAGCCTTTTTATTTTCCTTTAAGAATATTTGTAAAGGAAGGTGGACCCTCAGGGGAATAGTTTGGGAGGAGGAAAATGAAAGTGTATCTTGGTTTCTGAAAGCCTTTTGGCAATTTCCTGATACCTGTTATAATTTTGACAAAGTAATTGCCCTTCTCTTGAGAGTGATAGAAATTACAGCACAGCCAAATTTCAACTAGCAGAGATATTTCTGCAAGTGAAGAATGTGGCCCTGTAGGTTCAACAAAGCCAAGCAAACATAACAACTTAACAAGATATGCCAGTGATTTTACATAAGTATAATACTTGCCAGCAGGGTAACACCTGGGATGATTGAAAAACGTTGAAACTCACAGACTTCCAGAATACGTAGATCATCTACCACTTCCCTTCACCTAGAAAAAAACCATAAGATACATGAAGACTAGAGATTTTTTTTTTTTTTTTTTTTGCGGTACGCGGGCCTCTCGCTGTTGTGGCCTCTCCCTTTGCGGAGCACAGGCTCCGGACGCACAGGCTCAGCGGCCATGGCTCACGGGTCCAGTCGCTCCGCGGCATGTGGGATCCTCCCGGACCGGGGCACGAACCCGTGTCCCCTGCATCGGCAGGCGGACTCTCAACCACTGCAACACGGGAAGCCCTCCTTTACTTCATTTAGACTAAAAATCCTGTTACATCCAAATATACTAAGGATATAGATTAACTTTCATAGACATCAGTACCTGTGTATATTCTTTAACCACTGGTAATATCAAACAATAATTAGTTTCAAGGCTGCCAAGAACAAAGAGCTTTATTTTGTGCCTTAAGAGTTGTAATTCAGAAAACGCAGATTCGGGTAAAACCGAAAGAGTGGGGAACTTCCTTCGTGGCGCAGTGGTTAAGAATCTGCCTGCCAACGCAGGAGACACAGGTTCGATCCCTGGTCAGGGAAGATACCACATGCCGTGGAGCAACAAAGCCCGTGCGCCGCAACTACTGAGTCTGCGCTCTAGAGCCCACAAGCCACAACTACTGAGCCAGCGCGGCCCAATAACTGAGACCCATGCACCCTAGAGCTCGCGCTCCGCAGCAAGAGAAGCCACCGCAATGAGAAGCCTCCGCACCACAACAAAGAGTAGCCCCAGCTCGCCGCAACTACAGAAGCATGCAGCAATGAAGACCCAACGCAGCCAAAATAAAAACCAACCCAGAAGAGTGTTCTGAGGAAAGGAAAGAGTCATCTCTCTAGAGTCACACATGCTGAATCTGAACCTTGGCTCTAGACTTACTAACTCCATGACCTTGGGCAAGTGAACTAAACTCTCAGGCTTTGGTGTCCTTATCTATAAAAGGAGATAACAGCAGTACCAACTTCAAAAATTTGTATGACAATTAATTGAAATAAAGCTTGGAATGTTTCAGCAGGGTAGCTTGTCACATTGTTAAGTAGGTGGCCTGCACTTATTAGCTCTATCTCCTTTGGGTAAGTGGCTTCACTTCTACATCTATTTTATTTCCTCACTGATAAGGACCAGGATGCCTATATTATAGAGTGTGTGGAGGTGTAATGATTAAATAACCATATACATAAGTGGACCCTCATTATAAGTTGCTTCATTCCCCCTCCTTCTTCTATCTTTGTTTCCAGAGGTGGGTTTTTTGTACTTGAACATTTGTTACTTTTTTTTTTTTTTTTTGGCTGTATTGGGTCTTCATTTCTGTGCGAGGGCTTTCTCTAGTTGTGGCAAGCAGGGGCCACTCTTCATCGCAGTGCGCAGTCCTCTCACTATTGCAGCCTCCCTTGCTGCGGAGCACAGGCTCCAGACACGCAGGCTCAGTAGTTGTGGCTCACAGGCCTGGTTGCTCCGCGGCATGTGGGATCTTCCCAGACCAGGGCTCGAACCCGTGTCCCCTGCATTAGCAGGCAGATTCTCAACCACTGTGCCACCAGGGAAGCCCCAGAGGTGGGTTTTTAAAGTGAGAGAATCAAACGTGAATTAGCTCTGTACAGTAGATAATAGTATTATATCAATGATAATAGTACTGGTGTTACATAAGAGAGTGCCCTGTTTCTAGGAAATACAGAGTGAAATATTTAAGAGAAGAGGGGGCATCACGATCGCAATTTATTAAATAGTTCAGCAAAAAATTTCATATAATTGTATATATTATATATAATTATATACACACACACACATATATATATATATATATATACACACACATAGAGAGAGAGAGAATGATATTTAATGAAATGTACTAAAATGATAACATATGGGGAATCTGGATGAAAAGTATTTGGGGATTCTTGGTACTATTATTGAAACTTTTTAGTAGGTCAAAAATTACATCAAAACAAAATGTTAAAGAAAAAAAAGAAGGGTGAAACATGACTCTATTGAGTATGTGGTCAGAGATGAGGTAGAGGATATCATTTGGTCCACTTCAAAATTCTTCTCTTATCAAGATGATTTGTGACAGGAAAGCTTATCATAATTACATATCCACGCCTCAAAGTTTTTGTTTGCATCGGATTCTAATTATCTATTAACGTTTTAACCTGCCAAGAGATGGCAAGTGGTTTGCTAAAAATAAAGGCCAGGGAAGTTGGGCAGATAAAAATTGTTTCTGCTGTTTTACTGAACTTCATCAGGATGGGTGGTCTCTTGACCCAGCAGTGGTGGCCTCTCCTCAGTGTGACAGTGTGTTCTAGACCCATTTCAGACAACCCATCTGGCTTCAAGACTTTTCTCTGAATGTTTCACAGGAAAACAAAGGTACTCAAGAGGCTTAGTAGCTCTGTAACCCCTACCAGACTGTACACAAGCGGAATAAGCAGAAGAACAGGGTATTCTAAGTGCTTTGGGGTGAAGAGCTGAAAGGTGGACTCCTTTAGGCAGAAGGGTTGATGCTGATTTTAATGCAGGAATCACCAGTTCAAGCAAAGTGGCTCAGAAGTGGGCTGAGAGCCATAGCACAGTAGGAACAGCCAGATGAGATGGCTGGCATGTTGCCACAATAAACGACCACCTACTCCTAGGTCACATCTCAGGAACAATCAACAAACAGGATATTCTGGACGAAAAGAGACTACTGTCACAGTTTGGAAATTAGTCTTCACATGTGCTACACAGGAAGAATAGGTGGTTGTGAAACAGGCTTGTTAATAACACCTACATCCTTTACTATTAATCAGTGTCAATATGAAGGCCGATATCATTAAAAAGTCAGCTGAAATGTAGAGTTCATAAACATAATATTGCTACTTTTTCCTGAGTCTGATTTTTATTGATTTGACTGATGGTGGCATACCCTGTGCTTGGCATGTGAAAATACTGCTGAGAGATCTGGCAAGAGGATACACCCAGCTTGTATTTATTCTTTTATTCACAAAGCAGATTTTCAGTACCCACTGGATAAATAAACCTTCAGGATAAGAACAAGTGTCAATATATGCACAACACTGAAATTTGGAGATCCATTCTCACCAGCCTATATGTGACTTTCAGAGACTAAAGAAAAAAACAAAAGTCACAGAGAAATAAAGATTATTGTGGATATATTTGTACCTTCAGTTAGAACTATAGCTCTGCTTTCTTGAGATTTAAAAAAAAGGCCCACAGTTATATGTCAGCAACAAAATGTTGAATATGATTTCTAGAATTCCTCAAGTACTCAGACCACCAAGGGCAAACTTGACAGGACTCAGGCATCTCCATTCAATCAGGGTATGGCTTGAATGTTGGTGGAAACAAGCTAGTTAAGTTTCTAGTGACAGTTTTGTTTCCCCAAGGTCCTCCTACATTTTCATTTCCTTTTTCTTCCTTTTTAATATTTTTTATTGAAGTATAGTTGATTTACAATGTTGTGTTAATTCCTACATTTTTATTTCTTGAATTTGAGGAACAGGAGGCAGAAAGCAGCAGTCCATTAATATGAAAGAGACATATTATCTATTCTTCCTTAAAAACCCCACCCCATCCCAGACCAGCCCAGTCTAACGTTGCAAGACATGGCTTCTTAGAGTAGAAAATGTCCAGCCATCCTGGGAATCTCTCAGATCTGTTGATGAAATCTGAGCTATGAACACTAAACAGAGAAACTCCATGATCATGGGGTTTGGAAGTGGGAACTATTCTTTTTTACAAATTGAAGGTAAGCCCCTAGATGCAAAACCACTGATAACTCGTAACCCAGCTGTGAGACATCCATTTGTAGAAACTGATATATTTGAAAATTACTTTACTAACCACCTGACCACTGGAAATCCAGAAGAAGGCTGGTTTCTGGAGACCTAATCTGGTCACCTGCCTTCCCCCCCCCCCCCCCCCCCCCCCGCCTTCTCCCTCTCCTTAAGTCAAGATAATGAAAAAGACCTCATAGAGGGGATTCCTCAGGCTGTTCTTAGACACACCCATGTCTAATTAGTTGGTTGGCTGTTTAATCATTTACAAGACATCCTGTATTATCCTGAGGACTTTTAGTGATGTAACTGTTATAGATAAGGCCTTGGAATGGCAGATTTGGGGAAGATGTTGGTGGAGGAAGACATCACTCAGATTCATCGTGAACGTCTACTCATGCACTTCTGGGTGACTGGGCCAGGACAGAGTTGTCCCCTGATCTGAGCAGGAAAGGCTCAGGGGGAAAGTTACCAAGTTAACAAAGTTTGGGCGCCCTCCATCCTTGCTGGAGACCTTCTTCAAGTATCCGTGTTTCCAAGCTGGTGCTCACTGCCTGGTCACCTTGTTGCTCTGGCATCACATGACTTCCTGACCTTTTGCCCTGTGCCATCCCCTCCTCTAGCCTCAGTCTTGGCCTCCTTCTCCATCAAAAGACAGAATGCAACTCAGCCAGCACCTACTACGTGTCAGTACGGCAATAGGAGTGCCAGTGTCTGCACTCCAAGGGCTCTTTCTGTAATAAAGAAGATGGCCCCATGAACATCCCCAGTGAAACTTCCTAAGTGCTGTAATCATTACGTGATGGGGCTCATCTGACCTCAGAGGAGAAAATGACCAAGTTTGCCTGGGGAAGCTGAGACTGCATCCGAGAAAAGAGGCCATGTTAGGTGGATCTCAAAGAGTGACTAGGAGCGGCCAGAAGACCATTCTAGGTGGAGGAAAGACCACTCGCAAGGTCAAAGATGCCTAAAACAGCACCTCTCCCAATCTCTCCAGAAACTGCCGGGAGGGGCAGCCAGAGGCCACCCAGCTGTTTAGTGGAAGAGCTGGGGTCAGAACCAGCTCTCCTCACGGCCAGGCCGGTGGACTTTTCACTACCTGTTCTTGGAGGTGTTCTCTTTGGAATGCAGTCTCTACTGGGTAAAAACAAATCTGACAAAAGATTATGTGCCCACGTTTTATCTTTAAATTTCAGTTTCTCTTTTCACACTATAGTGTATCTTGGATAATAAAGTTTTAAACTACAATTTAAATTTCTAACTATTCCCCACCCCCAAATCTTGAGTACAATTGACTCTGCTAGAATGTTTGTTTTACTATGTTTTCTGACAGTTTGGAGCATAAATGAATTCTGATTTGAGAAAAAGGCCACCAGCCAGCAGCGTGAGAAGAGGGGAAGGGCAAAGATGGGCCATCTCATGTTCTCTTTTATGTTAAATGCCAAATAAAACTTCAATCACCATGCAATGCCTTCTAAAGTTCAACTCCTCACCATTTTAGCTCAATAAGCAAGCTAATTTACCAATTTAAATAAAATTCTGATATCCCGCTTTGTAGTAATATATGTTAATCTTTAGATTAATAGAAGCTTGTTTATAATAGTCCTGAATATGCTAACAACATTCCTCTAACTTAAATCTGAGTTAAATCTGCATATGGATGGATGCAAATTCCTGTCCACCGGTACATTTTTTCTATTCTGTTAAGTGTATCATCTAGACCAATAAAAATATAATGCAAGACACGTGTAATTTAAAATGTTCTAGTAGCCACATTTTAAAAAGTTTTAAAAAATCAGGTAAACAATTTCATAATACATTTTATGTGATCCAATATATCCCAAGTATTGTCATTTAAACATGTAATCAATAAGTGAAATATTAATGAACTATACTATATTATTTTTATTGTTTTTGTTCTCTCTTCAAAAAATGGTGGGTATTTTACCCTTACAGTACATGTCAATTCAGACACCAAATTTTCACTGGTTAAAGTGAAATAAGTGGGAAATAATCCTACCAAAACAGTAAAGTTGTGTTTAGTGGAAAAAAATAACTAAAATTAAATAAAATTTAAAACTCAGTTCCTCCATTGCACTAACCATATGTAGTTGGTGCCTACCATATTGGACAGTATAGATCTAGAAGTTAGAGTGATGGCAAACAAGACTATGGGAAGCATTAGTATTTACTCTCAGTAAGGCATGAGGGATTATTTATAAGAAGGGGTCAGAGAGTAAGCATTTAAAGGTAGTAGAGTCTTAAAAATATCAACTTTGGGGTTAGACTTGAGTATCTCTGTTGCTTTTTATCTGTGACTTCTTCCCACTTCAGTTTTCTTATCTGTAAAGTAATAATACCTGCATTATTGGGCCCTTAAAATTAAATGAGATAACCTAAATAGTGGGCTTTGAAATCTAGCACATTCCAAAGGTTCAATAAGCATTATAGCTCAATGCACGTATGGAAGTCATGAGCTCTGTTTGCATTTGAGTGTCGGGAACCCTCTGAGGGAGTTCGAATTTAATTAATTATTCGTGGGATGTAAGGTGGAAAGAAAGAGGAACTGTGGTATTTTTTATAAATTTTATTGCATTATAAATTATATATATAGAAAAGTGCACCAATCATAAGTATAAAATGGATTTTCACAAAGCAAACATACCCACATAACCAGCACCCAGATCTAGAAACAAAACAGAGCATCTCAAAGTTCTCTCCACGCTCTCAACAAAAGAAACCACTTTCCTGACTTCTAACACTACAGGTTAGTTTTGTCTGTTTGTAAATTTCATATAAATGGATTCATACAGTATGAGTGTATACATGTCTGACTTTTTTCTCTCGACCACATATTTGTGAGATTTTCCATGTTGTTGTGTGGGACATTAGTTTGTTTTTTCTCACTGATGTGTTGAATTCTACTGTATATGTATTGATCCATTCTACAGTGTGTGGTTTTTTGGGTTGTTTCTAGATTCGGCCTATGGCAAATAGACCTGCTATGTGCACTCCTGTATGTGTCTTTTGGTAATGGGTAAGCACTGGAATTTGAGTTTTCAATCTTGGACTTGTTGAGAACAGGAGATTCACCCATCCTATCATTTCATGAGCAGGAACCTTGGATAAACATAAAGAGTTGGAGGACCTTGTAGCTAAGTTCCTGAATGTAGAAGCTGCTATGGTCTTTGGGATGGGATTTGCAACGAACTCAATGAATATCCCTGCACTCGTTGGAAAGGTGAGAATTTGTTAACATAATTGTCTTCTGCTGTGTTATTCCTAAGACAACTCTGAGCAGGTCCTTTGTTAGACGTATGACTGAGAAGTTTCTTTTCTTAGGCTTGGATCTTCAGCTTTTTGAATACATGTACTGTTACCGACCAGGATGCCTGGCCTCCTTAATTGATAGAAATTGATAAGAGGCCAGACAAGAGATTCAGGCAAGGCTTTATTGGGGCCCCTGCTGCAGCAGCGGGGGAGCTCACCCCCAAGGAGGGGGGCGAGCTAGTTCCTCATATGGGGTGAGGGTAGGGGCAGGTCCCAGCGTAAGGCCAGAGGGGTGGCTTAGGAGGTTTGCCCACCGCTTTGGTGGTGTTGTGAGCAAGAGGCATATGCGGTACCCTGCTTTTGCTTCCGGCTCTTCAGAAGTGGCAGTTGGGTTTTTTGGTCTTTTTGAATCTTGTTGTCCATAATTTGCCCCAACTGCACAAGCACACAGTTAATTTTAGTCCCATATAGTTTATTTATATTTTGTTGCACAAGGAGATGAAGAGGTTTGTCCAGGTGCAAGCATTGCAGCAAAGGGTCCCGGGTCCCAGGTCCCAGCCTGTCTAAGTACCAGCTGAGTCCAGCAAATCTCTTCATCATGATATCTGGTTATAGAATTGCAGCCCTAGATGGGAGTCAAGCTTCCCCTTCAGTGACAGTTTTACAAAATCAATTAAATTTTTAGGCCCCCGAGTCACCATGTTCAGCATAACAAATGCTTATTAAGCATTTATTTTAACAAAACGTTTTTCTTGTGTTATTTGTCCCTTTATTCATTCAGTAAGTCACTTATTGAGAATCTACTGTGTTCTCATATAGGCAAGTTGCAGAGTATACAGAGATGAACAAGACCTTTGCCCTGTAAATTCATGTAGTTTCTAATGGCAGTAATAACACACCAAGTAACAGAATAAATACCACAGAAAAGGGGTGCCCATAAATGAGGAAGGACAAAAGAGTTGTCCCCTAACTCTTCTCGAGAAAGGCTGAGATGCTTGTGCAAAGTAGGTGACATGAGAACAGAATCTGTTACTTATCTGTTTAGATAAGTAAGTTATTTTCTTAAGACAAGGAAGAGTGAGCAGCATGTGTGAAGCACTGAGGTTTGGAAGAATTAGAACATAGGAGAGTGGATGAAGAAGAGACCAGAGGTGAAGGCAGTTACCAAATTGTAAAGAGCCTTATAGTGTAAATCGTGCTAGAGTGTTGGGAATTCTCCTGGAGAAAAATGAAGAGTTGGTTTTTTCATTTTAAGTAAGCAAGTGCCATAATCAGATTTATGTTTTTAAAAATCTGACTCATGACAACTAATATAATGCAGTATATGATCTTTGATTGGATTCTGTATTGAAAAAAATAGGAAAGGAAACATCTGTAAAAGGCATCAAGACATTTTTAGGACAGTTGGAAAAATTTGAATTTGAACTGTATATTAGATGATAGCATTGTATTAATGTTTATTTCAAAGGTGTGATAATTGCATTGTGGTCGTGTAGGAGAATGTCCTTTTTCCTAGTAGACACGTGCTAAAGAATTTCAGGGTGAGGTATCATGAGGTTTACAAGTAACTCTCAAATGTCCACCAAAAAAAATTATAAATACACACACAATGTCTGGGGTATGGAGATGTGAGAATTTTGCTGGCTTTGGCCTCAAAAACTTAAAAGTGTATCATGTGTGAGATTTCTAAAATATAAGATTCTGGGTGGCCATAAAATAAAGGTCTTTATTTTTAATTTTTTTGCGTGTCTCTGCATTTTGAGTCTACTTGAGCAATTTCATAATTTAGAAATCTTTAAATTAATAAAGAAAAATAATTTTACAAACAGTAACTTATATAAGCAGTAAATTAGAGTGACCTTCTTTCCTTGCCTCAGACTGAATTGCCATCCATACTTTTCCAGATGCAAAGTTTTTAACTGTAAAGCAGTGATGCCTCTGTCTACATGGATGTTAATATAGTAGGGAATGAGAATCAGAAAACAAGAGCTTGAAATGTTTTGCAGAAATTATCCCTGCCTTCCAGTAAGAGTACCCCGAAACCATTCCAAATAATCCAGCATGGGATTGAAAAGCCTCAGCAAATCCACAACCCACCCAAAATCATGTTAGTTTTCCTGCCAACCATCAATCCTTTAGACTCTACCCGGTGCTTAACCAAGATCTTGGATGACCTCCTCTGCTGAAAACTATCTGCAAATGTTTCAAAAAGGTGCTAACCCTTAACAGATCCCCAGCTCCATCAGCAAATTGCTCTAGAGGATTTTATCCACGAAGACACCAGTTTAAACTCTTGGACTTTTAAAATTAAAGAGGGTTTTGGAGAATCTGTGTTATAGATCTTAAAGTGAGTTCCTGTTCCCACATGTTGTTTTCCCTTCATTTTATTTATTGGCCTATGTTTCATGTGCTTGTTTTCTACCAGGGATGCCTCATTTTAAGCGATGAGTTAAACCATGCATCTCTTGTGCTTGGGGCCCGACTCTCGGGTGCAACCATAAGGATCTTCAAACACAACAGTGAGTATCAGTGTTTTTATCCAATAGATACCTCTTGCTTCTAGACAAAAGTAAAGATTATTGATGGGGCTTAGTCCTTGCTCTTCGACCTGGGAGCTTAGCTAATGAAACACAGTCATGTTTATACTCACTACTGGCTTGTTAACCTCTGGTGACCTGGAACAAATGGTTGAACTGCATTAAACACCCAGATTGCTAAGTGTAACCCAAACACATTAGTGTCTCTGTCATTAGTGATCTTCCAGCGCGGCCTCTGAAGCCATGACTGAGCTCTTAGACTGCACGTAATTATCAGAAGTGTGATAATGCCTCCTCTTTTGTAACTCTGCCTTGAGAAAGTTTAAAGAATTAAGGTTTTTTTTAATTTATTTTTTCATTGAAGCACAGTTGATTTACAGTGTTGTGACAATTTCTGCTGTACAGCAAAGTAACTCATTTATATATGAATTCTTTTTTACATTCTTTTCCATTATGGTTTATCTCTGGATGTTGAATGTAGTTCTCTGTGCTGTACAGTAGGACCTTGTTGTTTATCCATTCTATACATAATAGTTTGCATCTACTAACCCCAAACTCCCAGTCCACCCCTCCCCCACTCCTCCTCCCCCTTGGAGAGCCACAAGTCTGTTCTCTATGTCTGTGAGTCTGTCTCTGTTTTGTAGATAGGTTCATCTGTGTCATATTTTAGATTCCACATATAAATGATATTATACGGTATTTCTCTTTCTCTGTTTGACTTACGTCACTTAGTATGATAATCTCTAGTTGCATCCATATTGCTGCAAATGGTATTATTTCATTCTTTTTTATGGCTGAGTTGTATTCCATTGTGTATATGCACCATATCTTCTTTTTTTTTTAATGCTTTTATTGGAGTATAATTGCTTTACAATGGTGTGTTAGTTTCTGCTTTATAACAAAGTGAATCAGTTATACATACACATATATCCCCATATCTCTTCCCTCTTGCATCTCCCACCCTCCCACCCGTCAAGCTGGTCACAGAGCATGGAGCTGATCTCCCTGTGCTATGCGACTGCTTCCCACTAGCTATCTATTTTACATTTGGTACTGTTTATATGTCCATATATACACTACCACTCTCTCACTTGGTCCCAGCTTACCCTTCCCCCTCTCAGTGTCCTCAAGTCCATTCTCTAGTAGGTCTGCATCTTTATTCCCGTCTTGCCCCTAGGTTCTTCATGACTTTTTTTTTTTTTTAGATTCCATATATATGTGTTAGCACACAGTATTAGTTTTTCTCTTTCTGACTTACTTCACTCTGTAGGACAGACTCTAGGTCCATCCACCACACTACAAATAACTCAATTTTGTTTCTTTTTATGGCTGAGTAATATTCCATTGTATATATGTGCCACATCTTCTTTAGCTATTCAACTGTTAATGGACACTTAGGTTGCTTCCATGTCCTGGCTACTGTAAATAGAGCTGCAATGATCTTTGTGGAACATGACTCTTTTTGAATTATGGTTTTCTCAGGGTATATGCCCAGTAGTGGGATTGCTGGGTCGTATGGTAGTTCTATTTTTAGTTTTTTAAGGAACCTCCATCCTGTTCTCCATAGTGGCTGTATCAATTTACATTCCTACCAACAGTGTATGAGGGTTCCCTTTTCTCCACAGCCCTGTCCAGCATTTATTGTTTGTAGATTTTTTGGTGATGGCTATTCTGACCAGTGTGAGATGGTATCGCATTGTAGTTTTGAATTGCATTTCTCTAATGATTAATGATGTTGAACATTCTTTCATGCGTTTGTTGGAAATCTGTATATCTTCTTAGGAGAAATGTATATTTAGGTCTTCTGCCCATTTTTGGATTGGGTTGTTTGTTTTTTTGATATTGAGCTGCATGAGCTGCTTGTAAATTTTGGAGATCAATCCTTTGTCAGTTGCTTCATTTGCAAATATTTTCTCCCATTCTGAGGGTTGTCTTTTCATCTTGCTTATGTCTTCCTTTGCTGTGCAAAAGCTTTTAAGTTTCATTAGGTTCCATTTGTGTATTTTTGTTTTTATTTCCATTTCTCTAGGAAGTGGTTCAAAAAGGATCTTGCTGTGATTTATGTCATAGAGTGTTCTGCCTATGTTTTCCTCTAAGAGTTTGATAGTGTCTGGCCTTACATTTAGGTCTGTAAACCATTTTAAGTTTATTTGTGTGTATGGTGTTAGGGAGTGTTCTAATTTCATTCTTATATATGTAGCTGTCCAGTTTTCCCAACACCACTTATTGAAGAGACTGTCTTTCCTCCACTATATATTCTTGCCTCCTTTATCAAAGATAAGGTGACCACATGTGGGTGGGTTTATCTCTGGGCTTTCTATCCTGTTCCATTGATCTATATTTCTGTTTTCGTGCCAGTATCATACTGTTTTGATTACTGTAGCTTTGTAGTATAGTCTGAAGTCAGGGAGCCTGATTCTTCCAGCTCCATTTTTCTTTCTCAAGATTGCATTGGCTATTCAGGGTCTTTTGTATTTCCATATAAATTGTGAAATGTTTTGTTCTAGTTCTGTGAAAACTGCCAGTGGTAGTTTGATAGGGATTGCATTGAATCTGTAGATTGCTTTGGGTTGTATAGTGATTTTCACAATGTTGACTCTTCCAGTCCAAGAACATGGTTTCCATCTATTTGTATCATCTTTAATTTCTTTCATCACTGTCTTATAATTTTCTGCATACAGGTCTTTCATCTCCTTAGGTAGGTTTATTCCTAGGTATTTTATTCTCTATGTTGCAATGGTAAATGGGAGTGTTTTCTTAATTTCACTTTCAGATTCTTCATCATTAGTGTATAGGAATGCAAGAGATTTCTGTGCATTAATTTTGTATCCTGCTACTTTACCAAATACATTGATTAGTCCTAGTAGTTTTCTGGTGGCATCTTTAGGATTCTCTACGTATAGTATCATGTCATCTGCAAACAGTGACAGCTTTACTTCTTCTTTTCTGGTTTGGATTCCTTTTATTTCTTTTTCTTCTCTGATTGCTGTGGTTAAAACTTCCAAAACTATGTTGAATAATAGTAGTGAGAGTGGGCAACCTTGTCTTGTTCCGGATCTTAATGGAAAAGGTTTCAGTTTTTCACAATTGAGGACGATGTTGGCTGTGGGATTGTTATATATGGCCTTTATTATGTTGAGGTAAGTTCCCTCTATGCCTACTTTCTGGAGAGTTTTTATCATAAATGGGTGTTGAATTTTGTCCAATGCTTTCTCTGCATCTATTGAGATGATCATATGGTTTTCTCCTTCAATTTGTTAATATGGTGTATCACATTGATTGATTTGTGTATATCAAAGAATCCTTGCATTCCTGGGATAAACCTCACTTGGTCATGGTGTATGATCTTTTTAATGTGCTGTTGGATTCTGTTTGCTAGTATTTTGTTGAGGATTTTTGCATCTATGTTCATCAGTGATATTGGTCTGTAGTTTTCTTTGTTTGTGACATCTTTGTCTGGTTTTGGTATCAGTGCGATGGTGGCCTCGTAGAATGAGTTTGGGAGTGTTCCTCCCTCTGCTATATTTTGGAAGAGTTTGAGAAGGATAGGTGTTAGCTCTTCTCTAAATGTTTGACAGAATTCTCATGTGAAGCCATCTGGTCCTGGGCTTTTGTTTGTTGGAAGATTTTTAGTCACAGTTTCAATTTCAGTGCTTGTGATTGGTCTGTTCATATTTTCTCTTTCTTCCTGGTTCAGTCTTGGAAGGTTAAACCTTTATAAGGATTGTCCAGTTCTTCCAGGCTGTCCATTTTATTGGCATATAGTTGCTTCTAGTAATCTCTCATGATCCTTTGTGTTTCTGCAGTGTCAGTTGTTACTTCCCCTTTTTCATTTCTAATTCTATTGACTTGAGTCTTCTCCCTTTTTTTTCTTGATGAGTCTGGTAATGGTTTATCAATTTTGGTTATCTTCTCAAAGAACCAGCTTTTAGTTTTATTTATCTTTGCTATTGTTTCCTTCATTTCTTTTTCATTTATTTCTGATCTGATCTTTATGATTTCTTTCCTTCGCTAACTTTGGGGTTTTTTTGTTCTTCTTTCTCTAATTGCTTTAGGTGTAAGGTTAGGTTGCTTATTTGAGATGTTTCTTGTTTCTTAAGGTAGGATTGTATTGCTATAAACTTACCTCTTAGAACTGCTTTACTGCATCCCATAGGTTTTGAGTTGTTGTGTTTTCATTGTCATTTGTTTCCAGGTATTTTTTGATTTCCTCTTTGATCTCTTCAGTCATCTCTTGGCTATTAAGTAGTGTATTGTTTAGCCTCCATGTGTTTGTATTTTTTACAGATTTTTTTCCTGTCATTGATATCTAGTCTCATAGCATTGTGGTCAGAAAAGATACTTGATACAATTTCAACTTCTTAAATTTACCAAGGCTTGATTTGTGACCCAAGATATGATCTATCCTGGAGAATGTTCCATGAGGACTTGAGAAGAAAGTGTATTCTGTTGTTTTTGGATGGAATGTCCTATAAATATCAATTAAGTCCACCTTGTTTAATGTATCATTTAAAGCTTGTGTTTCCTTATTTATTTCCATTTTGGATGATCTGTCCATTGGTGAAAGTGGGGTGTTAAAGTCCCCTACTATGATTTTGTTACTGTCAATTTCCCCTTTTATGGCTGTTAGCATTTGCCTTATGTATTGAGGTGCTCCTATGTTGGGTGCATAAATATTTACAATTGTTATATCTTCTTCTTGGATTGATCCCTTGATAACTATGTAGTGTCCTTCTTTGTCTCTTGTAATAGTCTTTATTTTAAAGTCTATTTTGTCTGATATGAGAATTGCTACTCCAGCTTTCTTTTGGTTTCCATTTGCATGTAATATGTTTTTCCATCCCCTCACTTTCCGTCTGTATGTGTCTCTAGGTCTGAAGTGTGTCTCTTGTAGACATCATATATATGGGTCTTGTTTTTTATCCATTCAGCCAATCTATGTCCTTTGGTTGGAGCCTTTACTCCATTTACTTTTAAGGTAATTGTCGATATGTATGTTCCTATTACCACTTTCTTAATTGTTTTGGGTTTCTTATTGTAGGTCTTTTCCTTCTCTTGTGTTTCCTGCCTAGAGAAGTTCCTTTAGCATTTGTTGTAAAGCTGGCTTGGTGATGCTGAGTTCTCTTAGCTTCTGCTTGTCTGTAAAGGTTTTAATTTCTCCGTCAAATCTGAATGAGATCCTTGCTGGATAGAGTAATCTTGGTTGTAGTTTTTTCCCTTTCATCACTTTAAATATGTCCTGCCACTCCCTTCTGGCTTGCAGAGTTTCTGCTGAAAGATCAGCTGTTAACTTTATGGGGATTCCCTTGTATGTTATTTGTTGTTTTTCTCTTGCTGCTTTTAATATTTTTTCTTTGTATTTAACTTTTGATAGCTTGATTAACATGTGTCTTGGCATGTTTCTCCTTGAATTTATCCTATATGGGACTCTCTGTGCTTCCTGGACTTGATTAATTATTTCCTTACCCATATTAGGGAAGTTTTCAACTCTAATCTCTTCAAATATTTTCTCAGTCCATTTCTTTTTCTCTTCTTCTTCTGGGACCCCTATAATTCGAATGTTGGTGCATTTAATGTTGTCCCAGAGGTCTCTGAGACTGTCCTCAATTCTTTTCATTCTTTTTTCTTTATTCTGCTCTGCAGTAGTTATTTCCACTATTTTATCTTCCAGGTTACTTATCCATTCTTCTGCTTCTGTTATTCTGCTATTGATTCCTTCTAGAGAATTTTTAATTTCATTTATTGTGTTTTTCATGATTGTTTGTTTGCTCTTTAGTTCTTCTAGCTCCTTGTTAACCATTTCTTGTATTTTCTCCATTCTATTTCCAAGATTTTGGATCATGTTTACTATCATTATTCTGAATTTTTTTTCAGGTAGACTGCCTATTTCCTCTTCATTTGTTTGGTCTGGTGGGCTTTTACCTTGCTCCTTCATCTGCTGTGTGTTTCTTTGTCTTCTCATTTTGCTTAACTTATGGTATTTGGGGTCTCCTCCTCACAGACTGAAGATTCGTAGTTCCCGTTGTTTTTGGTGTCTGCCCCCAGTGGCTAAGGTTGGTTCAGTGTGTCCTGTAGGCTTCCTGGTTGAGGGGACTAGTGCCTGTGTTCTGGTGGATGAGGCTGGATGTTGTCTTTCTGGTAGGCAGGTCCACGTCTGGTGGTGTGTTTTGGTGTGTCTGTGACCTTATTATGATTTTAGGCAGCCTCTCTGCTAATGGGTGTGGTTGTGTTCCTGTCTTGCTAGTTGTTTGGCATAGTGTGTCCAGCACTGTAGCTTGCTGGTCATTGAGTGGAGCTGGTCTCGGCGTTGAGATGGCGATCTCTGGGTGATTTTCGCCGTTCAATATTACATGGAGCTGGGAGGTCTCTGGTGGACCAATGTCCTGAACTTGGCTCTCCCACCTCAGAGGCACAGCCCTGAAGCCTAGCTGGAGCACCAAGAGCCTGTCATCTGCACAGCTGCTGGTGTTGGAGAGTCCCCCGAAGAGGTGGAGTTCCCTGGGGACCAGGCACCAGCGGCAGCTGCGTTTGGGAACTCTTTCTATGCAGAAGACACTGGTAGCCGCACCATATCTTCTTTATCCATTCATCTGTCAATGGACATTTAGGTTGTTTCCATGTGAAGACTTAAGTTTTAAGTTATAGTCAGGTAAAAAGTGATCTTGTTCCTTAGCCTAAATGCCTCCTTTCACTATCCCAACCCCCCCCCACACACACACACAAACCACCTAGTCAGTGTCATTGCAGTGCCCTTTCAGGCTCCTGGGTGTGAGGTTTTGTGATGAGGTCAAGGCAGCATGGGAAGTATTAGGAAATACTTAGAAGGAGGTGGTGGTGAACACCTGAGTTCTCTCGTCCAGCTCTGCCCCTGACTTTTTGCATCACCTTGTGTAGATCCTTTCCTCTTTCTTGTACTCAGTTTTCCAACTGCAAAATGAAGGTGTTCAAAAATATGATGTGTAAGGATCCTCCTAGTTCAAAGTTCCTGATCCTAATTCTTTATTACTGTCATCAGAACTCTCCTTTCTTTCTGTGTGCATGCATGTGTCCACACACACACACACACACACACACACTTGTTTTCTCTCTCTTCTTTCTCACCGCTATTCTCTCCTGCTTTCCCTCCCCCTCTACTTTTCCCTGTTCCTCTTCCTTGGCACTCTCCCTTCATTCTCCAAGGAAGTAACAAAGATTGAAGTGAGAAGAAGAAAACAAAGAAGTGAGGAAGAATTGTTCCAGTTCTGTTATGCCCACCTCACAGAAACCTCAAACCGTAAAACAATTATCCCCCAAGAGAGGAAAGCCAATGCATGGGAGCATTCCAAAGTGACCCCCCTTTTCCAACTTGTAGAGTTATTCTGATGAAAAATTTCCTCTCACTGAGTGGGGTGAGTTCTGGTTATGCCTTTACTGAACCCCCTTCAGTGGCTGTGTGAGAAGAACACTCTGGAGTGAAGTTCAGGGCCAGTAACTCTGCAAGAACCAGACTTGAGGCCCCTCAGACCTACAGCTCATCTCTGACCATTAGCTCAATGCTAATTCAAAATATGTTGACTCCATTTCTTAATGTTGCATCAACCACTCAGTCTTTGCTTTCATCTCTGATAAGCCAAGTTTAGTTCCTCCAGTTCTGTTTCTTTTTCTTCATTTATCATCAATTGTCACATCCAGATTCAAATTATCTTCACAGTGCTGGGAATTAATATTTGGAGTAGACATCTTTCAGGGGTTCAAAAAATGAATTTATTAGGAGATGAAGGAAAATGCTTTTGACATTAGCACAGTATGCTATGCTTTTTGATTCTTTGGCAAGGCAGGTAATTGGTGATCAAAAATTCTGTCTTCTTGAGGAAGGATAAAGGAAATAGTGGATAATTATTCAACTGTAGCTGCATCCATGGATATGATTAAACGTGATGATCTCACTCTTGGAGAGAAACATCTATCAATGGCAGCCACTCATTTCTTCACTCAGTTCTACTGAGGGCAATGGAATGTCACAGTCCTAGTTGCACAATAGAAACATCTAAGAATATCTATGAAAGGTCAATGACTCGGTCCACCTACAGACCAAGTGAATTCAAATATTCAGGTTGGGACCAAGGCAGCTGCATTTCTTCAGAGTTCCCCACGTGATTCTGATGCATAGTGAGGGATATAAGCCCTAATATAAGGTTATTTTCTAACCTCATTTAGTCTAAGCTGACCCTGGATCTTGCCAGTATACCTGGAGATATATCACCAGACACACATTGTCACATTAACTATCCTCAGGCTTCCTCTCACCATGATGAGCACTCTTTTATACTCCTGGTCTAAAGTTGGTAAAGGGAGTCACAAAATGCAGGAAAAGTGTTCTAAGCCAAAACTCGCTAAGCATTTATCGAACAACTTTTCTGATTCAGGCACTATGTTAGGGCTTTGGAGAACTATAAAAATGATAAGGTAATAACTTAGATAACTGAGAGCTTACAATCTAGTACGAGGAGCAGATATATACAAAAGTAATTATCATGGGTTGAAGCGAAAAAGGGCCATGTGGTATCGTGCAGTGGTTAAGAGTAAAGGCTTTGACAAATGTACATTTTCACATCCACTGGAATAGTTAAAATCCAAAAGACGACAACATCAAATGTTATCAGAGGTGTGGAGCAATTAGAACACTCACCCATCCCATAACTGGAGTGTAAGTGGCACAACTCGTTTAGAAAACCCTTTGGCAAATCTTGTAAAGCTAAACACATCCCTATGCTATGACCCAGAAATCCCACAGCTCAGAATTCCCAGGAAAATGAAAGCATATGTCCACTAAAAGTTTTGTGCAAGACTGTTTCATAGGAACTTTATTCATAAAAGTTCAAAACTGGAAACAACCCAAATATCTATCAATAGGAGAATAGAAAAAAAAGAAGCCTTATTCATATAATAGAATACAATTCTACAAAAAAAAAGGAATAAACTACTGATACAAAGTGGATGACTCTCAAGAAACATCATTTTTAATTAAATAAACCACATACAAAAGAGTACACACAGTATGAATTTGCTTATAGAAAACTCAAACCAGATAAAACAACTCTGTGGTGATATAAATCACAACAATACTAGCCTCTCCTTGTAGGGGAGGAAAATTGGTAAGAAGAGGCATGAAAAACTTTCTGGGGTGATAGAAATGTTGTTATTTTGAGTGGGGTTATGCTCACGTTCTTATTAAAATTCATTGCATTGTGTACTTAAGATCTATACATTTCCTTGTAAATAAATTTTCCTAACTTGTTAATTATCATGCAGCATATATAAATTTAAAACCATCAATTTGGTATTTTTTCTAAAAAGTATAGGCCTCGATCCAAACGTTAGTGTCCTTGTTCTATAGCCTATTATCATGTGGTCCTAGGAAAATTACTTAGCCTTCTTGGATCTCTATTTACTAATTCCAAAAATAATCTCTATTATGATGCCTGATTCATGGTATGCTGGAGAAGGAATATAAAGTGCTTAGCCCAATACCTGGTAATAGAAACTACTGAATTGTTTGTACCTGCTGTGTTATTATGATTATTATTATCCTCGTCATTGTCATCACCAGCGCCACTAAGGGATAGTAGAGAACATTATGGTGACCCAGAAGAATGCAGAGATCATCTCATTAAGGGGATTGCATGAAATGCATAGCATTTGCCATAGACTTTGAAGGATTAGGAGAATTCTAATCAGGGGTGAGGGAAAGGACGTTTCAAACAGAAGGCTAATCTGCAGTGTGCAAAGACAGCAAGACCCCCAAGCGTGTCCTGAGTGTGGGGCTGAACTACTGGAGAAGAGCCTTAAAATTAAGGCCTTCCTTGGCCAGTTAATGTAGAGCCACAAAGACATGTATATAAGCCAAGATGTATGTACCTCAAGAAGCAAGGAAAAGTGCCTGTTCTGCTGTGTGCCATGCTGTCCCTTGGAGGGATTAGCTTTGCTCGCAGCATTTAGTAGCCCTCCCAGGTGTCCAGGGGAGATGAAAACAGAGATACAAGCAACTTTGAGTTAAAACTTTGAACAGCATCAGATGGAAAAGATGTGTCTTTATGGATTGTAAAGATCAGCTCTCCTCAAAGCAGTTCTCTTATCCCTTTAATGATTCAGGAACCAATTCCAATGTGTGTGGGGTTCTCTACACCACCAAGAAATTCTGCAACACCCGCTGGGCGTCCAACAATTCAACTTAATTCTGATACTATCTACCTGGTGACGGCATCAGACTCCACAGGTCTGTCCCCATTTCAGATGCCAATCTCACGTCCAGGTTGTCACCTGTGCTTCTGAGTGACCAGCTAAAAATCAGAAGTTCCCATCACCCTCTCCTTTAGGTTCAACTAATTTGCTAGAGCAGCTCACAAAACTCAGGAAACCAGTTTACTTACTAGATTATCAGCTAACTATAAAAGGTTATAACTCAGTAACAGCCAGATGGAAGACATGCACAGGGCAAGGTGGGTGGGAAAGCATGCAGGAGCTTCCACAACCTCTCCCTGAATCTCCAGGTTTGTTTCATCAACCCAGAAGCTCTCTGAACCCCATCCTTCTGAGGGCTTATGGAGGTCTCATTGGCACAATTGATTAAATCATTGGCCATTGGCCACTGGTGATTTAACTCAATCTCCAGCCCCTAACCCTCCCCAGAGATTGGAAGGAAAGGCTGAAAATTCCAACCCTCTAATCACTGTTCAGTTCCCCTGGCAACCAACCCCCATCCTTAGGTGCTTTCCAAAAGTCACCTCATTAACATAACAAAAGACACCAATATAGCTTTCGGCACTTAGGAAATTCTAAGTGTTTTAGGAGCTATGTGCCAGGAACAGTGTAGTGGATGAAGACCAAATACATCATTTCTTATTACAAATCGCAATATCTCACCTTCTCTATCTGGATTTAGCATTTGGAATTCAGCCCAAATTGTACCATTCACCAGTCTTCCCTTGGAAATTCTATAGAGATGATGATGATAGATAGATAGATAGATGATAGATAGTAGGTAGATAGGTAGATAGATAGATAATAGATAGATGATAGAATGATAAAGTAAATGGGATCCAGTGTTAATAGATGAATCTGAGTAAAATGTATCTGGGGTTCTTTGTAGTATTCTTATTCTTGCAAATATTTTTGTTAAGTTTGAAATTATTTTCAGACAAAATTGTAATTCCTTAATCCTTTGCCGAAATTATAATTCAAGGATTACATTTTATCTTCCAATTTTACACATCTCTTAAGACATTCAGTAACTTAATCCTCATGCTCTCTCTTTATACTCCCAGATAATAGATAACAGTTTTTATCTATATCTTTACAATACATGTTTGCTGTGGTTATTTTATACCAGCAAATAGCACTTATTGAGAATTTACTCTGTGCCAGATGCTGAGCTAATAACCTTCTCTTGTGTATTTATTTAACCCTGTGGACTGTCCTCATTTACAGGTGAGGAGATTCAGGCCTAAATAGGTTGTTGAATACCTGTCCAAGATCATAGAGCCCCTCAGTGGTGAAGCCTGGCACTGTCTGTACAAATCCTGCTTTTCCCAGTTAAGAATAGCATGCGGTGAGGGTCAGAGTCCATCATTTAATCCATGACATTCTGCTATGTATGAACTGCTGTGGCTCTTTAGTTCTCTGTGGGAGGTAGAATAATGGTCCCCCAACATGCCTGTGTCTTAATCCCCAGAGCCTGTGACCATATTATATTTTGTGATAAAGGGGAATGAAGGATCCAGATGGAATTCAGGTTGCTACTCAGATAATCTTAAAATAAAGAGATTGCACGGGGTCCAGGGTAATCACAGGGTCCTTAAATGTGGAAAAGGGAAACAGAAGAGTGAGTGTCAGAGTGATGCCACGTGAGAAAAACTTTAAGCCATTGCTGGCTTTGGAGATCAAAGAAACCACAGCCAATGAATGCCAGAAGCCTCTAGAAGCTGCAAAAAGCAAGGAAATGGGCCCCCCCCCCGACCCAGCTTCCAGAAAAGAAAGCACCTCGACTTGGTTTTAGCCCAGTAAGACACATTTCACAGTTTTGGCCTCCAGAGCTGTAAGATAATTTGTGTTTCGTAAAGCCCTACGTTTGTGTTAATTTTTTCCAGCAGCTGTAAGAAACTAATACACTTTCATTCTCAGGTACACAGATCCCTTGTTCTCACTCACTAATGTGCTCAACAGGACTTTTACCCATGACCAACTCTCCCTGCTGTTGTATTTACACCACAGAAACCGCCACCTTTGAGAGCAAGCCTACCTCCAGGGTCCTTGAAACGACTTCTCACTTGAGAGGTCCTGGAGGTGAGATGGCATGTGGAGGGGAAGATAATTAAATGGAGTCCTAATAGCTAAGGCATCAGTTGTTGCTGGCGCTCTTTCTTGCTTTACTATTCCCAGGATAATACTAAACACCTCAGTAAACAATGATGCTTTAATCCTTAATACATATCCATGCAGATTGAAATGATAACGTGGAGATTTTTTGAAGGATCTGCAGAAAATGAGAGTTACCTTCCTATGTGTGCAGGAGGCATGCAACCGGCCCAGATAGGAGCTAATATCTTATGAGATGGAGTTTAAGAATGGCCTCCTAAACTGGAATGTTCTTAAACATCAGGATTATGGGATTTCATACAACCACACTTGCTCTGCTTTCCTGGACTTTGCTCCACCTGTGTCCTCTGCTTATATCTTAAGGATACTCTTCTGACTTTGGGGGTAGAAGAGGTCCTATTTTTACGTAGATCAATACTAGAGGATACCCACTTGTTATTTAGAGCCATAGTAAATAAATCAGAATTCTGGGCCCTTGAATTTTTGCATTCTGTATGCGAAAAATATACCCGAAGTGTAGTCAAACCATTGCAGACCATCATAATAAACTTTGAATCTTATGTGACCTGGATTGACCAACAACTTCAAGCTATTCATCATATCTTTATTTCCCACAAAATCAGAATGGGGAACTGAACAAAATCAGAACACACAAAAGGTATACTCTCTAAGGAAAAGTAGACAACTCAGAAGTGCAGTTTTAGCAGAATTTATCACCAGGGATTATTTCTTCCTGGATTGCAAATGTTACAATTACAGTCAGCCCTCCATTTCTGCATGTTCCACATCCACCAGATTCAACCAACTACAGATGGAAAATATTTGGGAAAAGAATTCCAGAAAGTTACAAAAAGCAAAACTTTATCGCATGCTGGCAGCTACTTATACAGCATTTACATTGTATCAGGTGTTATAAATAGCCTAGAGATGATTTAAAGTATATGGGAGGTTGTGCGTAGGTTATACGCAAACACTATGCCATTTTATATAAAGGACTTGAGCAACTGCAGATTCGTGTGTCCACAGGGGCTCCTGAAACCAATCCCCCCTGGATACCAAGGGACGACTGTACTGAGATCCAAACTCTCATTTATTCAACATTCGCTGCTGCCAAGCGCTACATTAAGCCCTTTATAGAATCAACCGTTTAAATTTAACAAAAATCCAGATTCCTGTTTCTCTTCATTATTCCTACTTATTAAGAGAAAACAATGCTCAAAGTGATTGAATGACCTGCCCAAGGACACACGCATGACATATGGTGGTGAGAGTCAAAATTCAAACCCAAGTCTGTTGCTCTTGTCTTGGTTCATTTCCCCTAGGAGCAGACCTGAGACATGGATGTGAAGGCAAGTCATTTATTTAGGAAGTGATCCCAGGACGCAGGCAGAGAAACAGGGGATGAAGACAGAGCAGGGGAGGCGGCCAATAAAGGGCGTGTTGTCAAGCATGTTAGCACAGTAAACACCTGGAGCTCAAGCTTACTAGGAAACTCTGGGTGCCAGTATAGACATGCCTCAGTGTTTTCCCACCTGAGGGGTGGGAACTGGGGTATTTATGCACCAGTGCCCGCTGGTGGTTGGTTGAGGGCTGTCCTGACTCAGGGTGAGTATGCTCCCACAGCCAGAAAAATATGTCTTGGACAAAGAATTGCCTGTGTCTGCAATAAGGAGCTGGGCTGAGAGGATACAGGTACATGGACAGCTCTAGATGGCACTCTTACCCACTCGCTAAGTCCAGCTACTGCCAGACCACATGTAGAACACAGAGAGCTGTGGGTTCTTGTGTGAAAATCAATCTAGCATGATGCCTTATCCTGTTAGTAACATGAATCTTAACTCAGAAGCTGAAGTTTGGCCTCTGAATGCCTCTGGCTACGTGCTGAGAATATCTCCTTGCACTTTCTACTTTGGGCAGCTTCAGGGAAATAGCCAACCCTTAGTTTGCCTTTGTGACTCATTGGTACCACAAGACAGACTCTCCAGCCATTTTACAGCACAAGCCGAGGCATCAACTCCAACCAGGGACCCACAGGCTTGGTCTCCTTCATGATTCTGGTGCATTGAGGAAATGGGTCCAAGCACCGTGGGGTACCCGGAGGCCTTTGGTAAACATGTCCTCTGGGCTGAGTATATTAGCACCCTGAGAATTCCAGGACCTCAAACCCTGGGTAAATTTTAACTCTCTGGAAAGGTCAACCACTTCTTTCAGAGATTTGGGGAAATCAGAACTGAGTTATTTTTTTTCCTGTAACTGCTCACTTTACTGGTAAATGCATACGATGTAGATCCTAGAACAATGTTTCCCAGTCTTTAAGGTACAAGGAGTCACCGTGAGGGTTCTTGTTGAAATGCAGACTTGGATTTGGTGGTTCTGGGCGGGGGCCTGAGCACCTGCATTTCTGACAAACCCCCAGGCGATACTGATGCGGCTGGTACAAGACTGTACTTGGAGCAGCAAGGCTGTAGGTAATCTCTGGACTCAAGTGAGTCACAAAGGGCTTCTTGAGCTGGTCTTGAAGAGGAGAAGCAATCTTTTGAGCTAGGAGAGTTGCCATAAGGTCAGAGGAATGAGCACGCCAAGAATGTGGAGTGGTTTGGGGGAAAAAAAGTGGAGAGGAAGAACCAGGATTCTATCTAGAGGCATTTAAAGGCCAAGAGGAAGAAGAACAAAGGATGCAGTGTTTGTGGGAAAACTCTGAGCCCTACCTCTTCTGCGGAGTGAGGGCTCATGAGTGTCATTTGAGTGGAAGGTCAAACCTATAAACATCACTTAGATTACTTTACAAGCCACGACATTTTCAATCTCAAGACTCCTGAACTAGGTTGTTTAACAAATGAAGCAATTACCCCTATATCTTTTAACAGTAAGAGTGTTCAACCCTTGTTGTAATGAAACTTTCACATGCACTCACTCCTTTTAGCTCCAACTTCACAACAAGTCACCTACCGACTCTCCCCTTTTTACAGATGAAGAAAGGGGCACAAAGTGGTGAGGTGACTTGTTTAGAGACAGCTGGAAAGAGGCAGAGCTGGGATTTAGATAGAGGAGGTCTGACTTCAGAGTTCCAATTTCTAAACACAATGAACTTTGACCTCCTTTCCATTCCCTGCCTCCCCCAGATGGTAGAGTGATGCCTCCATCTCCCATGCAACTGTCCCGGGTCAGGGCAGTTGGGTTAGGCGGACGCAGCCAGCATTCACTGGGCACCCTTGACTGCACCCTGACCTGAGACACAGGATCCAGGTGCTGACCCCTGGGCTCCCACAGTGCTCCCTGAATCAAGGCTCACCTTCCTTCACTGACCCCACTCCCCAGGGATCCTATTCAGCATTCTGTCTAGTCCCACAGGCCCTTCTCTAAGGATCAGAGCCCTCCATGCTTCATCAGGCCCAGAGTCTGAGTTCATGGGACACTCTGTCCTCGTGCATTAGGCTCTACCCATTCTTCACCTCATGTGCCCAAGGCCAGAAGTTTCTGGGATGACCCTCTCCCCTGGGTAAGTAGGCCCTGCCCCTAGCACCTACCTCATCCTCTGCCCATCCCAGCTCCTCTGCTCCCAGCTGCCTTTTGCCTACTTCCAGGAAGCTCACCTTGCTTCTTTGACCTACAAAAGGCCACGTGACACCTGCAAACATATTTGCAGACCCATTCAGAAGACCTGAACCAAAGTATGTATCCAAACTGCCTTGCAAAACTGAAGGCACCCATTTTTCTTTCTTTTTTAAAACTTTTTTTAATATTTATTTATTTATTTGGTTGTGCCGGGTCTTAGTTGTATCAGGCGGGCTCCTTAGTTGTGGCATGCAAACTCTTAGTTGCGGCATGCATGTGGGATTTAGTTCCCTGAACAGGGATCAAACCCATGCCCCCTGTATTGGGAGTGCAGTCTTGTCCACTGCGCCACCAGGGAAGTCCCGCACCCATTTTTCAATGCATCAGAAATGCCCTCATTGATCTCATGGAGGAGACTCTATAAATGTCACTTTGAGAGAAATATTTGCTTTGCTGGCCAGAACTGGACATTATGATTATGCTTTCCCCCAAAGGCTACACAAGGGGGCAGTTCCCCACAAACCATCTTAAAAATAAGAATAGTTTATCATCATTCACAGTTGTTTAAGTACCTACTGCTTAATGGTTCACATTTGGGCTCAATATTGAAGGATGAAACTGATTATCCCTGAAGGAACACGAAGAACAGGAAAAAGATGCAGGGAGGGCAAGGAATTAGAGTAACAAGTAGTATTTCTTCATCATCCAAACATCTTTTCACTTAAGAAATAGCTGTTGAGTGTCTATCCTGTGTAGGCATGAAAAGATTTTGGCAAGAAGCCCACAGAGCAGGGAACAAGAGGACATATCTAAATGCAGGTGGAGGCAGGTTTCCTGGAGCTTTGAGCAATGAGGGTGAACCAGCAAGCACACTGGGCAGCACAAGGAAAGTGGAGGCTGCCCTTCAGCCCTGAACACGGGCCCTAGATGGAGAGCAGGGCAGGGCACGGAGGGATGGCCAAGTTCTCATGTCTCAACAAAAGCTCAGTTGCACAAGAGATGAGGCAAGAGGCAGCCGAGGCAGGAGAAACAGTGTTTTTGCTGTACAGGAAAGTAAGAAAGAAGCCAGAGACCTAGTTCTTATCTCTAGGAAAACACTTTTTGAACTACACCAACCTCCCTTCTGAGAAGGTTACGGCTTCTTTGTTGACTTGGGCTCTCTTCTCACAGGACTGTATGTGTAGTTTCCACAGATCCCGGAGGCTTGCTGATATTATGAGGGTTTTGAATTTAAGGACAGGTGCAGGAACAGGCTCGCAGAGCGTCATTGTCACCTAAGCCTGATTGGAGCTTTGGGCACATAGCTGGACTCTCCCTGGGATTTAGTAATTCCCTAACCCGTGACAAACCAGGGCTGCTTTGCACCAGAACGTGGACCCCAGGCCATGTCTCATCACCCACCATGCCGGCTCCCTCCTCTCAGCCCGTCACAAACCAAAGGACCCCGCCTCGATGAGCCAGACTTGGTGGTGAATAATGTCTAAGGCGTTGCTGGTACTCAAATTTGTGGTGATTACAAATCCACAGTGTGTCATTATAACTTTGTAACATGATGGTACAGTTAGCACTGTGTAAGTGCATCTTGATGGCGTCAACTGTATTCTTTTAATTTCTGTATCTCAGGATTTTCTGTATACTCCAGCAAGAAGCTGGTTTGTTTGGGCTTAGGGTCTTTTTTTTTTTTTTTTTTGGTTGTTATTGGTTTTACAAACCTTCTGGCATGAGTTTGCTTATCTGAAAAAAAGAACCAAAACCTAATCGTTCAGAGGTGTCATGAGGATTAACATAATGCGGGTATAAGTGCTTTAATAAGCATCATTATTTGAAAATCCCTTGCAGATGTTAGCATGTGATTTGCTGAAACTGTAGAACCTCATAAGGCCTGCAAGAACATAAACCACAATCCCCTGAATCCTATAGGTCTGTGACCCACACACTGTAGAATTATAGAGCAAGGACCTAAAAATCAGAAACTACCAGATGTTAACATGGGTCCAGAATCTCACAGTGAGTGAAGTCATATCTTTCTCTGTCTAGCTTCTGTGATTCTAAGAGGCTAGTGAGTTTGTCTCCCATGGCAGAACAATGGCTGATTGATCTTCCCTTTGCTCAAGGATCCCAGTGTGTGGACACTGAGGGTTTTCTGAAGTTCCGCTAAAAGCTTCTCCTCATCGAACTCTCCATTCATGACAAACACGATGAGTTCCTGCCATCTGCAAAATACAAAAAACACATCAAGGTCTTTTGCAGGTTTGTTTTCTGTCCTGCCTGATATTAAAAGAATGGAGAGAAATTTATCTCTTTAGTGGGGTTCATTTAAACTCCCAAACTCAGGCTCTAACATGTATGTGACGCTCTTGATTGCATAAACAGTACAATAATCTCTGCGTGTATAGATTTTCGAAAACCTTAGAATAGTCACTTTTAAGTGACTGCTAATTTAGTTCACTGGATTTGCTTTTGAGTTTATTTTTGTGTATGGTGTTAGGGAGTGTTCTAATTTCATTCTTTTACATGTAGCTGTCCAGTTTTCCCAGCACCAATTATTGAAGAGACTGCCTTTTCTCCATTGTATATCCTTGCCTCCTTTGTCATAGATTAGTTGACCATAGGTACGTGGGTTTATCTCTGGGCTTCCTGTTCCATTGATCTATATTTCTGTTTTTGTGCCAGTACCATATTGTCTTGATAACTGTAGCTTTGTAGTATAGTCTGAAGTCAGGGAGGCTGATTCCTCCAGCTCTGTTTTTTTGTTTGTTTTTTTTGTTTTTTCTGTTTTTGTGTGGTACGCGGGCCTCTCACCATTGTGGCCTCTCCCATTGTGGAGCACAGGCTCCGGACACACAGGCTCAGCAGCCATGGCTCACGGGCCTAGCTGCTCTGTGGCATGTGGGATCTTCCCAGACCGGGGCACGAACCTGTGTCCCCTGCATTGGTAGGTGGACTCTCAACCACTGCACCACCAGGGAAGCCCTCCAGCTCCGTTTTTTTCCCTCAAGATTGCTTTGGCTATTCGAGGTCTTTTGTGTTTCCATACAAATTTTAAGATTTTTTGTTCTAGTTCTGTAAAAAATGCCATTGGTAATTTGATAGGGATTGCATTGAATCTGTAGATTGCTTTGGGTAGTATAGTCATTTTCACAATACCAATTCTTCCAATCCAAGAACATGGTATATCTCTCCATCTGTTTGTGTCATCTTTGATTTCTTTCATCAGTGTCTTATAGTTTTCTGAATACAGGTCTTTTGTCTCCTTAGGTAGGTTTATTCCTAGGTATTGTATTCTTTTTGTTGCAATGGTAAATGGTAGTGTTTCCTTAATTTCTCTTTCAGATTTTTCACCATTAGTGTATAGGAATGCAAGAGATTTCTGTGCATTGATTTTGTATCCTGCAACTTTACCACATTCATTGCTTAGCTCTAGTAGTTTTCTGGTGGCATCTTTAGGATTCTCTATGTATAGTATCATGTCATCTGCAAACAGCGACAATTTTACTTCTTCTTTTCCAATTTGTATTCCTTTTATTTCTTTTTCTTCTCTGATTGCCATGGCTAGGACTTCCAAAACTATGTTGAATAATAGTGGTGAGTGTGGACATCCTTGTCTTGTTCCTGATCTTAGAGGAAATGCTTTCAGTGTTTCACCATTGAGAACGATGTTGGCTGCTGTGGCTTTGTCGTATGCAGCCTTTGTTATGTGGAGGTCGGCTCCCTCTGTGCCCACTCTCTGGAGTCTGGGTTTGCTTTTATTACTATGGCATCGGAGTCACACTCACCATGTGCCATTTCTGTATAAAAACTTGTAAATTCCAAGTCCCAGAAGGAAAAACTGTAAACAGGTATACTTATATTCATCAGCTCTTTATTTCCTTCAGAGACTAACAGGTCTGTGGTGGATTATAGAAAAGGGAGCTGCTTCCCCCAATCACATGGGTTACTTCAACATTTTAGGAACCCAGCCGAAAGCAAAAGGTCTAAAGATGAACGTTTGTTATCCCTGAAATTCTCAAAATAAGAAAGCTGCTTTCTGTTTCCTTGGCTGCCATCTAGTGGTCAGTGATGTAGTGACAGTAAAACAACACTACATCTTACGTGAAGACTCAGAAGATTTATCTGCCTGTCTTTAACCTAGAGGGATGGGATAGGGAGTGTGGGAGGAAGACGCAAGAGGGAGGAGATATGGGGATATATGTATATGTATAGCTGATTCACTTTGTTATACAGCAGAAACTAACACACCTTTGTAAAGCAATTATACTCCAATAAAGATGTTAAAAAAAAAAGCTAAAAACACAGTTAATTAAAGAAATATTACTGCAGGCATGAGGCAATTATCCTTTCTCATAATTCCTATTTAGATCCCAAAGTGTCATTCCCTTTCCTGTTTCCTGGTCTACAATCTTTTCCATGAAAAGACAAGCGATTCAACTATCGTATATCACTTTAGCTCTAGCACTGTGCATTAGGACTAGGGCTAAAAGGATGAATAAGATAAGGTCCCTGCCTTCCCTGGAGAAGAGACATGAACTCAAATAATGAGCAGTGTGATGAGTGCTTAAATCCAGAATAGATGAGTCATCAAGGGCACAAAGAAGAAAGAAAATCTGTTCTATTGGCCAAAAGAGTTTGAGTGGAGGCTTGCGTGGTGGGTGGAGGTTCTCCAGACAGACAAGAGCGGGGAAGCATGTAAGAGAGATGGGAGGCTGTGTGCTGGGGAATGTTGAGAAACCATATGAGGAAGATAGCCGGGGACTAGAGCAGGAACGGCCTTTGGAGACTGCATTCTTTAGCTAGTCCCATAACAAACAACCTCGAAACCCCAGTAGCATCCAACAAATATCACTTATTTCTTGCTCATGACTGCAAGTGGGCTGGGCTAACTGTGCCCTACTTGTCTCTCAGCCTCTCCTGGGACCCTCCCAGGACCTGTGGACTAGCCTGGGAGTGTTCTTTTCATGTTACTGGTAGAAGCACAAGAGGAAAAGCAGAAACGTGTAAGGCCTCTTAAGGCTGAGGCGCGGAACCAACCTGCTCTCTCTTCCCTGGATTCTATTAGCCAAAGCATGTCACTTGGCTGAACCCAAGCCAGAGGCAGGGAAACATCTTCCATTCCTTTAGTGGGAGGGCTCTGAGGTCGCATGTCAAAGGACTCGAATTAGGGGAGTGTAGGAATTGGGGCCAATGATGCCATCTGCCACAAGTTCTATCTTGGAAATGCTTATTTTGAGGTACCCATGGTTTTGTCTAAAATGTGGTTGGAAAACAGTTATGTAGCTCAAAATATAGGTCTGGCTTTGAGTGATGGAGCCAGGGGTGCCAAGACCCCAAACATGAACCCTTGTGGACCCCATCCCACACGAACTGGTCCAGAATCTCTAGGAGTGAGACAAGGAATCTACATTTTTACTGGTTCCCCAAATGATGATTCCCCAAATGATGATTCTTTCAAAAGTTTCTTAAAGTTTTGAAAGAAACCAGGACTGCTTTGTACCAGAACAGGGCCTCCACACCACATCCATTTACCCACCTCCCAAAACTTAGGCAGTGAGACCCCTGCCAGCCCAAAATGCTGCCGTTCTGTGCAAAACCAGCTAAACTCTACCATGCTGGTGGCTAAACCAGCGACTGGTGAGTGTTAGTTAATGATATCCCTCAGGGCTAATTTTCACCTGGCAACAAAGCTTAAGTTTAAGAAATGCACTTAATATAAAGCTGCAATCTCTGCTAAGGCAGGTGAGGACAGCCTCTGAAGAGCCTGTGAAACTATGTTCTCCCACTAGAGGTTTATTCTGCTGGCTTTACAAACCTGACTACTCAGCTTGTCGGAGTTAACTTTTACTAAAAAGTAGACTTGTCTGTCCCCCAGGATGTTCTCTGACTTCGACTTTGCTCTCTGAAAGTTTGCGCCAGAGCCTGAGCCTAAAATATCTGCTTCCTTCTCCAAAAAGAAAACGAAGGAGGAAAAGAAAAGCCCTCCCATGACTCAATTTTTTTGTGTGTATTATTTAAAGACATGCAAAGCCTAGAGAAGCTCCTGAGAGATGCTGTAATCTACGGCCAGCCTCGAACCCGCAGAGCCTGGAAAAAGATTCTCATCCTAGTGGAGGGCATCTACAGGTATGTAAATAACCGGAGACCTATTCACACACTGAGGCCCACAGCGAGCTGACAGATGGGGCAAGGCTGACCTCTCCTAGTTAAATGGAAAAATGAGTTAGATATAGGTGTTATGAAGGGACCTGAGTCAGAGCTATCAATGTGAACCATCAGGTCTTGGGTCACCTGTCTTTTCAATAACCATACGTATGGCGGAGCACCCTGGAGGCTGGCGTACTTAAGAAGGTGTCTTCAGAAACGTCCTGACAGAGCATTGCTAACTTGTATTGATTCCACTACTTTTGGCTGCCCCACAGTTTCAAAGGCTTTTAGGGGATGGGTTATTCAACCTCAGAACACTCTTTGCCTTTATGACAAGGGCAAGAAAGTAGATACTGCTGGTGGGCACCCAGCTGCCCCTAATTCAATAGTGCACCCAGAGTCCAGGCTTGCTGAACTTGGCCAATTGTTAGCATCAGGCTACAAAAAGCTTGCACATTTTCTTCAAGGTAAGGCTAACCTGGAGTACAATTCTTGATGCAGAGCTGGGAAGAGGGGGAGACGGTCTTAGCATCTGAAGGCATGCTCAGTCTTCCCACAGCTTGTAGGCTGAGCAGACAAAACATCCCCTAAGCCAGTCAGAGCTGCACTTTCATATTGCTGGTTGTGATTGAATTTGCTTCATTCTATGTCTGAATTGATGATCGTTACTAAGGTAGAAACTGCTCCCAAGTTTGTCTTCTGTTGGATGCCCTAGTCCATGAGTCAAGGAAACATTACTTCAGAGTTACTCACTCCTAAATCAATTCTCAATCTTAATGTTAGAAGAAGCAAGAGCAATGTTTCCTATGGGTTAATTATGGGAAAGTGAACAAGATTAAAAGGAAGGGAATGGGGCTTCCCTGGTGGCGCAGTGATTGAGAGTCCGCCTGCCGATGCAGGGGACACGGGTTCGTGCCCCAGTCCGGGAAGATCTCACATGCCGCGGAGCGGCTAGGCCCGTGAGCCATGGCCTCTGGGCCTGCGCGTCCGGAGCCTGTGCTCCGCAGCGGGAGAGGCCACAACAGTGAGAGGCCCGCGTACAGCCAAAAAAAAAAAAAGGAAGGGAGTGAGGGCTTAAATTCCCAACAAGGGGAAGCGTGGCTGCAAAGGAGGCTTGAGATAAAGAGCAGCCTTTTTTTCTGCAGCTAAAGGAATCCATCCCTGGGGGCACCACACAAGCACATCTGGCAATTTTCAGTTGTCACAACTGCAGTAAAGTACTGCTGGCATCCTGGCATCTGGTGGGCAGAGGCCAGGGATGCTGCTAAGCCTCCTAAAATGCACAGGATAGTCCCCTGCAACGGAGAATTATCTGGCTCAAAATGTCAACAGTGCTGAGTTTGGGAAACCCTGCTGTAGAATAATGGAACCACTCACTGGCCCTGAACTTGCTACTTTTAGGAAATAATCTCATCTTGACTCTGGGCTGTCATAGCCTCAAGCACGGGTCTTTCTCCCTGTGTGATTTGTGCCAGATGCCAGCCTGGGAGGGGAGAACTTATCTAAACACCTGTCAATCAAGCCTGGACTGGTGGGAGCACAGATCAGCGGAGGGAGAGCAGACGGGCATCTCCTTTAACCAGAGTAAACAGAACCCAACTGCAAATAAACAGAACTTGGCTTCACTAAAGAGAAGTTGTGTTCTAAGTACTTTGATCATGGCTGAAATTAAGTGGACCACCAGCGTTTCACTGTCAAATATTCCCATCAGTTACACAAAGAAACCCCTCTGCTAATGGCTGTGTTGGGCCTGGGTCCTACCATGATATCAGGAGGATAGGCGAGCCAGGTGTGGACTTCGGCTCCAAAACAGGGTGGCAACAAACCACAGCTTAGGGTTCACTAGCAATGGTGACTGCCCAGTGACCTACTGCTGTGAAACGAGCCACCTCAAAGCACCGTGGCTTACACAGCAATGAGTTATTATTTCCCACGCTACTGTGGGTTGTCTGGACCAACTGGGCAGTTCTGCTCCATGTGACATTGGTTGGGGCCATTCATGTGGCTGCTTTCTATGGGGTGTTTGGCTGGGTCTGGAACATCCAAAATGACCCCACTCACACGTGTGGGCTCTTGGTACTGGCTGTTGACTGAGGTGCCTTATGCTCTCCTCTTCTCTGGGGTGCTCTCTCTATATGTAGGTTTTGCTCGTTCAGCAGTCTAGCTAGAGCTTCCTTACAACATGGTGGCTGGCTTCCAAGAGAATGAAAGCGGAAGTTGCCAGCCTGTTAAGGGCTGGGCCCAGAACTGGTACAACATCACTATGCCATATTCTATTGGTCAAAGCATGACACCAGTCCAGCCCGGATTCAAGGGGAGGAGAAACAGACCCCACCTCTTGATGGGAGGATTGGCTTGTGTATACAGGGAGGGGAAGACTTACAGGCAACCATCTTTGGAGGCAATCTACCACAGCAGCTCCATCAACCCGACATGTATACAGGGAGAAGTCTCCACTGTCCATGGACTTGCCTTCTCAGAGATGTTCCTTTTTTCTCACCTGCGCAGGAATCTTGTCTTTAAATGAGACTGTGACCTAAAGGCACTCATTCATATATAGGAAACAGGACCCTTCTTAAACAGGCCTCAGTACCTCCTGGGACCTCAGTTTCCTTGTCCGTAAAATAAGACTAGCCTAGAGTAGAGTTCTGGAACATATGGATGTTCTCGTTTGCTGCTCTCACCAGAAAATGAAATTATTTCCCACAAGATTTTCCAAAGGGCCAGGGTTACGCATGTGAAACCAGCCGTTCACAAATGTACTTTTACTTTCCAGAGGCGTATTATGGATGTATACCTTGTTAGAATTCACACAAAACCTCCTTAGAGCGTCACTCCCAGATCTTTCTTATCTCTGGCTGTGGTTTGCCCCCATGGGCAAAGTCTCCCTACCACAGACAGCTCCCCTAAATCAATTTCTTCAAAACTCCAAAAAAGAGCAGTCAGCCAAATCAGACAGTTTCAGGTAGGTATCAAGGTAGAAAAGGCTAGGTACCAAATCCAAGAAGTCAGTAAACTCCACAAAAGCAGTTATGATAATAATAATAATGGTAGCAATAATAATATCATCATCCATAGATCATGTATGTATTAATATTTATATACAGACTATAGGGGAGTCAGGATTTGGAGGGAGGCCTGGGACATGGGTGTAGATCCTGTGTTGCTGCCTATAACTATGTGCCCTTCATAGGGTTCTTTTGTAAGAATTAAATGAGATCACATAAGCTAGTGCTTCGAGAAGCCCAGCGCATAGTAAACCCACAACCAAGGGTAGCTGTCTTCATCACTAAATTTATTTTCAGTTGAGGAAGTTGCAACTCAGAAAGCAATAGGCCATCTGCATGCCGAAGCTGTTTGACTCCTGAAGGATGGGTGTCAGAGGACAGGGTTCACATTTATCATGTGTTATTGCTAAACATTTCACATGTGCTATCTTGAGTAAGCGCCTCCAGTACTCCTAAGTTTATTGTGAGGATGAAGAAACTCGGGTTCCAAGACCTAGATAACTTGCCCCTGGGCAGATAACTGAGATAAATCAGAGCTGGGATTCAAACCAGGTGGCCCTGCTGGGACAGAGGCCCAATGCAAACAGAAGAATCAGCCCATGTGTCCACATTCAATGAAGTAAATGTGGAAAATGCAAGGTCATCCATTTGACTTTCAGCATCAACCTGTCTAGGGCTCGGTTTCTTCATCGGTAAAATCGGGAGATTGAAACTTGAAGTGTAGAGTTCCATGATTCCATAATTTGGGGGTTAGAAGTACAATAGTATTATTTTAGTGTTTCCACCTGCATTTTCTTTTAAGTATTGTTTTAAAGTCACAGTCTTCTAGTTTTGTGTCTCTGAGAAGCCTAGTGGTTGATTCATGGTGGTCAAAAAAAATCTCAAAATTATTCAAAAATACACCAGAGATGGGCAGAGAGGTCCCAAATAACTGGGGGTATGAACTAGCATAGCTGGAGCCCAAACTTTCAAAATAAAATTAATCACGAAATACTATCCAACCTTTTCCAAAAATACACATATAAACAAATGTTGAAATCTCAGAATGCCCTTTCCTCTAAGAATGTAAGCCATTCTCCTGCCCAAAATAATGTAAGTTTAAGGACTGAGATCTTCAGTGGTAAACTCGCACCTATACCTCTGTGGTTTAAACAAAGACAAAGAAAAAGAAAACAGTAGTTACTTTATTTTTCATTAAGCTTAGTTCCTTTTTTCCCCTTTCTTTCCACCTTCCTTTCTCCCCTTGGATTGTACTCAGGGCCCACCAAGGAGATTTTTCCACCATGTAAGTTGGCAAGCCAGTGGTTTAAATCCCAATCCTGCCAGTGGGTAATATGGTTTATAGGTGGAGCAGAAGGTGGTGAGAGGGAGATTTCAAAAAGTAGTCTTGTTACTTAGCTAATACATTATGTAATAGAAAAGATATAAAGAAATTATTCACTGACTTGCTGGTTTAAGAATCATTCAAGTCCCTGCACAGAACTTCACATTAACTGGTGGAATTATCTTTACCTACAGTTGTATTTTAGTTTTTTTTTTTTTTTTCTATTCAAGTCAAAAGAAAACACAACCTTCCACTCAGGAGGAAAGAATAAAACACTGTTCTTAGGTTTGTTTGGGTTTTTTAAAAATCGTTTCTGGCAGTGTTCTTTGACAGCAATTTGCAGCAATAACATAGATAGCCTTTTCATGTAAACACCAAACCCAATATCTCACTACAGGGAAAGGTTCAATTCAAATTTGGTCACATTGAGAGAAAGAAAACTTAGTGTGGGTAAATATAGCTCTTTATGAAAACTGAATTCCCTCTAGGACTCATGTGTGCCCTACATTAACTCCTGAAATCAGCAGTATTGTGGAGTCATTAATCTTCGAGGAAGAAATATAAACCAGGTGAGCAGGCTCCTAACATCAGCTAGATCGGCCCAAGCAAAGATGGCTAATTAGCTGCCCAGAGTGTCTGCAAACTGTTCAACATTAACTCCGGTTCCTGCCAAACTCAGTTCCAGAACAAAGAATGGCTATTTGTGACATGTCAGGCTTTTAGCATGTTTGTGTTACCAATTTAGAACATTTTAAAAGATGAGAAGATTCTAGAATTTTGAGGGCATACAGCCATTTATTATGTATGACACCCATATGCTTTCTTCCTGGAAAATTCAACACAGAGCATTGTCAAGGGCTCCCAATTTCTCAAATTAGGCCTCGTTGCTACCATTTCCTCCTAAGCTCCACCTGAGAACAAGAACAACCCAATGGGTGCTCGTTATACGTCAGAACTTTACAAATATTATTTCTAGTCATTCTGATAAGGGCCTTATGAGCAGTGTGCCATCATCATGCTTATTTTATATCCGAGGAAACTGAGGCAGTGAATAGCAAATAAGTTGCCCAAGTCCTCAGTTAGTAAGTGGTGTGGCTACCATCTCAGCTTAGGCAGTCAGCCGGCTGGACCTCCTCCCCGTCAATGGAAACAACTTTAACAAGCAATTACTCTAAGAAAATACTGGAATTAACTTGCAAACTTCTGTAAGAGAAGATGACTCTATTTGGTCTTCATGTCATTAAAACCTGAAAACAGCCTTTCAGAATGACCTTGTGAAAAGCACAAGTGTAATAAGCTGGACTTCATTAAAATTAAGAACTTTTTCTCTGCAAGACAATGCCAAGAGCATTAGAAAGACATGCCACAGACTGGGAGAAAATATTTGCAAAAGATACATTTGATAAAGCATCATTATCTAAAAGATACAAAAAACTCTTAGAGCTCAACAATAAGAAAACAAACAACCGGGTTCAAAAATGGGCCAAGGACCTTAACAGATACCTCACCAAAGATTTACAGATGGAAATAAGCATGTGAAAAGATGCTCCGCATCATATGCCATCAGGGAAAATACAAATTAAAACAATGAGATACCACTACACACTTGTTAGAAGTTCACAATCTGGGACACTGACAACAGTAAACGCTGGCAAGAATGTGCAGTAACACAGAGCTCTCATTCACTGCTGGTGGGAATGCAAAATGGTCCAGCCACTTTTGATGATGGATTGGTGGTTTCTTACAAGCATGCTCTGACCATACAATCCAGCAACCATGCTCCTTGGTATTTACCCAAAGGAGCTGAAAACTTGTGTCCACTCAAAACCCTGCACACAGATGTTTGTAGCATCTTTATTTATAATTGCCCAAACTTGGAAGCCACCAAAATGTCCTTCAGTTGGCAAATGGCTAAATAAACTGTGGTCCATCCAGCCAATGGAATTTTATTCAGCACTAAAAGGAAATGATCTGTGGAGCCAATGAAAAGATGTGGAGGAAACTTAAATGCATATTATTGAGTGAAAGAAGCCAATCTGAAAACGTTACATAGCGTATGATTCTAGCTACATAATGTTCTGGGAAAGGCATTACTATAGAAACAGCAAAAAGATCCCTGGTTGCCGTGGGTTGGGTGTGGAGAGGGATAAGTAGGTAAGCACAGTGGATTTTTAGGGCAGTGAAAGTAGTTTGTGTGATGTTATAATGGTGGATACGTGTCATTATGCATTCGTCCAAACCCATAGAATGTATGATGCCAAAACTCAGCCTCTGTGCACCAATACCAAATCAAATCTTGGAGACAAAGTTTTGGGTGAAGTAGAAAAGAATAACATTATTGCTTTGCCAGACAAAGGGGGACACAGGGGCTAATGCTCTCAAAACTGTGTGTCCCAACCTGGGGGGATTTGGTGAGGAGTTTTATAACAGTGGTTCAAGGATGGAGCTGCTGATAAGGCTCAGGGTGTATGCAGGGCCTGCATTCCTTTAATCTGGCCTTTGGTGGTCTTTTGATGAGCTTCTGTGGTTCTGGAGGTTATCAAACTGACCTCTCTTGAATGAAGAGCACTTCATCAAGTAGTTAACATCTTCCATTTGTTGGGGGTTTTAGTTCTGCCAAAACTTGGAAGCAACCAAAATGTCCTTCAGTTGGCAAATGGGTAAATATGAGAAGAGCTCGAAGATATTGTTATGTGTATCCCTTGAGGCAGAACCAGGACCCTGACCCAAGGCCGCACTATTGTTTCTTGACTGCTCTTCCCTTGTCTCTGCATCCCCTCTCTTCCCTGATTAGCAACTGTTTGAACCTGCCCTCTGGAACTCAGGGTAGGTCATGAAAGCTGAAACCTATTTCCTACAAATAAGAAACAGGGGACAGAAGGCTTTTGTGCCCAGGAGCCCCACAGGGTCCTGCTTGGTTTCACATACAAGGCCAAGGGTGAACCCTAATATAAACTATGGGCTTTAGATGGTGATGCACCAATGTAGGTTAATCAGTTGAAACAAATGTATCACTTGGGTGGGTGATGTTGATAGTGGGGGAGGGTATGCATATGTCAGGTGGGGGTATATGGGAAATCTCTGTACCCTCTACTCAATTTTGCTGTGAACCTAAAACTGCTCTGAAAAATAAAGTCCTTTAAAAAAAAGAAAAAGCATCCAACACCTGTTGGTCTGGGTAACTATGTAACAGCTGGACTGTTTTGACTGGATCGACCTAACACTTAAATTATTTTTTAATACATTAAATAAATACATAAACTAATTAAGAAGAAGGGAGAAGGTCAACTCTGTTTGTGTCAATTGACTAGTTCTTGAACTAAATTGATGGGTTGCTTAAACTGTTTGACAAGCTCCTTCATGGGGGTGAGGGTGTGAGTCTGTGTGTTTTCATAGAACTCGCCTGTCAGTGCAGTGAAAACTGTGTGAGCTGTGGACACAGCTTAAGAAGTGTTCTGAGAACTGATTAAAGACAAGAGTTCTTCTAAATCCATTGGGTTCCAAGAGGTGCCATGTAAATATCAATGTTCATTTCACTTGCTTATTTACTTCCTGTCTTTCCCTTTGCTGGAGGACTAGAAGTGTTTTTGCAATTTAAAATACCATGTAAATTTACCAAATTACAATAATACCATGAAAAATTAAGCACTTAGGCAACAAAAGTTGATCTATAGCAGTGGTTCTCAGAGTGCTGTTGCCAGCTAGCAGTAGGAGAATCTCCCAGGAGCTTGGTGGAAATGCAAATTCGAAGCCCATCCCAGACCTATTAAATCAGAAACCCTGTGGGTGGGACCCAGCAATCTGTGTTGTAACAAACCATTCAAGGGACTCTGATGCTCACTCAAGATTGAGAACCATTGCCCTAAAGGAAAAGAAGGGACACCACCAGAAGCCTCGAATAAGCCTTTGAGTTCAGTGAGGACTGAACAGGAGACCCTAAGGACTTTCTCCCATGCTTTAACAAATTTATGATGTCTTAAAGTTCTTTTGTGTGTTTTTAATTCCTTCTTTTAATCTTTGGCAATTCAAGCACTGAGTTTAGGTCAGAGAGAACTGACCAAGTAGACAGTAGCAGGCTGATGAAGATACATCAACATAGAGCAATTTAATTAAAACTAGCAAAATACCTAGAATCCAACATGGTCAGTCTAGTTATGCTAGTCGGCTTTACTAATATTGATAAATTGATCAACAATGCAGTGAGCTGTTTACTTGGGAACTAGCTATAACAACTCAAAGCACTTAAATCCACTGAATGTAAATTATTTTTTTTCCCCAAGTGAAATAATGCCAGAGCAGCCTTACAAGATTGAGAGGTTTGTCTCCACCAAATAAAATATGCCTTCAGAAGAAAGGAATGGCATGTCCCTGCCATCCCCATCTGGTGTCAGGGCAGACTGTCTGAGAAGTACTGAAAGGGAGAGTGACACAGAGTTTCCCTGGAGGGTACACACGGGTGATGAGCATTTCTCCTTATGCCCTAGCATGGAAGGTTCCATCGCGCGTCTATCCCAGATCGTGGCTCTAAAGAAGAAATACAAGGCTTACCTCTACGTAGATGAAGCTCACAGTATTGGGTCCGTGGGCCCGACCGGCCGCGGTGTGATGGAGTACTTTGCAATGGACCCCAGAGATATTGATGTATTTATGGGCACATTCACCAAAAGCTTTGGCGCCTCGGGAGGTTACATAGCTGGAAGGAAGGTAAGAGACAGGTCCCTTGTGTCTGTTTAAAACCTGAATGCCCTCGGAAGGTAGTCTGCGGGGTCTTCCGATTTCCCTGAGAGCTTCAGTTCAGTTCAACACACTTGACTGCTGAGGGCAGCCTTGCCACTGTGTGTTCACAGCCATGGCAGGCCCAGAAGGTCAAGGAGCTCATTCTGTGATAGCGCAGAGGAGCATGTGATGAGCAATCACATGACCATAAAAAGACAACACCGGCTGTGCACACAGGCAAAGACAGTACAAAGGAAAGGGCAGTACCTAAGAAGTCTTAGAATGAATGTCAGTCTTGTAGACAAAGGATGGGGCAGCGGGGTTTATATTTCAGAAAGAGGGAATGATGGCTAACAAGCCACAGAAGTGATGCTGCAGAACGGTAAGTCGTTTGGGTTTTGTGGCGTGAAAAATGCAAGATGGGTGGTAGAAACAGTGAGCAGAGGTCAGATGCTCAGGACACTGACCCTGTGCTACAAGTTGTGGGTTTTCAGAGTTTTAATCAAAATAGTAGCAAGATCGACAATGTCTTTTTTAGAGATTTTCTCTGCAAACTAATTGTCTTCCACAATTTTGGATAAGCCATGGGTCAAATCTTGTCATCCTCTGATACCTTATCTAGGTGACTTAAGATTCTGATCTGAAGGAATCAGACTGTTAAGTGTTATCCCTGTCATTCTACTGCCAATGTCACCAAGGGGGTTGCTAAAATAAAACAAATGCTTCAAAGGATTTTAAAAGAAGACGGAAGGGGTGGAGAGAAAGAAAATGAAATATTAAAACCTGGGTTTCAGGGCTTCCCTGGTGGCGCAGTGGTTGAGAGTCCGCCTGCCGATGCAGGGGACCCGGGTTCGTGACCCGATCCGGGAAGATCCCACATGCCGCGGAGCGGCTGGGCCCGTGAGCCATGGCCGCTCAGCCTGCGCGCGACGGAGCCCGTGCTCCGCAACGGGAGAGGCCACAACAGTGAGAGGCCCACACACCGCAAAAACAAAAACAAAAACAAAAAAAAACCCTGGGTTTCAGGGCTCAGAGAGCCAGTTAATCTGCTCCTTTATAGGACAGTCTAATCCAAATCCTGATAGCTGTCTCCCCCAGGCCTACACCTGTCCCAGAGAGACTGTGATAGTGTAGCTGGCTCCAGCCAGGAGGGCAAAGAAGGCTCAAAAGCAGTGCATGCCGGTGGCTCGATGGCTTCTCTAAAATTCCTGATTCTTCACTCATTTTCCCCAGCAGGAACAGGAGTTCAGACTCCTGGTAAACCAGTTAGACAAAACCAGAGAGTACGGCAAAAACAGTCTGGTTGTGGAAAGCCCATGATTTAAAACAACAGATTTTATTACGGCCACTGACCCTGCCATGAGATGCGCAAATGCTTAAAACGTCCAGAGCTTTTAGTGGTCTTTACCCTTCAAGAAGCATCACTTGCTTCCGAGCTCAAAGCATTGTTGTTCAGCATCCTTCCACTGGTCTGTGGGAATTCGCTGGGTGATGCTAAAAACGTAGGAAATGCCCAGGATCTTACAAAAGTCAGCTAAATCTGGTGAGAGGTTAAACTTTCCGTTTCTCGACTGTCAAAGCAATGGGATCAGAGGGTCTCAAAGTAGGCATGCCCCCGACTCAGGCTACTTGGCTTTGTGATTACTTTAGCAGAAGTTCTGAGCTACAAAATTTTTAACCAAGCGTAACTCTGTTTCCTGAACCAAAGGCACCTGAATAAACTGAAGCGAGTGGATCCTTGAAATGTTGTCAAACTTGGTAGCTGTCATCATGTCCCCCTTAGAGTTCCTTCAAGTGATACCCGCTTTAAACAAAGGCTCCTGACGGCCCCTTTAGGACCAGCTCAGTATGGTTCTCTCACATACTCTCCATCCTAAGGTCAGGTGGACTAGTTTAAAAGTGCATTTGCTCTTGTCTATGTAACTTCTATTGATTTGGGGTAGATACTGAGCAATTGTGAAAATTATTTAGTATTTACATTAATCAAGAGGGAGATAAAAGTATGTAGATCATTTTTTGCTCTTTAAAAAAACTCATTTTGTTCATACTTAGACCCAGAGGGCTTCATCATTTCCCCCTTTCCCCTCTCCCCCTCCCCGCCCTCCCCTTCACCTTCCCCTCTCGCTCTCCCTCCCCTTCCCCCTACTCCCTCCACAAATCCTCTGCAGTCTCTGAATTTACCACTAGGTGGCAGCAAGAATTAGAGAGTGTTTGGCTGACCCATGCAGAGACCTACTGTCCTGAAACAGCAAGATGCAAAACCTAGAAAACACAGGGTAGTAGTTTTCAAGATGTGGAGGGTGAGCAGGAGATAGGAGGTCACTTGAGAAAGTGTCTGCATGGGCCGTTCCCTGATGATTTAAAACTCAGTCAGGTAAACACCTGTCTGGAATCGTTTCGGTGAGACTGTGATAAACCCAGATAAACTGTGGTTTCCTTCTAGCCTAATGAGCCCATGAGTTAATGGAACTTATGCATCTGCTCCTCTGTGCATTTAATTTGTTAAATTAAGTTAATTTTATATTATGTATAGTTTCCATTTAAATCATAGTTTTTACGCCCCTGGACTTTGAAGAATTTTCACTTTCAGTTTGTTTTAAACTATGCTTTTTAATTGATAGGACATAGGGTTGGGCAAATGCTACAGATTTGTTTGAAAAAATAACCTTTCTAGTATCTGTTTAAATAATTTGAGTTCAGAGTTTCATCATACATATTTTTTCTGGATATTTTAAAGTATATCCAGCATTCTAGATACTAAATACTACAAAAGCAACAAAATTAACCATAAAAAAATGTTAAAGTGCACACACTAGGACTTTATATTTTTCTGAAATCTTGATAATTTCAAGTTCACTCTGCTCATGGGCTTCCTAGTAAATCTTGAGATTTAAAAATAATTACTTGAGTCCAAAAATCTAGAAAACTATAAAACTGTCTAGCTCTTAACTCTCTTTTTAAATGTCAAGGTCAGTGTTAGTGGCACAGGAACTATATTCCCAGTAATAGTTTCTAGGAGGCTCTAGAAATCTTTAGGGAGCAGGTGAAGGCAGATGCGTCACGTAAGAAAAAATATTCGGAAACACACAAAAGAAAAATTGGTTTGGTGCTAAGATACGACTACAGAGAGTAGAGATTTTTTTTGTCCTCACTTCAGCCTTCTGGTAACAAAATGTCCGACAAATTCATCTCCACTCTTGGAGTTTACTGCCTTGGCCTGACCTACTCTCCCAACCTCAGGGAAACTGCTAAAACAGTCTCTCAAGAGCCAGCAAGGTTTTACTGTTTTGCCCACTGTGAGTTCGGAGCTGCTGTAGCTGATCCATGAACAACCCACAGTGAATCTTTCTCTCCTTTCAAGACCTTCAGGTGAAATGTCAGGTACTTACTCCTCTCCACCTATCAGAGCTCCATGCCATGAACGGCTTCTTGGAAGAAAGCCTGAGCTGATGGGGCTAGTTTCCTTATTTTTATTTTTTAATTTGCATTAATTCAGTTGCTGAGGAGATGGGGTCAACACTGCAGACGCCAGCTTCTAGGATCCCGGTTTTGCTCAGGCAAGGATCCTGAGTCCTCTTGCATGCCTGGGGTTGAGCACTGGCTTTCACAGCCTCCACTGGCTGACCAGAGATTTGCAAATGAATGAAGCGAAAGTGACCCTGCGGACTGATAGGTTGCAGGGCTGAGATTCTGGAGGAGGGGACTGGGCAGCCAAGCTTGGCGTGAGTGTTAGCCCAGAAGCCTGGGCGCCGGACGAAGGCAGAAGCCAGCTCTGCCCTGCGTGATCAGCCCTGGCTGTATTTAACAGTCCTTTGAAGTAAATGGAGGTCATGGAATGAATGCCAAGATGTTTACCCTAAGAGCCTCCTGTCTAACTTTCTCAGAAAAGCCACCCTTGTCCTTGAACTCCAGGCTCAGAGTTTTGCATTTACTAATGGCCTTGGAAACCTCGGTCTGAAGAGACCTCTAACCCAGCCTGAAGGAAAACACAACATGGTCTCTCCTTAAGACCAAAGCTAACTCGTAATTCATGGTTCATGGCATCCAGTGGGCAAGTGATAGGAGGAAATCGGAAAACCAGGAACCAAGGCTTCCTTGATGTCCTGCTGAGGGGACTCCAAGAGTCCCACTTTCTGAACCACACAGGTAAATTACCTCCCATCCACACACTCAGATTCTGAGAGAAATTGGACTCAGTCTGAAAGAAATAAGATTATGGGCAAGACAGTCTTACTGCTTAAAGGAAGTGATACTGTGCCGGTGAGGCATCTATTCAAACTAAGGATGCGTGTGACCTTGGCTTTGTGAAATTTCTCAATTTGATAGGAAAATTGGGGGTTGGGGACACAAAGACCCCTTTAGGGATCAAAGGCAGCTTTGTTTTGTTTCTTTGATCTTTGTCAGCAATGCCCCAAGGCTACGAGAATATTGCTACACCTGTTCCTAAGAATGTAGCTTAAGACCTCCCTCTATACTTCAGGGACCCTCACCATCCTTCCTTAGCCCCTAAACCCTTCTGCTTTCCATTAGACCATCAGTATTTACCAGAGCCCCACTAAGTACCCACCACTATGGATTATAAGAGAGTGTATAATAAAGTATATAACTCAGTTCCCTACTCTCAAGGAGGTTCCAGTTTCTTTGGAGAAATAAATGTAATAGACAGGAAGTATTTTGAGACTGATACAATTCAATCTGTGGTTTAGAACTATGAACACTTGAGTACATTAGGAATTCTCCTCTTCCCCTCCTCCTCCAGAGGTGCAATCTCTGTGGATTAGGGCAAGCACCACAGGGATAAGTAGCAGTGAAGGTGGTCCTCTCTGTGCTCCTTGGGCCATCCCCCACCCTGTGCCAAGCCCGCTCCTCTAGTCTGAAGAAGTAATACAGTGCAGAGCTAAGGGGGGTGCAAGGGGGGCGGTAATCTCAGGACAGACTGTTTGGGTCCAAATCCTTGTTATCCAGCCACTTTTTGCACTTTTTGGTTGGATAATTTTCTGATCTGTTCCACGACTCAGTGATCCCACCTGTAAAATGGAGATAAAAATAATACTTATCTCATAGCGTTACTGTGAAGCTGAGTTAATACATGCAAATATACATGTAAAATACACATAAAATTCTCAAAATGGAGCTTCAAGCAGCCAGTGAATATCAGCTCTGGGTATATCAATGAACTGTCAGCTCTACCATCTTTGCAGTCATGCAATCTGCCATCAGGCCTGGGTTCTCCTTTCTTTAGAATGCCTCTCTTTTCCTTTCTTTTCACTCCTACTGTTAACCACCCAATAAGGATGGAGGAAGTGCTGGGCTGAAAATCTTTGGTTTGATGCCCGGATCTACCAACATGCAGTTATGTAACCTTATAGCATTACAAGCGAGCTGGAATAAAGACACTGTAAGAAGTTTTTACATTTTGGTCCCCTCCTCCCAACCCATGCTCCCAGTGTTAAGAATCTCTGAGATGGCAATGCATTAACAATAATTGCCAACAGCATCAGGTATTCACTAGGTACCAGATGCTTCTTAAGCACCGTGTATGTATTAACTCATTTAATCCTCACAAGGACCCTGAGTTAAGTATTACCCTTATCTCATTTTTCAGAGGAGACTAAGGCACAGAGAGGCTTAGTAACTTGGCCATGGTCACATATCACTAAGTGGCAGAGCCAGGATTTGAACCCAAGTGATCTAGTCTCCACAGCCTGTCTTGTAACTCTGCGGTCAGAACTCCCTTCAAGGGAACAACCCCTCATCACCTTTTCTTGGAGGCAGTAGCTTCTCCCTCTGCCCCCATTTGACTCCTCCATCCTGTGCTGATTAGGATGCCATCTTTATTACTAATTTTAGCACATGTCCATGCCTCTCCCGTCCTCTATCCAAATCTACCCATCCTTCAAGGTCAGATCATCTCCTCAAAACAGATCTTTCCTGACCACATGAGCCCCATGATCCCATTTCCTGCATCCCACCCGTTCCCTCTTCACTGGCTTCCCCAGCATCCTGCTGGAAGGCACCAGCTCTCAGCAGAGAAAGAAAACACCTGCTGCTGCTCATGGAGGATTGTGAAGAGCAGCTTGGCTGCGGCTACTCTGGAAAATGACCGCCTCTCTCTCCCTGACCCTCCCGCCACATCCTCCATCGTCAAAGTGAACTTCCTGGATACCATGTGGCCAGTGCCTTCATTCAGGCCAACATCGCACACATCCTCTTCAGATACAGTGAAAACACTGTTTTTATGAGATTTACTAAACAAAATAATGGACAGAAACTTAATTTTGATTTTAATGTAAGTGGAGAATGGCTGCCAGGGACTAGGCTTTCTATCTTCCGCCTCTTCTTGGGCTCCGGCATTCAGAACATAGCCCAGCGCACATCCTTGTACAAACTTGCTGAATGGAAAGATGGAAGGAGGGAAGAGGCGAGGGGTGGGGAGAGAAGGAGGGGAAGGGAAGGAAGGAAGGAAGGGGGAAGGGAAGGAAGGAAGGGAGGAGGAAGGAAGGGAGGAAGGGAGGGAAGAAAGGAGAGAGAAAGAAAGGAAAGAAATACTTAGAAATGGAAAGAAAAAGGATTTGAATGGAGAATTTAAAATTAAAATAACTAAAGAGAGGGAACTAAAGATGCAGACCTACTAGAGAATGGGCTTAAGGACACGGGGAGGGGGAAGGGTAAGCTGGGACAAAGTGAGAGAGTGGCATGGACATATATACACTACCAAACGTAAAATAGCTAGCTAGTGGGAAGCAGCTGCATAGCACAGGGAGATCAGCTCGGTGCTTTGTGACCACCTAGAGGGGTGGGGTAGGGAGGGTGGGGGGGAGACACAAGAGGGAGGAGATATGGGGATATATGTATATGTATAGCTGATTCACTTTGTTATAAAGCAGAAACTAACACACCATTGTAAAGCAGTTATACTCCAATAAAGATGTTAAAAAAGAGAGAGAGAGAGAGGGAACCAGAGTAGAAATGATGGGGATGGAAAAGAAGAAACAAACCAACAAAAAGGAATGAAGAGTGTGAAATGAAGGAGAAAGGAAGTCGGGGAAGCAGGAGCTTGGGAGGGGGGATTAAGGATGAAGGACATATTGAAGGAAGCAGGAAGGACAGGATGGAGTTACCTGTTCCCCCTGTGGGCCAGGTAGAGGCATCATGTCACCAACCACCTGTAAGGCAGGCCACTCACTTTACTATGAATGTTTAGGAAAGTTCATAGTAACTTTAGGTACTCTCTACTTACTTACCTATTAACTTTAGTTACTAGTTCATAGGAAGATAAACTATGTACATTTAAAATGCTTGGGTAACGACCCACGGTTGGGAGCAAACACGACACCCATAACCCGAGGGAGAAAAGTGACAGGTGGGCACAGTCCCAGGTGCGGAGGTGGGAGTGGATGTGGCCGGTGAAGGGGAGTTAGGACGAGATGGGCCTGCTCAAAGCAGAGCTCTCCCCAGTTCATCTTCCAGGGAATGATCAGAGTAGGTCCTAAGTGGGATCCTAAGCTGTGTCGTTATCCTGGGAGAGAAGGTGGCTGATGCTTTACAGACCCCACTGCTAACGCAGAGCCACTATGGGCCCACTAGCTTTTCTGCAGGACAACCCCGAGGGTCCTGGGCTGTGAGTCAGGAAAGGTGGGCCAATGGATGGTCTGCCTGGCCAGGGCTGAGTGCCTCCAGGTACCAGCTCGGAGTCCCTCACCATCGCTGTAGAATGAGGTGATTGGAGCTTCTTCAGGCTCTCAGCATGCTTACCTGGGACCTCAGGTTTGGCCTCAAGGGTCAGACATGCAGGTGGAGAATCATTCCTACCACTGTGCGGGCCAGCATCCTGCAGTGGGTCAGCGCTCCAAATAGGGTTACACAAAAATCCCAACAGTTGTCTCCTGCTCAAGGCACAACTAGAGTTTATCTGGTCCTCACCTCCACACTGGTTTAATTTCTCTCCTCTCCCTCCTGCTGCTCCCTTCCCCTGAAAGTTTTCTTTTTATCTTTGTCTGTCTTCTTTCTTCAAGACAATTCTACTTGCTCACTGGAGCCTCCCTTATCTACTCCCGCTGGTAATATCCCCTCTCCTTCCTTGGCCATCTGGTAGCCCCGCTGCATAAACTAGTCTGCATGTCTTGTTATTTTTCCAGCCATTACTCCTCCATGGGCACAAGCTAATGTAATATGCTCAAGGGCAAAAAACACATCCCGGATTTTTCTTTGGACTCTCCTGAATACTAAACCAGTGCTTGTGTGGGCTAGGTACCCAAACAAATGTCTAGGAAACCGCTTTTCCTTTACACATCTGGTTTTGCCTTACAGAACTCCACTCCAAATTTGCAGCATCCCATTGTTGTATACCTTCTAGGTTGTTTAGGGAGAGACTAAGAAGAAAGGATACAAAAAATAAAGAGTTTGGTGATGCCCATTGAAAATCAGACCACATTCGAGAATCAAATGTCTTGTGCGATGATGGGTGGGGATGGGGCCACTAACACTGAGATTTATTTGCCTTCTTTTTGGATTTTCCTCCTGTATTAAAGGACCTTGTGGATTATTTACGGGCTCACTCACATAGCGCTGCTTATGCCACCTCCATGAGCCCCCCGATAGCAGAGCAAGTCATCAGAGCAATGAAACTCATCATGGGACTAGATGGGACCACACAAGGTAAGAGGGTCTGCAGCAAGCACATCTCCCGTGAATTCCTTTCCTAGACCTCTCCCTGTCTCCCTTCTGCCCCATCAACCTCCCCCCTTTTCAAATATACATTTCTGTCTTTTTTTTTTTCTTTTTTTTGGCCGCATCGCGTGCCATGTGGGATCTCAGTTCCCGGACCAGGGATTGAACCCACTGCCCCTGCAGTGGAAGTGCAGAGTCTTAACCACTGGATCTCCAGGGAAGTCCCTATACACCCTTGTCTTAACCAATTTGTAAATCAAGCCATATGCACATCAATAGTACATAATACATAAGAGTACACAGTACATAAATGTACTAGAACTGCCGTCAGCACACAAAAAAGCGGAGGATCCTCTTTTAAAGCAATGAAAACTTTCTAATTCACCTCTTAATGTGATCAGCAAATGTGGATAATTTTGTTTATGAAGCCAAACTTGGTGTGTGTTTGCCTGTGCTTTCTTGGAACTGTCACTTGTGTTTCCCTGGGAACAAACTAGTCAATTTAATATTCGTTTTTTTCATCCACCCACCCATCTATCTCATCATTCATTCATTCATTCATTCATTACCAGCCAGGAGCTGGGGAGAAGAAAGTCACCACTGCCCATTTAAGAATATATGGACAAAACACTCACAACGATAACCTACCAGCCATTTCTTTGATGTTGGATCACCACAGCCAAGGTGTGCTACTTTGTTCAACTCAAATGAGCTTAACCTTTTTTTTTGAAAAATGGTTTCATCAAAGGCTCTTGGAACTCTCCATCTTTCATATACAGTTTATAGAGCTTCTACTATTTATCACAATGGGGAACAGTGATGGCTAGGGCAGTTCTTGCTGTCAGGCAGTCTAGTGAGTGTGTTTGTAGAAGCAGCAAATTACCCTGGCCTCAGACCTGCTCGCTGGACTATACAATCCGTGTGCCCTGACCCACCTCTCAGCTGATGTGAAACCCTATACTGTCTAGTGCAATGTTCCAAGCCTACTATTTCAGTAGAAATATGGAGAGATCCATCATTTTTCAATTTTATTAAAACAGCAGAATACTTTATTCACATACACATTTTACCCAGAAGCCTACTATATATAAAACAGATTAAAACAGGGCTGGTGCGGATGACGTAGTGTCTCTATGTACCTCCAAACCAATGGTCCCTGAAGCCATTCCACTGAGCCCCCGTGCTCCTCAGTCACTCGGTTGAAAAGGATAGACTTTTCTTTTTCACTAAAGCAAGAAAAAGGCTTGGAGGGTGACTTTGTTCCTCTATGTAAAATGCAATGATTGACTGACCTTCAGGTCATTTCCAGCCATGTCTTTTGGGTTTTATGATTCTGTGTCTTATTGAATAGTCCGTGTGAAAAAGAAATTCGTCGCAAAGCACTGAGCTGATCTCCCTGTGCTATGCGGCTGCTTCCCACTAGCTATCTATTTTACATTTGGCAGTGTATATATGTCCATGCTACCCTCACTTCGCCTCACTTCCCCCTCCCCTTCCCTGTGTCCTTAAGTCCATTCTCTATGTCTACATCTTTATTCCTGCCCTGCCACTAGGTTCATCAGTACCATATATATATATATTTTTTAGATTCCATATATATGCATTAGCATGTGGTATTTGTTTTTCTCTTTTGCTTTGCTACGACCTAGAGGGGTGGGATAGGGAGGGTGGGAGGGAGGCTCAAGAGGGAGGGAATATGGGGATATATGTATGCATATGGTTGATTCACTTTTGTACAACAGAAGCTAACACAGTATTGTGAAGCAATTATACTCCAATAAAGATCTATTAAAAAACAAACAAACAAAAAAAAAGGAAATGCGAATCCAGTCCATCCATGGTGCAATGCTTAAGGGCATAAACTGAAAGCAGATGCCTGGACTTGACTCCTGGGATACTACTTAACTTGCTGTGGTCTTAGGCAAGTGATTTCACTGATCTGCTCAACCCTGAGCAAGTTACCTGTCTGTGCTTCAGTTCTTCCAGCTGTAAAATAAGGAAAGGGATATTGATGAACTAAGGTTTTTGTGAGAATTAGGTAAAATAAGACATATAAAATGCTTCATTATGACTGAAAACAATTCCATCTATAGTAAGCATTGTATAATTGCTTGCTGCATTACTTGGTATTATTCCTGAGGTGTTCAAGAAGTATTTGGGCTATGTCTTGGAGAAGCTGTAGGAAGGATTCTTGTGATGCAGGTGAGGTAAAGCTAGATTTCCTTCAAGGTCCTGGATTAGTCAGGATAAGCTAAATTATGCCAGTGTACCTTGAGAATCTCAAAGACTTACCTGAATCAAAGTTTATTTCTTGCTCGCAGATCTAATACCAGATCTAATACAAATCGGACATCTCCCTGCACACTTCTTCTCCATAGGAAGTGACTCAGGCTTCTGCGAGCTTGAGGCTTGGCCATCTCAGCAACTGGCCTCCACAGTCGCCATGGTAGAAAGAAAGATCAGCCTGGAAGTGACACATCACCTTGCTTACCATGCATTGGCCAAAACTAGTCGCATGGCCCACCTGAATTTGGGGAAATGGTGGTGGTAAACTAAGAGATATGGATATAGATATGAATAAGCAGATATCTTTAAACCTTCTAAAGCTGAAACTCGAAATAGACCTGTCTCCATTCCCACATGAACTGTCCAGTTGTGTGAAAAAACTGGTCCGGAACCACTGGAACTCTCTCAAAGTCATCTTAATGATCTTGACTATGTGCATTTCTTAATGGAAAACAATTATTTGAGACTAAAGCTAAAACGCCAGTTAAATGAATTGTCCTATGATGACCAGAATTATCCATTGGTCATATTTTCAAGATGAATAACTAGAAACAAGTTACCCTGAAAATTAGCCTACGTCTTAATAAAGATCACTAATTTCTTAAGCCCTGTAGTGTATATATTATCAGCATCCGTTGATTAACATGTCCCCAACTTGACAATTTTTTCCTTCCCACCTCTGGATGGCTTTACCACTTCATCACAGACAGAACTCACTCTGTTTATCTGACCAAAAAGATCTGCAGAAAAGTTACATTTAAAGACATGATCATAAGAACTTTGATAGCTATCTATCGTCAGTTTTTCTTCCTCTGAGGGGAGAGATATTTCCCTTGGTTCTCTCTCTTACCTGGTCATTATTTTTAACCTCCCAGTTAAAGGGTCTCACTTCACCCTTCTTAAGAGAAAAAGGAAAGAAATGAGAGAAGGATACATGTTCAGTCTGTGTTCTCAGAGTCAAGTGAAGGGGAATCAGGGAGAAAGATCGGACAGTTTCTTTTCAAAGGGACTAACAAAAGAAAGTGATAAAAAAGAAACCTGACTGAATCATCAGCCAAGTTTCAGATGGTTCAGCCTGACACGGCTTTTGAAGAATTCAAAAGCACACAGTGAACCATCACGCTGGCCTCATTGACAACAATGCCTGCTTTAAATAAGATAAACAAGTCTGGTTGGGAACGTTGCAGTAACTCACCCCTTTCTGCAAAGACAGAGCACCTCTCAGGGTAAAGTTGCCCGAAGCTCAAAGGGCTGCACTTCATGGAGCCAGAGCTGCCTTACGGGATCTGAGAAAGCACCCTGCTCCGAGCCTTGATCTCCGGCTGCTCCCCTGCCGCTGTGATTGGAGCCTTTCAAGGCTTTGTTTTGGGTTGAGTTTGGGGAGCGGTTGGCCAGATCTGCTGCTTGATGGATGTCTTCACTTTAGTCTGCAAGGCAAAGCCATACGCTTCAAAGAAAGGCAGACTACAGGAATAAGGCCAGTGTTCTTTGAAGCCGAGGTTCAAAGATGAAATAGCAGTCCCAGTGAAATGACAATGTTTATGAACGAACAGCCACCTTGACTCTGCAGCCAGGCTGCTCTTGGAGTTAATGCACCGCAAGCTGAGGGACTGCAAGCCACCCAGGCCTTCCACAGGCACCGAGGCCCTTCTCGTCTCCTGGCCTGTCACTTCGTGCAGCACAATGAACCCAAAGTGGAGATTTGGTTTCTCCATCCTAGTGGATGTTGGGTGGTCCCCCAGCCAAACCAATGCTGTAAGCCCTTCAAGGGCAAGAGCTGTGTCATGAATGAATTTGGTGTCCCTCTGAGTGCCAAGCCCCAGTACTCAGCTTAATAAATATGCCATGACTCAAATTCCATCTTGCAGACCCACTGGATTTCAGGTCAGCGTTTATGCTAAACAAGGAGCCTTGAAAGGCTCCAAGATGGAGGGAACGTTTATCTCATAGGACTGGGGGCTGGGAGTCAGTCCCACACCAGTTGTGGCAGCTGAAGGGATGACTCAGTGATGGGGATATCTCGGTGATGAACACCACTTTTGAAGAGGTCCAGAAAGATGGCTCTGTCATTTTCTTCATCGAGACGTGGCCCAGGCAGGAGGGTGAGGCCCAAGCGACACCAACCACTCCCCTAAAGAAAGCATCATCAACAATTGTCTTATTATTTATTTAAATCTTTGATGCATATTTTTCAATTAATAAGTCAACATTCTTTTTGAACCCCCAGTTTGGGGTCTCTGTCCCCCAACTCTGGGTAACCTTTTACTTCTCAGAGAAAATAGAAGTTGTATCGCGTGGAGGGGTTAGGGCGCGTGCTTTGCAGCCAGACTGCATGGGGCCCGGTCCTCGACCCACCACTTGCTCCATGAATGGCAAGTTGCTTACCCTCTGTTAGCTTCAGTTCCTTCATTGTAAACTGGGGTTGTAGGGAGGATTAAGTGATGTAATGTAGATAATGAACTTAGCATGATGCTTGATGCATAGTAAGCACCCAATGAAGGTGAAAATTACTATTATTTTTAACTCATCTGCTTTCCTTCTCTAATTTTTCCAATAGTTTTTATGCACCCTGGAATCTTCCTGTCTCTCAGGCCTTACACCTACTCCATCAGCAAATCCTGCAGCACTTCCTTTGACATATCCCAGGAATCAGGTCCCTTCTGACCCTCTCCACCATCGCCTCCATCATCTCTCACCTGGATCACTGGAATGATCTCCACTCCCCACTCTTGCCATTTTATGACTTGTTCTCCACACAGAAGCCAAAATTATCTTTTAAAAAAATGTAACCCAGACTATATCACCCCTTCACTCAGAACTTTTCATTGTTTTCCATCTTTCCCAGTGTAAAGTCCAGACTTTGGGCTTCCGGGCTTCTCCTGATGTGGCCTCTTCCATATTTCCCACCACTCTTTCCCTTGCTTGGTCCACTCCAAGTAGCTGGCATACTTGTTTTTCCTAGAACGCAGGGAACAGCTCCCACAAAGGGTCTTTGCACTTGCTGGCCTTTCTAGAACATCATGTCAAGCCAACACATGCATAGCCCACTCCCTCACTTTCCTCACGTCTTTGCTCAAAATCAGCCTTATGAGAGGAGCAGCTGTATCCTTAATTTCACACCCCTTCTTGTCCCTCTAATTCTCCTCACCTTGCTTCAGTCTTAGTAGCATTTATGAGCACCTGATAAATTATACACGTATCTGCTTATTTTCTGGTTTCCCACTAGGATGTAAACTCCAGAACAAGCATTTTGTCTGTCTTGTTCCTGACACCGAGAACAGTGCCTGGCAATGACAAGTTCTCAACAAATATTTGTTGAATCCTTCTCTCTTTCCCTCTTAGCTCAGCAAATAAAGGACCCTTATCTCTTCCACATCTCTGTGCTTGATTCTCTCCCTTCCCACCTTCTAAAGGCACCGGCCTCTTTTCTCAACCAGGAACCTGTTCCTCTCCTTCATCGTAAAAATCCTCCCCTCACCCCTTCTGTTTCAATAGCTGTCAAGTCGCACACCTTCCATTGCTGCAAATCTTCTCAGAAGAATGGCCATCTGCCTGCCCCCCCCTACTGCTAGCTCTCAGCCATCAACCTTCATCCTCTGCCCATTTCCATGGACTCTGTTCCCTCAGAGGTCGTCGCTGCCCTCTGACCCTGTTAGTCCTCCTCCAGCTGAACTTGACTGACCTTTCCACCTCATCCTCTCTCCTTGAGAACAGTCTTCCCTTAGTTGTGGAAGATGCTGTTCTTTCCTGGTTCTCTTTTATTTATTTGTCTGTTCTTCCTCCCCTTCTCTGCTAGTTCTTCTTCCCATTTGCATTTGCCAGAATTCCATCCTCTGCTCTCTTTACATTCCCCTCTGCACATGTATGCCCCCCTTTTTCTTTTCTGTGATGTAGGAACGTGCTTCTCAAACTTGAGCCTGTATCAGTGTCTCATGGAAAGGTGATGAAAATTTCTCCACTTCAGAACAGACAATAGATCACTCCATTGGCTAAGGCATTACTTATCTGACCAAAATGGCTCTAGGAAAAAGAATCTCTGTGATTTCATCAACTTTTCCTACTGTTACTTCAGTGATAGGCTGATGGGATAATCACCAACGCTGTGAATCACAAAACCGTTTTTTGCTATCATATACATGGAAATATTTGATTTGTTTATAATTGAGTGGTCAGTAGTGTTTCCCTAGAGAGGAAAAGAGTAGTGGAAATTTACTTACAAGTGAAAATAAATACAGAGTTCCAATTCCTAACATATAATATCCAACTTCAGTAGAATACACCTTCATCTTTGCTAATAAAATCTCCTATGCTTAAACAATAAAGTTAAGAAAAATAGAATTTTCTATTTTTCTTCAAAGTCACACTTGTCCCTCTTTGCCTGTAAACAGAAGGAGTTTCTGGGTGACAGGGTGGGGGACGTGTCTGGATGTTGTATAGGTAGAGAAAAACTAAAGGTAAAATCAAGATGGAATAATGAATTGTGTTCTTCCTGGAAATAAAGGAATTAGCTATACAGGATCCTCAAAAAATATAGGAATTTGACAGGATGGAATGCAATAGGCTGTTTTTCCTTTTTAATTTAATATATTTTCTGAATATAGTATTCTGGGATTATTGCTACAAAAAGATGACACAAATAGTATTACCATCATCCTTCCTCAATCCTATTAGATATTATCCAAATAATTTCCTCAATTCTCTGCTTTCAATATGGAGACACAGGCTTTGGTGAACTATAGCAGGAAGACCAATAAGAGAAGGATGGGGAAACTGACTAGAAAATTAGAGCTAAGTACCCCAGCCATTGTGCCAGTACAGGAATTTTGCCTCAAGCTGAGCTTCCTTTGCCCTTTAGAAAATCAGAATTGTGATGAGCCCAAGATCTGAGGAGGAAGTATTAAATAGACATGCTCCCCAACAGAGGGCCTCCTCACACTAACTTTGTGAGGTTTTTTTTTTTTCTTGCATGACTTGAGAAGTATTCAAAACATTCCATCTGTGAAGAAGCTGTTACTTTGGCCCTAGAATTCTGCTTGCACATCTCATGCTGCCTTTGGCGAGACTGAGGAGTGAAGACCCTCAGCTAATGGGATCATTCTTTTTTCTTCTGAGTATCGGCCTCTGGGGTAGCGAGGCTCTCCATTCCTGAACTGGGGAGGTGATGTCTTTTAAATGTGCATTTGGTTATATAACGGTGTCACTACTTTATGGTGACATTGCCCATTCTAAAATTAAAACTGAGTATTCTGTCCCTTCACAGAAAAATCCCTGGTTCTAGTCCCTGAGAATATCTGAGGGGTTAAAGATCACTGTGGTTTCTGTGCAAAAAGGAACAGCAGTGGAAAAGGGGGGATGCATTCCGTTAGTGGATGAAATTCAGATCATGTTCAAAAACACAGATAAGTCAAAATCAAAGAAAACAATTGGAGTCCTCTCTGATTTCCAGCAGCTTCCACCTTCCCTCATTTTTCACCCCTTGACCACCACCCAGAACTTCTTTGTTCCTGACCCTGGACACAGATGCCCTTGTAGTTTCTGCTACTCCAGCTCACCTCTCAGAACCGGCTCAGACCCAAACTTGGAGACCAGATGAAATCTGGACTCAGGACAGCTTGGAATGGGGGTTCATGCTGGAGTGACCCTTCTAGCACCTGCCACCAACCCAGAGAGACCATCCCTAACCACCCTTTCCAAAATACCACCCCCTCCCTTGTGGGTGACTCTATCTACTCCCTTATTCTGCACCATTTTCCTTCATAGCACTTACCACCACCCGGAATTATGTACTTGTTTCCTTGGTTATTTTCTGTCTCCCCAGGAGAATACAAGTGACATGAGGGCAGGGACACTGTCTCCAACTTCAAACAGTATATGTTGGCTGCATGAATGATCCCATTCAGTGTAAGGTTTGGCCATATCCCAGCAACGATTCATAAGGCATTGGTACCACCAATTGGTATTCCCTCTATCTAGAAGATTCTCATCTCTCCCCACAAACCCACTACACCCATTCTTTATCTCCTGAATCTCTGTTCAGCCTTCTAAGTCCTCTCACAGTGGCCACAGTCAAGAAATAATCCTTCCTTCCTCTGTCTCATGAAATCTTTGGCTCTTATGTTAGTCACACATACCCTAATCCAGTCCTCCAAATGGGTAGTGATTAATTAATTAATTGTGCCTTAAGCATCAAATATGTGAATGAATGAAAACTAAATGACCGAATTTGGGGCTAAGCAGATTTCCTGGACAAGGCTTGAATTCTAATCACTCTCTATAAACAACTACAATATCATTTCTTTAGAGGTTACTTATGGAATTATTTTGGTTCAAATACTGGAGTTATAATCACTTCCTTGGTAGATATATGCATAAGCCAAAATGTAGAGTTCCTTTCCTGTTCTTTTGAGAAATGAATGGTTTTACATTATTACATGTGCTAAGGCTTTGTGTAGACGCCATCTAATACAGAGGTGAGTAAGGCAGATAATTCAAGCCATTACTACCGAATAGCAGAAGCAAAAATGGAGTTTTTCCTTTAATTATCCAAGCAGTTAGCTGAATCCCTCACTTAAGGTTTCCTAGGGAGACACCATCCAAATCTCATAAATGCATTTGACTCACACAGTAGTCAGCAAAGACTGGGCACCAGCTAATCCTCTCTGTCCGAGTTGAAGTACATTTCCAAAACAGAGGTGAGCAGGTATTCTTAAGCATCCAAAAATGGCATTTTCCACTGAGTATGTTGGAGGGACCTCCTCCCCTCCTCTTTTCCATCTTCATGATGATTTGCACTTAGGGTCTTTTTCAATCAAGAGACTTCATGTTTTCATGACATTATTTGGTGACTAGTAATGAGAGGTTGAAAAAATAAAATTAACACTGAAAAATTAGAGTTTCCCTTTATCAGGGCACCATTTAGCCAATGAAAAGTAAAAGGGCATTAGGATTTTGAATCCTTGAAAATTTTTCATGGTATCTTTCTTACAAGGTCAGTATTAGTTAAGGTTAATTAGTTGTTGTAACAAACTCCAACATATAACACAATAGACATTGTTTTTGTTGCTCATATAGTGCCCAAAATGGGTGTAAACACAGCCTCTTTTCCATCTTGTGGCTCCTCCAACTTATGGCTTCCAAGGTTGCCATCAAAGGGGATCGTGTGTATGAAGTTTTCAGGGGCCATAACTGGAATGGTATGTTTCATTTCTGCCTACATCCTATTGCTGGGACTCAGTTACAGGAACTTGCCTAACCACAAAGCATCCTGGGAAATGAAGTTAACCGCCTGCCTAGGAGGGGGAAATGGGATTGGTCTTTGCCACAGTCTTTGCCACAGGACTTAACCTCAGCCCAGGACATTCTTTCCCCAGTCTTTCTGATGGACGTATACTGTGGGAAGACATTGTATATTTTAGACAGTTTCCCAATCTTTCTCTATTGACTTAAAAAAATAAACTCTTGACCTGGAGTGGAATAAAAGTAGCTCAAGGAAAAAGAAAAACAAAGTCCAAAAGACTGAAGACAAATCTCTTCCTTTTATAGGGACTCTGGGGGCTTCTAGTCTGGCTTTTACATAACCACTTCGGCTTCTTTCTCGTAGAACATAGTCCCAGGCCATGGCAGGTATTGAGATCATTGTCATTATGATGGTGCTCAATTCCCCAATGCTGTGTACTTTTTGGAGGCAGAAAATGGACCCTGGGCATAATGCTTCCCCCGAAGAAGCTAAAAAGACATGAAATTGGAACAGCTCTGGAAGTCAGACCAGAACAGGAGAGAATGTATATTTTGGAAGTAGTAACACACTCTCAGAAAATCAGGCCATTTTTCTGAAAGAGAGGATGTGATGAGACAGAAAATTATAAATTGCATCAGTATCAGAAAATTATAAATTGCAATTGAAAACATACAATTTAAACACATGGACATTTCGGTTCATTATCTGAATCAGATGGCTTTATTTTGAGTCACCCCAACTCTCTTATTCAGCCACACTTTGGTTCTTTTGAGACCATGGACTAAAAGGAGGCTAAGAGGCTTTAAAAAGTATCAAACTTCTGATGTTCATCACATCAGCACCCAGCATGTGACTAATCAAGGTAAACTAGTCACAAGGGAAAACTGAATTCTAAGCGCAGGTAGAAAAATAAAACTAGCAACTTCATATCGAGATTGAATTTATATGAAAATATGATTCTACTCAACATTGCCTTAAGTATTCCATCTACTTTAGGAAGCACTAAACGCTGTGTGCTTCTGTTACATACATGTGGGCAAATGCACTCCACATAATTCATTCTGTACCATATCTGGGATTTTATAAAAATGTTTTCCAAAGACTTAAATTTCTGTTCTGTATTCAGTTCTTAGGAGAAGGAATTGAATAAAATGGCAAGGTCTTTCAAATAGCTTCATTAATTTATGAACCTCAATCATTTTTCTTTTCTTTACCCTCTGGAGAGGAAACTGAAGATAAAAGAAAAAAGAGTGAGACTTAAAATATAATGCATTCGCACTGGAAAATACAACCATGCCTCATTTTTAGATTATTTTGTCTGGATTATTTCATTCATCCTGATCATTTGTGATATTTTATCATGAGATTGGCAGGTGAGGTACTGACCCTGCTTCTAACCCAACATGGACTTGGAGAAAGTGGCCCCCGCGCCTTCCAGCTGTGACCTTGGACCTTTGCTCTGGTCCCTGGAACAGGGCACACATATTTTTACACTTGAGTTTGATAGGTTTAAAAAACGGGAGTGACTAACTGGGAAGATTTAATGCTTTGAAGGGGGAAGGAAAGGAGTACACTGGGTGACAGCAATTCACTCTCCAGAGTGGAATTTTCTCACTTTCCTACTGTTTATATTTGACACGAGATCCATTCACAAACAGCTCTTGTAAGATGTTGCTTCTCGGCAGGGCAAGCTCTTTGTGGGCTGCAAACTACACTTATCCATCCAACTATCAAGCTTATCTCGTGGCTGTTCTTACTGACTTACTCTTTACCGAGAATCTCTGTGAGGAAGAGACAGTGAGAACCAGAAAGGACTGTGATTAGGGAGATGATACTGTGATAATTAGACACAGAGTTTTCAAAGGTCATCTCAGCATCTACCTTGGCACAGAGTTCGGCGAATACAAACCTGACTTCCTCCAAGTTCTTTTCTCCCCCTAAACCCAGCCACACATCATTGGTTCTGTCCCTCTGAAGTTCCTCCATGAATGCAGAGGAGCCCATAGAGAATCCCACCCATAATGGGCCGTCTGAGGCCCCTGGCATCCAAGGCCCATGGCATTGTTGAGGGAGGACCCAGCCGCTGCTTCCTAAATATATTTGCCACTTGGTTACCAGCTGGAGATGCAAAGAGAGGCAGAGAAAGAGACAGAAGGCACGGAGGGCTGCGTTTTCTAAATGGTTTCAAGCCACTGGCCTTTCAACAACAGCTAACGCAGAACAGATGGCTGTGCTACGCTCGGATGGCTTTCAACTGAGGGGCTGCCTCTGTCCATGATTAATCACCTGTGCTGGGGGTTAAGAAAGTTCTACCTGGTTTTTGTGGGGGGGGGAACCTAAGGTTGGGGTCAGCAAGCAAAGTGACAGGTGTTGCCTCTCTGCCCTATTGCTGCTTACGTGCTTGTAGGACCACGCTGCGGGGAAGCGGGTGGGCATCCAATAAACACAGAATTAGCCAACCTGTGGAGCCCCAGCTAGGAGGGGACGTTTGTCTGGTTGTGCAGAAATGGCTTGAAAAACGTTCCACAACGTTCTGTCCCTTCATTTACTTCGCCTTAAGAGTTAGCCAAGCGTAGAATTTTATGGCAGTTCAGTAAATTCTGCACTTGCTTTGAGGCCTTAAAAGATTTCCCCAGCAAGAGTGTAAAGAGAATCTGTTTGTCTTTTAGATGGCACTGGGGCAAAAGGATAACATGGCCACTTCCTTCCTCCCGTCCTACAAACAAGATATCCTTTTACACCATGAGTCCTACAGAAGTTACCTCTTCACTCTTGTTTCCTCTGTGTGGATGGAGCCTGAGATGGGGGAGTTGTGATGTAGCACACATGGAATTCTCTGCTAGTTCAGTCCAACTGGAGAAGAACATGATTCCAGCTGCAGGATCTTTGAGGGTGAAGGGGAGTTACTCTTCCACATTGATCTTTGTTTTCTCCATCACGGGTTCATTTTCAGCTCAGCAGCAAAAACCCCAAAAGCGGGGGAGTGCCGTACCCCAGCCCAACTCTTGTCTGGAGAAGTTTGGGGAGAAAATCAGGTCAGCCACAGCCAGAGAGGATTAAGCAGGTGGATTTGTGGCTGGAGAAGGCCAGCCTGTGCTCTAGGCTAGACAGAATGTATTAGTTCTCTATTTCTACGTCACAGATGACGACAAACTTCGGGCTTCAAATGACATCCGTTTATTATCTCACAGTCTCCTGGGGTCGGGAGTCTGGGAAGTTTCTTCTCTGCTCAGGCCCTGGCAAGGCAGAAATCAAGGTGTCAGCAGCTTTTTTCTGCAGTTCACACCCCTCTCCCAGGCTCACATGTGGTGGTGGCAGAACTCAGTTTCTGGGGGTTGCAGGACTGAAGTCCCGGTTTGCTCGTCAGCTGTCAGCTGGGGCCCCTCTCAGCCCCTGGAGACTTGAATTTCTTACCATGTGACCCCCTCCATCTTCAAAGCCAGCAGTGGAGAATCTCTTTCTTCAGAAAGAGCCCAGTCCTTTCTAAGAGCTCACGTGATTACGTCTTAAGTACTGGTTAATGTCGCTAAAAGGTATTTTGTTTTTGTAAATTAGGACTTTATGTAGTTAGATTTCCAGTTGTCATATGCTTCAACTTGAATACTGAGAATGAACATTATTCTGGTGAATATTTAACTCTGGGGGTTAAGAAAATATCCAAAGGCATGTCCTGGGCACCAAAACAAAAAAACAAAAGAAACTGAGGAGGGTACAGGAACAACCAGATTGGCTGTAGACACCACAGGTCACTTCTATTGATCACAGAGGCCCAGCCTTAGAGGGCAAATCCAAGCAAGTCAGTTCAGTCTTTGGTGAAGACTGGAAACTAATAGTTTTCAATATTTTTTTGAACCACAGAATTTTTTTTTCAAATGAAATGTACGTGGAAGTCCATTTTATACAAATTTTTAAAATTTTACAACACTCTTATAGGACTTATTGTGTGCCAGACACTGTCCAAAGTGCTTAAAATCAAATCCTCATAACAGTATGAAATGGGCATCCTTCTCATTATTATCGTCATTGTCATTATTCACATTTTACAGGTGAAGAACCTGAGCTGCAGAAAGATGAAATGCCTTGCCCAAGATGGCAGAGAGGATTTTTAACCCAGGAAAATTAGGCTCACGGTCCTTGAGCACTCGGCAGAGTTGTTGTTGTCATGGAGACAGCTTGGAGGGTGGAGTGGTCCGATCTCCTAGCCGCTGAGCCCCTCCCTCAGTTTTTCCCTGCACCCCCTCCCTGAGGCTTCCTCAGTGCACACCCTGCCCAGCAGACACTTTGAAAACCAGAGGTTTGAATCATGCGCACGCTGCCTCGATGGGGCCTCCTAGAGGCTACTTTCGTTTGCACTGTTTCTCAGAGCGCTTTCAGGGGACCCCCATTAACCCAATTCCTCAGCCAGGACCTCTCCTTTGACTTCTTGCCACAATCTTTGCTGAAGCACATCTCACCCACTTCTGCTGCCACTCTGGCCTCCTTACATGTCTGGCCACCTCTGGTTTTCCCCTTATCCTACTCCACGTACTATACACTATGACTTCCTCTTCCTAAACCCCCTCAGAACATGGCATATCCTGTTCGTGATGCTGCCCTGGCTCCCTAGTGCCCACCACCTCTTAGGTTGGCATCTGCAGCCCTCTGGGTCTGATTCCACTGATCTTTCTCATGACTGTAAACCAAACGTTCTAGGCAAGTGAGATAACCATCCCTCCTGGCATACAAGGTGTTCACTTACCACTTCTAGGTCTTTGCTCCAAACTCCCAGAGCATTTCTTCCATGGGGCGTTCAATTTTCTACCGTCTGTGATTATTACATACTTTTTCTAGGCTATAAGCTCCTTGGAAATAATAGACATATTCATCTTTTAATTCTTTTAATTCTCCCCAACAGCCACTCACACGGAAAAGTACGAGACAACATTCTCCCCAAAGTCCTGGGAAATAGATTGTTATCATCCCCATTTAACAGATCAGTAAATTAAGGATCAGATACGAGTGACTTCCTCATCTCCATAGAAAAAAGAAAAGGGCAGATGGGAGCTGACACATGGACCTGTTGATGGAGGGGAAAAAATGCAAAAATACTTGGAGACAAATTGCTCTCTGGAGGCTTCAGTTAGAATCAGCCTTATTATCTTCATAGAATCAACAACCACAACAGTTTATGACTACGAGTGATGGTTCAGAACTGGGGTGCACACCGCAGTTACCCAAGGGTAGGTTTTGTAAAAGGTCCACACCAGTCCTTCTGGAGCAGAATCTCTGCAGAAGAGGCTTACCTGTGAGTATTCCAGAAAAAAAAAAAATTATGCCCTGAAGACTCTGGTGTGTTCCCCTGTTTAAGAACCACCAATTTGCAAGGCTCCCAAAGGCCCCAGCCTCCCAAATTACCCCATTCGATGTGTAAAACTCCATCATTAGAGACTTGCTAAGATACTGCTCTCTACTTAAATGCAAGTTAACGTTAAATCTTATCACTCATTCTGTAAGGATTCAAGAAGCACTACTATGTTACAGGCCGGCTGACTCTGTCTATATCCATCTTATGGCCCTTCTCATGTGTATATTATCTGATATGTGCTCTCTCTACTGTTAGGTTATTTCTTGCCAAATAGCCCCAGAATTTTTTCATCTTCTCCTCCATCTTAGCAGCTGGCTCTTGTACATAGTGAGTGCTTTTCGTTTGTGAAATGTATGAATCCATGAATCATGGGACTCACACCTCATCAGGAATGAGTTTACAAGCTTCTTTCAAGGAGCAGACTTTGACAGACTCTTAGGCACCACCAATTTCCAGGTCAGCTGTGCAATGCATGAACAGTCTCCCAGCCTTGGTTTCCCCATCTGTGAAGGGGGCCCAAAAGCACAGCTCCTGGCTCATAGTAGGTGCACAAGACATGTCCATTGTCACCTCTCCTTGTGGATTAAGCCCCTGACGGTGTATCTGAGCAGTGGGTGGGGAGGTGGAAACAGGAGCATGAAATCCTGTCGTGTAGACAGCCGTCCACCCTGACGCCCGGCCTGCCCACTCCGCTCCTGTGTGCATTCCACAGGGGCAGGACTGAGCGTCCTGGACCGTCCTTGGCACACGAGTATGTGACTATAAAGCATGCTGTAACCTTGGAATCCAGACATCAAAAGGGAGAGCTTCAGTGCCTGATAAAAATATGTGTTCCTCTCAGCAAACCACTCCAAACGCTGTCTTCTCCATCCCACTGGGAAGCTTGTCACCGCTAATGCGATTCTTATGATTCTCGCTGCTCGGTAGCCTCTTGATCTTTCCTGAGATCTCTCTGCCCCGAGTGTGTAGGAAACAAAATGTCCTGTCTGCTGTCCAGAGCTTAAAATAACAGCTGGGTTCCTGCTGCCACATTGAAACTTTACTCCAAGGTCTCTCCCCAGCACCCCTGCTCCCGCCCCCTCCCCATGCCCGGAGCAGAAGCCTAGTGTGAGCACCAGACAAAGAAGGGAAAGGAGGCAAGGGGGCAGGGGTGGGGGGAGGGAGGCCTTCTCAGACCACCGCGGGCACTCTTGAGGATCAAACTGGTTGTTCAGAAAGATCCACTTCTTAAGTTGTGAGACATGTTTTAGGGAAAGATTCTTCCTATCTCTAAAGAAGAGAACCGCATTTCCCAAGCGTCACTGCCTAGGAGCATGTTCGAGGTTGCCCAGCCTGTATTCCGCACTGGTGAAAGGAGGGCGGTGTGTATTTCTGCATGTGCCTTTTTCTGCCTGGGAAATAATAAAATAAGTCCCCCCCGTGCCACCTGGGTCTATGCGCGTTTCCTCTGTTAGAGAGCAAGCTTGCAAAGTCTGCAGAAAATAGAGTGTCGTTAGTATTGTCTTGCAAACTCATCAAATCCGCCTCTTTCACTCAGTCTTACAGGGGGAAATGCCTTTGTCCTCTTTTGCCAGCAGGTGATGTTTCGATGTTTCGACAGAGAAAATATTTTCCTTCTTTAGCTTTTGACAGGTCATTCTGGGAGTGTCTACTGTCCACAATTCCTTCTGGCCCTCTGGAGATTGAGTTGATCTGAGCATATTTTTGGAAATGCCACAGATGATTGTTTTTATTTGGGGATGGCATGGCTTTGTAGTGGTGACACTTTGGGTTTTATTTGTTTTCCTTCCCCTGCCCCAGCTGTTTTTGTTTTAATAACATTGGAGAGAAGGTTAAACCTAGTCCATCTCTCAAGTTGGCAGAGCTAGAAATCCAAGTGGGTAGAATGGCAACCTACAGGTCATCTGCCCAGCTGGGTCCATCCCTGATTTTATCCAGCCTCATGAGAGGGGCGAGGTTGACAGTGAGGTTGGTCTCAAGTCGAGTGAGCACTTTGGAGCCGATAACTGTCAGGGGAGCAAGTGACCCCACAAACATACCATTGGAGACCTCGAGCACTCAGTAAATGCTGGGATGTCATCTTGCCAAACAAGAGGCTAGGATATATGCCCAACTTTTACTTTCCATGTCCAACCAAGGAGCATGACTCAGCCAAGACACAGTCAGGCACCTAACACAGCCATGCATGGCCTTGGGGGTGAACTGGTAATGGCCATTGTTTCTGAGACATCTGAGTCTCCTTGGCTGCACCTGGTGAAATCCGAAACTCATGCTTGATCTCATTACCAGAGATGCTGATTTCATTGGTCTGGGGTACAGTCTGGGCATGGGATTTTGCCAAGCTCTCCAAATGATTTCAAGGTGCCACTGAGGCTACCCAGAACTATTGCTAACAGAAAAATGTAACTAACCTTTCAAGTACCTTTTTCCCAGACACAGTACTAAGCATGTTCCTGCATTAACCCTTTATTTCTCCCAATCTTCCTGTGAGATAAGCTTACGTATCGCTACGTGAAACTGAGGTTTCAAAGCCTTACGTTGTCCAGGTGGAGTTTGGTTCCTAGTCCATTTAACTCCAAAGCTTATTCCTTTTCCAGAGGACCCAGAATACAGCAAAGTAAGATACTCGTATAAACTCTCCAGCACTCTACATAAGAGATCCGATCCTTCACTTATGTATCTGTGCGGAGCCTTCCCTGACTTCTATGTATTATAATAGGTGGAAGGAGAATCAGAAACTAATTAGGGACTTTGTGTATTGCAAAGAGAAGGTCACTGCCTTGCCCGGTCCCCATGCCATGCGTGGCCATCCCCGTACGAAAGGACAAGTGCTAAAAATTCCTTCTACTTTTATAAAGCGCTCTTCAAACAAGGATCTCAAAGCACAACATAATTAATAAAATCACCCACATCCTGTAGGTGAGTAGCGTTTTATATGTACAAATTTCTCTCTGCCCCCAGGCCCTCCAAGAGGAGGAGAATGTTTCCAATTTTCCAGAGTGAGCAATAGAGTAATTGAAAGGAGCTGTGTCTTGGCCAACTCAAAAGACCTCAAGGCATTTATAGTGACCCTATGTGAGAAAACATGGTGACCACGAAGTGTGTCATAATGGCTTGTCAGCCATGCTGTGCTAAATGGTTCAAAGAGGAAGAAAACAGGGCAAGAATTAAACATTCAGTTCTCAAGAGTCAGCTGCCCCTGCGATCGATATTCTGATCTGTTTGGTCAGCTCTCCAAAGGATCTAGAAGCAGTAAAATGATGACATTAGCTAGTGATCCAGTTACTTGGGTTAATCAAGGCAGAGAGGACAGACGGGGCCAATTAAGTAGCTGGGCAGCCCAATGATGGATGAGTCATTATGGGCAAGTGCAAAGATAATGCCATTGGGAAAAGCAATTTAAGTCATTCATGCACTTCCAGGCCAGGAAATCCTTCTAGTCTGTGAGGGGGATCATTTAGGAATCATCAGACTCAGCCTGATGAACTCATCTATTCATTGTGCAACTAACAATCAACAGAAGAGCTGAACACACAGGGGACAAGCCATATGGAATACATTTTGGTAGCTGGGATGTATATCTGTGCCTTCATTTGAATCACCTTCTTTACTTTTGTTTGTTTGTTTTTAATTTTATCGGAGTATAGTTGATTTACAATGTTGTGCTAGTTTCAGGTGTACAGCAAAGTAATTCAGTTATACATATATTCATTCTTTTTAGATTTTGTTCTCATATAGGTTCTCACAGAATATTGAGTAGAGTTTCCTGTGCTATCCAGTAGGTCCTTGTTGGTTATTTTGCTTCTATATAGTGGTGTGTGCATGTTCATCCCAAGCTCCTGGCTTATTCTTCCCCCCATTTCCTCTTTGGTAACCATAAGTCTGTTTTCAATATCTGTAAGTCTGTTTCTGTTTTGTAAATACATTCATTTGTATCTGAATCGCCTTCTTTAAAACAGGTCATACTCTAGCCCCTCTTCTGTTGGTTTTTTTTTTTTTTAATTGGAGTATAATTGCTTTGCAATGCTGTGTTAGTTTCTGCCGCACAGCGAAGTGAATCAGCCTTATGCATACACACATCCCCTCTTTTCTTTTCCTTCTCCGGTCCCCAATCTCTCCCTACTCCTTACGTTCTCATCTTCCTAAACACACACAGTTTCAAAGTGTATGGATGATAGTTTTATTTTTAAGTAATGACAAATATTTTCCTTCCTCACTGCTAGTTCTGTCCTTCAAATAGGTTGCTCTCTGTACACATACAAGTTTCCAAGGGACACTTCAGCATGTTACAAAACTGTTCTTTTTTTTTTTTTTTAAGCACAAAAGAGGCTTGTGTCTATGCAACAAACTTTATGCAAATGGGAGGTTGGGGGGTGGGATGAACTGGGAGACTGGGATTGACATATATTCACTAATATGTATAAAATAGATAACTAACAAGAACATGCTGTATAGCACAGGGAACTCTATTTCACTTTGCTGTACAGTAGAAAGTAACACAACATTGTAAAACAACTCTACCTCAATTTAAAAAAAAATTTACGCAAATGGTCTACACTTCTCCAAATCCTTTACTTGTATTCATGTTGCAAATCTGGAATTTTAGGGGAGAGGACTTATCTTATTTTTAAGGAGGTGGGTAGGAAACTAAAAGCCCATATGAATTAAAGTAAACCATACTTGCAACTACCTGTTTCTTTAAAACGAAAGTCCTAATCAGGAACCCCCAGAAAAAGGTTATCCATGACTGCCATGTTGATAACTCTAATGAACGCTAGTTCTTCTCCTGACTTACCTTCTCCCTCTCTGATTTCTCCTGTTTGTCTCCCTTTTAAGCTCATTCTCTCTTACCAACCATTCAGTGTTGGATTCTCTAAACACTGTATTCCTGGTTTTTTTCGACAGTTGACTCATTGTTCCATTCTCGTCTTGCCCTATACTCAACCACATCTTGCTGGTTCCCAGCCACTCTGTTTTCTACAAACTACAGTAGCATTGCGTCTGTTTCCTGTGCCAGGAATTCTCTCCTCTGGTTCTTTATCTTGTTAACATTTGTCCATCCTTCAGATCTCAGCTCACTCATCATATATTGCCTTCCTCACGCTTGGTCCAATCTCTCTACTATGGACTCTCATAACACCACATAGCATTCTTTACCACACTCATCAGAGTTGCAACTTTATATTCATTTGTGTGATTTATTTGATTAATGTCTGTCTCCCCCATTAGCCTATAATCTCTTCCCTGTTTCTGTTTCTTCTCTTCCTGTTGCTATTGACCAACCTTGCACTGCCCACTTCTCTTCTTCACGGGCTACCATAGCTTCTACTGACCAATGGCTTCCTCTATCTCATAGATTCTGATAATACGCTTTTCTCTCAGTGCCCCTCAATTTCTAGTCTTCCTCCAATTGTTGGTTGTCTCTAAATTTTTTTACATTCTCACTCTACCAGCAAAACAATCTTATTGGTTTGATTCATATGTACGATCTCTTCGGCAAACTTCTCATGACAGACCAACTCATGGTTCCCTGGGCAACACTCGAATGGACTTCCCTAGGGTCAAGCATGTCCTGCATCCATGGGCTGTAGCCAACATAGTGGACGGGTCAGCTTTCCTGAGAGAGTACGATAAATCAGATACTTTCTCCATCACAGTCTGCTTGCTGAGAACTGGCAGAGCTGGGGAGGGATATTCCTGGAGAACCAGGATTGGGGAAAGAGTAAAGAGTAGAAACAGAAAACAAGCAGGGACAATTGAGGCATTCAACAACCTCCTCCTTGGTTGGTGTTCCACTCAACGAAACCACCATTCCTTGGCATACATTGTTAACAAATTTAAGATGTCACAGGAGTCAAGTCCATTTATATCTGATGAGCAAAGTAAAACTCTCAACGGAAGATCTGAAGTGTTTGGGGAGTGATAGAACCCAGTGAAAAATGTCAGATGATTAGATTTTAAAAGCACCTTGGAAGGGTAAAGGCCTGTCTACTTCTGGTTCATAGCTACTCCTTGGGAGCAGCCCTTCAGGCCCCAAAGTGAAGGGGTTCACCGGTCCTCCCTTGTGGCAGGCCCTGGACTCTAGTCTTTGATGCTGTACCCCATGCCCTTACAGCATGAGGCTGCCAAAATCTTGTTCAGCCCTCAATCTCTCAACTGGCTCTACTAGAAAAAATTGGTATAACTATGATCATAACAGCTGTTAGAAATGAGTTTTACTGAGCTTGAGGAGAAGCGATGGCCACCATCCTTTATCTGGGTGGACGTCATCAATTGCTTCTCTTGGACAGAGCAACATAATGTAGGGTTAACAGCACAGACTCCAGAACCAACTGCCTGGGTTCAAATTCTGGCCCTGCTTCCTACCAATTATGTGAACTTGGGTAAGTTACTTGTCTCCTCCTCATGTATGACAAGAGATTATAGCATCTACCTCAATATAGTTGTTGTGAGGACTAAATAAATCATTAAATGCCAAATGCTTATAACAAAGTTGACATTACATATCTGTGAGCTATAATAATTATTGCTGTTGATATTACTATTGTCCTTAAGAAGTCACCTCATCCAATTATTGGCCACCTGTATTACTCAGGACATATCAGCTCATATTCTACTGACATATCAGTAGAAATTCAGCTCAACGTAGCTTCAGTAAGAAAAATAAATGTAATGGTTCACACAGAAGGGTAAGTCCAAAGGATGGACTCACTTAGGCACCGCCAGACCCAAGAGTTCCAATGATGCCATCAAGACTCTTGCTGTCTTGTGCCTTGGCTTTCTTCTGAATCAGCATCATTCTCAAGGAGGTTTCCTCCATGGTGGCAAGGATGTAGCTTGAAGATGACCTTGTTTTTACACTTCTTCCTCAGTGGATTTGAAAGATTGGTAGGCCCTGGTTGTGTTCCATCAATGACCCAATTATCAGGGGGGTGGAGTATTCCAATAGGCCAGGTCTGGGTCACACAATACCCCTGTAGCCAAGAGGAAAGGTGGAGCCAACTCTACCTGAACATCATGATCCCCTGGAGGAAGGATGCTGAGCAGGAGATACCCACTGCTCAACCCTTTGTCAAGGCACGGTCTGGGGCCATGTCTCCAAGAAGAAACTAGAAAACTGTGATGACATGTTTATTGAAATTTTTATCCATTTTCCATCTAAAGAGTTACAAACACACTCAGGAGTGATGTTCAAAATATTGAATAACTGGTAGAGTAAGAGTTGATCAGTTTGAATGGATGCCTGACCAATAAGAATGGAGGTCAGCTGTATCAGCAAATTCCTGCTAAATGGCAGCGCTGCATCAAATGCAAACATTGGACTGATTTCTCAGGGACTTAAATATCCAATCCTATTCAATCTTCCTTATTGAGCAAACACTCTCTAGCTTTGGCTAGTTTACTCACTTACCTGATTAGAGGCAGAACTGAGTAGACAGATATCTCCAGAACTCTTTCTACTCTTCAGTTCCCTTTGGTCATCTCATAATGTGTGTGACCTTCCCACTGGGATACGCACTTAAGACAGAAGATAAGCTTTTGAGCTGAAGTACCGATAACCTTGAAATGGGCACATGTACCTTGCTTGACCTTCTGTTGGGGGCCAACCTTGTCATTTTTTCTGTCTGGAGAAAGCAGAGGGCCCCCTCTTCCCTTTCCTCTATTACTCTATCACCACTGAGTGCCTCACAAAATAGTCCCAGTCTCCAATGGATCTATCTGTCCAAGGATATGCTACCCCTTCAAATTCAGATTGGATGAAGTGTTCTTTGATTAGAGACCTAGATGAAGGGTTACTTAAAGGGCCAGCTCAGCTTGGCTAAAAGGCCACAACCAACAACTGGTATGGGGTGGAGTGTGTGTGTGTGTGTGTGTATGTGTATATGTGACTTCTTGTCACACTCTCTTCCCTTGAACTAATGTGCCTATAGTACTTAGCAGAATCCACACACAATAGGTGTCTAGTAAATGATAGTTCATCTCCTTCCTTCTTGCTAGACACCCTTCCTGCTCCCCTACTGCCCTGCAGCCTAGCCTGGCTTTGGTTGCCAGCAGTACCCAGCAGCACCATTCCCCCGGATCCTGCCTTCTAGACTCAGGGCAGATCCCAGGCATCAGTGCCCACACCTGCTCACCAGGAGATATTTCCCTACCCTACTTTGACCCCCTTCCAACTCTTAATGCAGGACTGCAGAAAGACTTAGGAACACTTGCCAAGACAGTCTGACCTTTGCTTCCCTCTTCCGGGTGGGAATTGATGGATTTCATGCCTGTTTCCTTTCAGGGTTGCAGAGAGTACAGCAACTTGCAGAAAACACAAGATACTTCAGACAGAGACTGAGTGAAATGGGATTCATTATCTATGGCAATGAGGAATCTCCCGTTGTTCCCCTGCTCCTTTACATGCCTGCTAAAGTAGCGTGAGTATCCAGTGGACTCCCAGAATAACACCTAAGCTCCAAGGTGATCTGACAGAGATGGTGCTTTTGACACCACGGGGCTCTTTCAGCATAGGTATTGCTTTGCACTTTGAGCGGGACACCGAGTTCAGAATTCACTTGTCCAGCTTCTCAGAAGCTACCTGCCTGCCCATCAGCAAGACCTTTTCACAGATCTTGTGGGAAGGGAGCCAGGTACTGCGGCCCATCATTTCCAAGCTCTGTGAATTGGGTGGAGTCACTTATCTCAGGCCTCAGCTGTAAATTGATGATGATCCTGCACTTCTTCCTGCCCCCAAGATCTTTCTCAGGGAGAACCTCAAAACACCATCTCTCCCAACATTCAAAAGCAACATTACCAGGCTCTATGCTTTCTCCCATTGCACTCTCACGGCCATCCTCAAAAGAAGGCACCCTCATGTGTGGGAAAACTGAGGCTGAGGGCTGTTAAATAGCTTCCCAAAGCCATACCGGTCAAGCAGTAGTAAAACCAAGAGGCAAACCCAAACCTAGGCTTACTCCAAAGCTCTTGCTCTTAACAAAAAATGTTAACACCACTCCTGTACGCTTATTTGGGGTTGTTTTCCATCGATTGCAACTCTGAGGTTGAGCATTAGTAAAAACTGCATAAAGAGGAAAAATGACTTTTCTCAGTATGGCACAGATGAATTTATACGTGAGCCATCTCCAATCTGCTAGAGAATAATTAACTCTGTTGTTAAAAGGAAGTTAATTAAACTCCTTTCTAGTATAAAATGTTTGCGTATCTGATGAAGCACATGGTAAAAAGCAATTCTCAACAAATGTTTATCAGATTCTAGACATCCTGACACTCCTTTAACACAACCCCATTGTTGGAACTTTCCATTTGATTCTCTTAACAGTCGAAGTAGATTGGCAGAGTATTAGACGTAGTATAGAAAAGAGGTTCTGGAGCTATTAGCTGGAAACTCATGATGGATAGGACTGAGTTATATGTTCCTAAAAGATGGATTTTTTGGAGTACACTTTTGGGTCATTTCACCACAGCAAAATAATAAGCAGTTAAAACACACACATGAGTTGCCCCATGCACCACAGCCGTCCACCACTCAGCCCTTTGTTCATAGATCTGGATCAGGAAATCAATGCGTGGAGTAGCCAAGAAGACAGTGTGCTTCAGAAATGTCATAGGATACTGCTCTGTGCTAATGGCAGGAAGGAGTGACAATGGTGATTCCTACTGGCAGATAACCCCAAACCCTTTACCATCTGATCTTGGATGACAGGAAAGGAAACCCACGTTTACTCAGAGTGGTTGGGGAAACGGTATGTTCTGACCCTACATGTAGTCCATGCCTATCTAATATTTTATGATTAGCTCAAATGAAGACACCAAAAGTAAACTTGTTTCATTTTAGAGAGTGTCAACACCAGAGGGTGGCGGTAGGTAGTGTGCTGGATACTTCTGACTTTGATGATGGAAGCTGGAATTAGAACCTCAACAGGCTGGGAACATGAATCCATCCAATGAGAAGAGTCCATGAAGAATAAAAACAAATGCATTTCAATGCAAGAATTCAAGTGCACGATGACAGAACAAAAGAGAGAGTTCCCCTCCTCCTTTATATGCCAGGAGTCCTAACTAGACAAAGCTAATGTGAAAAAGGAAAATTAAACTGAGAGGGAGTTTCCTGGAAAACTTATGTTCTAAGGTATAATGAGATGTTTGGAATGAAAAAGAAATTTGACTCTGCCTCTTCCTAGCTGGGGGATCTAGGACAAGTTAACCAACCTTCTGAAGCCCCACTTTTCTCATATTGAAAATGGGATAGAATAGGACCTATTTCCTAAGATCATTTGAAGATTAAACAAGATGAAGTCTATCAGCATTTGGCATGTCATGTCTTAACATAGGAGCTACTCAGTGTTGGCTGTTATTATTAATAGTATTAATAATGTATATAAAGCACTTCAAATAGTAATTGACTAAGCACTCAATCAGTGGTAGACATCATTATTACTACTACTACTACAGCTACAATGATGATAATTGTTCGTTTCAACAGAGTATAAGATTGAGTCATCGTGGTTGCATGGCTAAGGAGGCGCTAACATTGCTGGATGTTACTTATATGCTAAGGAAGGCTCTTAAACCCAGTTGTCACCCATTGAAGGTGGGATGCTTAGCCCTGGTTTACAAATGAAGACACCTAGACACCCCAAAGTCAACCTACTTTCTCAGGGTCACTCACATTGTAGGCACTAGAGGCCAGAATTCAAACCAGTTGCATTTGCCTCCTAAACCAGTGCTCTCTTCAACGCACAACACAGCCCATAGGGGAAAAGTACACATCTCTTTAAAGCAATGCAGAGTATAATTTAACCCTCTTTAATGTCATCACTGGTGAATCAAAAGGCATCCATTATGACAATGGGAAAAAAATCTAATTATTTGGGTTGTTAAGAAAACATAGAACAGGTTAGTTACAAAAGGTAATATTATCTAATGTTGGCAGGAGTTACTGCTGCCCAATCTTGTTTCCTGCACTGATATTTCTTCAATGGAAAGTTGAAGGCAGAGAACCTTTTGAAATGGAGTTAATTGGCTAAGCCAGTGTATGAGCACTTGTTTCAATTTGCTCATTTAAAAACTTTTGATTTTTCTCAAAGAACTGTGATTACTCCATATTTCCACCTACCACAGAATGGAGACATTATCTCCAGCCAGGTATCCTTTTGGATAAAGTCCTGTTTGCAATTCTACCACTGGAATCTTCTATGGAGTTTAGTATAATGCGATTTCACCCATAAAACATTCACTTAAATAATCAAGAATATATTGTATTTACTATTTGGTACAGGGTTGACATTTTCCATCCTCAGGCCTCATCATACACTCGGAGGATGGTGGTGCAGAAAATGCAGTGATGCTGCGTGCAATGCAATGCTAATGTTGTATTATTATTATTCTTATTCACATAGTTTAGCGTCTTTCAGCCTATGCCAGCTCTAATTTGCTTTGGGGAATACAAACCCAGAGGCAATCGCATACATTAGCTGAAGGAGGCTAGGTTTAGTAGTGTAAGTTTTAAACTTAGAACTGCCCCGGGGAGGCCTCAGGTTAGCCTAATGAATCAACAGTCATATATTTCGTTCTACATTCTTTGGCAAAACTTACTTCCTCTGGTACAAAGAGAAGAGTGCAGACAGTGAAAATGGTCTTTGGGGAGTTCCGAAAACCGGCCCGATCATGGGTCAGGTGGTTTGGACTCTAGCAATAAAAGCACTTGACTTGTTTCTCAGACAATTACGAGCTCTCACCCTGTGCAGTTCCGTGGGCAGCCTTCCATAGGGTGATCAAGAAAAAGAAAGAATGGCTGTTTTCAAGCTTCCTCAGTTAGAAAGCTCCATCTCCTTGTAAACTTCGCAATCCAAATCAAAGGCTATATCTTGCCATGGCCAAGCCAGGGGGCCAGAGAGGCTGTGTGTTTGGTAGTTCTTGCAATCTCCATTGCTTTCTTTGATAACCTGCGTTCTGCACGAGGAAACCAAAAGGCAGACAGCTAAACGGGAGGAGAATGAAAGACCCCTGCGTCGCGGATTCTTCCTGAGTTACGACTCAAGGTTTCTGTGGTGCTGTCAGCTTCCAGCCTAAAATAAGACACCAGCAACCTCTTAATGCTAAGAACAGATCTGAGACATTTATCCTACTTGAGGGCAAAGCATATTAGTGATTAAGGATTCCTGCGGGGAGCGACGGAGCACAAAGGGGAAAAGGCTCACTGGGGTGCACATGCCTGGGTCTGACATTGGATCTTAGAGCAAGAAGTTTACAGACTTTGAGAGCTGGGTATTCTAGAATCGTTACTGAGATTAGCTCTGAAATAAAAAGAGGCTAGAAGCAGTTAAGGGGAAGGAATCATAGCTTAAAAAGGTTTTACTCAGTATCAAAGAGCTTTGTAATTCTATGACCTACAGTTTCCAGGTTGCTTCTACCGACCAGCCTCTGTGTGTGTGCATTTCTCTCCCTCCCTCCTTCCCCATCCCTCCTTAATCCAGTCAATGGGTTTATTATCCCTGAACATACACATAACAAATGAGGAGACCCTTGCTATTTCCTGTCTTTGGCTTGATGGAAAATAAAATCTTTGTCTCTGGAAAGATAACATGGCTTGGGATTGGCTCCTGCAGACCCTCTGACCCTGATCCTGAAATTATAGCGACGAAGTAGAGGCTTCTTAAAATTTCCACACCGTATTATCAGTATTAAGTTTTTAAAGCATATAGGTATGCATCTAACATATTCTTTCTTCAGGTAATTGCATTGAGTAATGGTTTTTATTCCTTAGGAACCCTGCAGACAAAAGATTTTACATATGTGCAGACTTGTTAAACCAGGGTCACGTGCACCAGTATTTTCTGCTCAATGTCAAAGACTCTGTGCACGTAACTGTCTAATGAGTGCGCCATACCCCACAGTACACACACTCAGTTATGGGTACCATCAAGTGACTGGCTTCCACATTTCCTTATCGGTTGTATCTGAGAGAAGTTTCATTTCTTCAGTCATCTTCTACTTACTTTAAAAAAGTAGGGACGGGCTTCCCTGGTGGCGCGGTGGTTGAGAGTCCGCCTGCCGATGCAGGGGACGCAGGTTCGTGCCCCGGTCCAGGAAGATACCACATGCCGCGGAGCGGCTGGGCCCGTGAGCCATGGCCGCTGAGCCTGCATGTCCGGAGCCTGTGCTCCGCAACGGGAGAGGCCACAACAGTGAGAGGCCCGCGTACCGCAAAAAAAAAAAAAAAGTAGGGACTTCCCTGTTGGTCCAGTGGGTAAGACTCTGTGCTCCCAATGCAGGGGGCCCGGGTTCAGCCCTGGTCGAGGAATTATTGGGTTGGCAAAAAAATTCGTTCACGTTTCTCCGTTACATCTTATGGAAAAAACCCTAAAGAACTCTTTGGCCAACCCAATAGATTCCGCATGTCACAACTAAGACCCAGTGCAGCCAAAATAAATATAAATTTAAAAAAAAAAAGTCAATTAGCCACATTCCTTTTTTTTTCTTTTTGCAGTGTAATTTTGTCATCTCTCAGTTAACCTCCTTTTTAACATTTCCCTTAGGGCTTTTGCAAGGCATCTATTAAAGAGAAAAATCGGCGTGGTGGTCGTTGGATTTCCAGCTACTCCCCTTGCAGAAGCCCGGGCTCGGTTCTGTGTTTCAGCAGCACATACGCGGGAGATGTTAGACGCAGTAAGTACTCTGCAGCCCAGCAGAAGCGACAGGATGGGGTCCTCGGATTCCGAGCACGTTCTTTTACTGAGCTTGCTTGGGTTTCCCTGGGTTTCTCTTGGATGGTTTAAGAAAACAACACTAATAACACTCACTGCTAAAAAATAAAAATAAAAAATAAGGGTATCCTGACAATGCCCAACAATGTGATCAACTCAGCAGATAGAAAAGGAAGTCAGCTCAGTGAAGACTTGAGTCAAGTCGGTGTTTTGGTTTCATAGCAAAGACCCACTGAGTAGCCAGACATCCTGCTCTTTGCTTGTTCTTAAAGGCAGACGCTGATCTCATGTGCTATTTCAGCAGTGACTGCCTGCATCCTGGCACTGCTCACAGCCACCACGTCCATCACAAGAAAATATGACCCAAATAAGCCACATGTTGGAAAACCAACAACAAAGACAGATCTGTCATATAAGCTCATCCTACATGAGGTGTAAAGGATTTCAAAACCACATTTCATTGTCCTTGGATTTCTATCTCTGTGTGAATGAATAATATCAGAGAACCAAGCCAGGTCAGTCAGTTTAGGGTTGATGAAACTGTCTTATAAAATCAATGCAGTTTAGCAAACACTATCAGGTGTCTGCTCTATGCAAAACCCTGGGGCAAAAAGTCTAAGAGAACATACTATAAAGAAGCACTTCATAATAATATCAGACAGAATAAATTCATCTCGAAAAAGAAATATAGACAACTGCATGAAGGTGGAGTGGGTTATTATGGAGCTATTTGAACAAAACAAGAGACGACAAGGTCAAGGGCAACGGAAACAAAAGAAATGGATCTAGGAATAGACGTTATGCATGCATGAAGCTGCCAAGACTTGACAAATATTGGATGCAGGGCACATATGGGGTGAGGGAATCACAAATAATCCGAGGTCTCTAGCCCTCTAGCAAATAAAGAACGGCAAAACTAAGCACGTATATGAGATAAGGTATATGGCAAGGAACAGCATAACACCAACAGGACTGGGGGAATAAAACGAGCTCACTTCTAGACATGTTGGGATTACAAATCTATGGGCCAGCTGTGAAAAAGCAAACTATTATATATAGGATGGATAAGCATCAAGGTCCTATTGTATAGCACAGGGAACTATATTCGATATCCTGTGACAAACCATAATGGAAAAGAATATGAAAAAGAATGTGTGTGTGTGTGGGGGAGGTGTAACTGAGTCATTTATACTTCAATAAAATTTAAAGAAAATAAAATCCAATTCTGGAGCTTAGGAGAGTATGCAAGGCTGGAGCTGCTGTAATCTGAGGAACTAAGGGATCATTAAAGTCAATGGTAGAAAATATAATTGTCCAAATATAAGAGAACGGGCCAAGCGCAGACTCCCCCTACATCCCTGGTTAGATATAGGAATCACAGACGAGGAACTGGGCTTAGATGGAGCTATATCAATTGGAAAAGTCATAAGCCAGTGTAGTGCTCAACACAGTAAAAAGGAAAAAGCTTCAAGGACGGGGAGGATCAAATGTCCCTGCGATTTTTTTAGATTCTACGTGTAAGCGATATCATATGATATTTGTCTTTCTTGTCTGACTTACTTCACTCAGTATGACAATCTCTAGGTCCATCCACGTCACTGCAGATGGCATTATTTTGTTCTTTTTTATGGCTAAGTAATATTCTATTGATGAACCTATTTACAAAACAGAAATAGAGTCACAGATGTAGAAAACAAAGTTATGGTTACCAAAGGGGAAAGTGGGGGGAGGGATAAATTGGGATATTGGGATAGACATATACACACTACTATGTATAAAATATATAACTAATAAGAACCTACTGTATAGGACAGGGAACTTTATTCAATACTCTGTACGACCTATATGAGAATAGAATCTAAAAAAGAGTGGATATATGTACATGTATAACTGATTCACTTTGCTGTACACCTGAAACAAACATAACATTGTAAATCAACTATACTCCAATAAAGATTAATTTTTAAAAATGTCTCTACAAAACAGCAGAATATCCAAGTGGGGTGAGAGATGAGAAGAAACCATTGGCTTAGCAGTTAGTAGGACCTTGCTGTTGCTCAGAAAAGAGAGGTTTAGGGGAGTGCAGGGAACAGAAACAAGAATACAAAGAATTAAAAAATTGAAGGAATACTTTGAGCTCGAATTACACACAGACACTCACACGGGTCCATATCTTTCTGCATCACCATTATATTCTAGGACTTAAACCAATGTATAGAACATAGTAGGTACACAATAACAATTTATTAGATAACATGTTAATAACTGAGCTAACTCTAGATTTTGAGATGATGGGAGAACTTTGCTGTTTTTGTTCTATATATTGTCCAGATTCTCTAAAATGAGTATATTTCAGAGAATATTAATTTTAACAAATTGTTTCTTCTAAATGTAATGAGTGGGTTGTAAGAAATGGTAGGCAAGTCTTTTGAGAAGTGTGTAAAGGCAAAAAGAATAGGTTTAGAAAAAGCCCTTGAAAGTGGGGGAAGACTTGAGCATGTTTACACATCAAGGGAAAAGGGAGCGAAGAGAGGGGCACTGCAGGCATGGGGAGAAGAGGATGTGCTCAGAAGCACGCTCCAGAGACGGCAGGAGGGGATGCACAGCTTGGGTCAATTTGCATCTTTTTTCTGATCCAAACGACATGGAGGCACTCACGAATACCCAGTTCAATAGATATCAGACCTTGTGATTGTTTTCATGAGTTAATTCCTGCGGAATACTTGGTTTGGAAGGAGCACGGAAAACTCATCTAGACAAATGCCTCTAAACTTTTGAGATCGTCAAATCAATACAAAATTTTGAGCAAGTTTCCTACTCTAAGAGAAGTGAAAAATGACCCCTTGAACAGTCAGGGCATTAAGGTAGCAACTGAACATAAATGACAGTCGCAGAAAATATACAATATTAGAGAAGTCTATTCAGTGACCATGTTTGGAACAAGACAGAAAGGAGGACACTTTACAAACAGAAAATGACTTAAAAGGTCCCTCTTCTAACATGAGTGGCAGCTGCTCCGTTACCAAGGACAGCTCTAGCCTTGCTATAATCCTCCCGCCTTCTAGATAAGTCTATGTATAAACAACACTGAGCTGCTCCAGCTTCTCGACAGCATCCAAGCCAGAACTGGCCCCTGCTTCCTTAGAATCATCTCGTGCACAAGTCCAGATGTGATACGTAGCCCTTCCCAACTCCCTGTTACGAAGATGGTCCTTCTGGAGTGCATATTCCCTGCTGCAGCAAGCTGAATAAAGCCGACTTTGTTTGAGTACTGGTGTGTTTCAGGTAGTTGATTAGCGGGCCTCAACATAAATCCATTTAGAAATAATACATGCATTACCAATATATTATGTACATTTTATAACAGACACAAAAAAAGAAGTTAAAAAGGTTGAGATACCACCTCACCCCTGTCAGAATGGCTATCATCAAAAAGAACACAAATTACAAATGTTGGCAAGGATGTGGAGAAAAGGGAACCCTCATACACTGTGGGTGGGAATGTATATTGGTGCAGCCACTGTGGAAAACAGTATGGAGGTTTCTCAAAAAACTAAAAATAGAACTGCCATATGATCCAGCAATTCCATTCCTGGGTATATATATGAAAAAACCAAAAACACTAGTTCAAAAAGATACATGCACCCCAATGTTCATAGCAGTGTTACTTACAATAGCCAAGATATGGAAGCAACTTAAGTGTCCATCAATAGATGAATGGGTAAAGAAGATGTGGTATGTATTTTCAATGGAATATAACTCAACCATAAAAAAGAATGAAATTTTGCCATTTGCAGCAACATGGATGGACTTGGAGGGCATTATGCCAAGTAAAATAAGTCAGACAGAGAAAGACAAGTACTGTATGACATTGCTTATGTGTAGAATATAAAAAATACAACAAACTAGTTAATATAATAAAAACGAAGCAGACACAGACATAGAGAGCAAACTACTTGTTACCAGTGGGGAGAGTGGGAGGGGTAACATAAGGGTTGGGCAGCAAGAGGCACAAACTATTGGGTATAAGATAGGCTCAAGGATGTATTGTACACAACACAGGGAATATAGCTGATACATTGTAATAACTGTAAATGGAAAGTAACCTTTAAAATTGTATTAAAATTTTTTTTTAAATTTTTTAAAAGGTTGAGATTAAAATGAATCAAAATCCTATGTTTTCCTCCCACATCCTTCATGAATTGTGGTACTTCTCCCCCAGGTGTGTGGGTCCTTCACTTTCAAAGCCACAGGGCTACTCCATCCCCCACCTTCAGGAAAAGCAACAGAAACTACCCCAGATTGATGCCACTTAAAATGTAAAGCCTGATACTTTTTCCTAGGGCTTATATTTGGTATAAAAATTAAGAAAATAAATTGAAGTAAAAAGAAAATTTTAATTACCCATAATCCTACCACCCAGAAATAAACTATTCTTTACATCTTGGTAGGGATCTTAACTAATGTCAGTTTGAAAGATTTCCCAACGGAGAAAATCCATAAGCCCCATGAGTCATTCATTCTGATGGTAACGATTCTCACTTTACCTTTTTCAAAACATTGGACTCTAATATCATTTCCCTTTTCTTTTGACTGGTTGAGAAAAACAGGCCCAAAAGGTTAAAAAGGCATGGCCAATTCAGTAGGATTAGTGATAGACTGGAAGGAAAACCTTACATTTTGTATATTCTGGATCTCAGTTGTTTCATTTGTAAACTTGGGGATACATTTACCTGCCTGGATTGAGAGAATTGAAACAGATGAGCTCTTGGTGTCTTGTGGTTTTAAATTCTATTATTCTATGGAGCATAGAGATGAGTATTTAAAAGTTGAGGGTGGGAGGAGGGGGGCAGCAGAAGAATGGGAGAGAGAGGAGGAACCTAATTAGCTCCCATAATGTTCCGTTTTCTTCCTGGCCAGGTTGCTTTGCTGTGTCATGAAGAATTAACACAAATGTAATCTGCGAAGTTTTCTTTTTCTTCCACAAGTTTATATATGTCATTAAACTTTAAAATAAATCCTTCAAGGGTAAGCATGGATCAGATGATTTTATTCCTCTTCTCTCACCCCCAAAATAAACTAAAGATTCGTAATGTGGAGTTAGACTATTAAAGAATATGAAAATAAAATGCATTAGCCTCTAACATTCCTCTAGGGCTGACTTATGAACCACAGCTTAATGATTTGGATCTTTCTCCTTTTCTTTAAAATCGAATAAGCTGGCAAAAGAAGAGTGTGGTTCTCTGTGAGCCCCCCAGAGAGCAAGGCCACTTGGTGGTTTAAAGAGAACTGATGGAAGGAATCTCTTTGCAGGTTTTGGAAGCCCTGGATGAGATGGGTGACCTCCTGCATGTGAAATATTCCCGGAACAGGAAGTCAGCACGCCCTGAACTCTACGACGAGACGAGCTTTGAACTTGAGGATTGAGTTTCCTGGACCTGAATGGAGCCTAAAGACTTTGCCAGAAAGACCTCCCTCCTTGCCTCCAAAGAAATATGAATAGATTTCTTCTCCTTTCTAAGGACAGTTTTGGTTTCCAAACCAATTTCATTGAGCCAAGGGAGACACGATTGTTGTGCTTTTAATGTCTCTGCAGAGACAAAACTATCGTTCCAGAGTTTAGTTTTCTCTTCCCCTAAGTATCCTGCTGCAAATACACACACACACTTCTGAGAATAGTTTTAACAGCAAAGAGCCTGTATTTTAGTTGCTATTGTGCAGCCTCTTTGGTCCAGACCCTTTCAGGAGTTCCAACCAAATAAGAGGGTTTTGATTTTTTAGTTCAGTAGATCTTATTATGTGTTTGCTAATTTCATCTGCAGATGGGGGCAAGGGTAGTGGGCTGTAGGTGGACTCCTTGTTACCCATGAAACACCAGCTAGAACTCATCCGTATCACGGGGAGTTCCAGGCAGGAGGGTAAAGAAATGTTGCCTCTACCATTTGCCACATTTGGACTTTTTCCAAGGACAAGTGTCAAAAGCCATAGTTAATGTTTCAAGGGAGAGTGCAGGCCTGGCCAGCGGCGACCAAACATCTTTAAAGGAAATTTTCTTTTTCCGCTTGCTGGTCTCCTACAGTTTTACAGCTGAGTTTTGAGGTTTGGAAAATTCGAGACTTTTGTTTCATCAGGAGGAGGGCAGAAAGCAAGCAAGCCAATGATAGGCCTAGACTAAAACTGTAAAGTTATAACAACTTGAATGTTGTTGGTGCCATGCAGACTGAATGTTTAGCATCGCTTTTACTACTTTAATGACTGAGTGGTCATTTTCCTATTAAATTTGGAGTACATGGGGGAAATTCAAGTTCCTTTAGAGTTGCCTCTCAAGACTACACTTGAAGAACATATTGATTCAAAAATGACATTTAAAAGTAAATGCTATTCCACTTTTCAATTCTGACCCCCTTCCCCATTCAGGCTTATTAAATACTACTGTCCTCTGGCATAAGCACTCCAATTTGGTGCTAAGTGGGCTTGCACACTATTGGGCAACTAACTGGAATTTATTTGAGTTGTCTCTGTCTCTCTTTATCTCTCTGTCTGTCTCTGTATGTCTGCCTGTCTGTCTCTCTCTCTCCTAACGTGAACACAAATTTCTCTGCAAAAGTAACACTTTGCTAATTGGATCTAGTTGGTATGGAAGAAGCCAGGGGAAAACCTTATCTTTATCAAGCTTCCAGATGGTGCCCAGATTGGGAAACACTAAAAAGCAGTGGTGACCTTTTAGCAAAGCTTCTGTAATAGTTCGAATGAGTTACAGAACATTCCACTCCATCAAATGACACTATAAACAAATCACTTCAAGAGAGGTTTGACTTTGCATGACACAGATGGACCAAGGCTTTCATGCTGTGAGCTGGGATAGAAACTCCACCCACAGCTCCCGTGTTGGATGGAGAAGCATGGAGATTGGTTCAAGATGGTGGAGCAGAAGGACGTGCACTCACTCCCTCTTGTGAGAGCACTGGAATCACAACTAACTGCTGAACAATCATCAACAGGAAGACACTGGAACTCACCAAAAAAGATACCTCACATCCAAAGACAAAGGAGAAGCTGCAATGAGATGGTAGGAGGGGAGCAATCACAATAAAATCAAATCCCATAACTGCTGGGTGGGTAACACACAAACTGGAGAACAATTATACCACAAAAGTCCACCACTGAAGGTTCTGAGCCCCATGTCAGGCTTCCCAACCCTGGGGTCTGGCAACAGGAGGAGCAATTCCCAGAGAATCAGACTTTGAAGGCTAGCGGTATTTGATTGCAGGACTTTGACAGGACTGGGGGAAACAGAAACTCCACTCTTGGAGGGCACACACAAAGTAGTGTGCGTAATGGGACCCAGGAGAAGGAGCAGTGACCCTAGGGGAGCCTGAATCAAACCTAGTGCTAGAGGGTCTCCTGCAGAGGTGGGGGGTGGCTGTGGCTCACCGTGGGGACAAGGACACTGGCAGCAGAAGTTCTGGGAAGTACTCCTTGGCGTGAGCCCTCCCAGAGTCCACCATTAGCCCCAACAAAGAGCCCAGTAGGCTTCAGTGTTGGGTTGCCTCAGGCCAAATAACCAAAACCCAGCCCCACCCATCAGCGGTCAAGAGGATCAAAGTTTTACTGAGCTCCGCCCACCAGAGCAACAGTCAGCTCTACCCACCACCAGTCCCTCCCATCAGAAAACTTGCAGAAGCCTCTTAGATAGCCTCATCCACCAGAAGGCAGACAGCAGAAGCAAGAAGAACTACAATTGTGCAGGCTGTGGAACGAAAACCACATTCACAGAAAGATAGACAAAATGAAAAGGCAGAGGACTATGTACCACATGAAGGAACAAGATAAAACCCCAGAAAAACAACTAAATGAAGTGGAGATAGGCAACCTTCCAGAAAAAGAATTGAGAATAATGATAGTGAAGATGATCCAGAACCTCAGAAAGAGAATGGAGGCAAAGATCAAGAAGAAGGAAGAAATGTTTAACAAAGACCTAGAAGAATGAAAGAAAAAACACCTAGAAGAATTCAAGAACAGACGAAAAGAAATGAACAATACAATAATTGAAATGAAAAATATAATAGAAGGAATCAATAGCAGAATAACTGAGGCAGAAGAACAGATAAGTGACCTGGAAGACAGAATGGTGGAATTTACTGCCACAGAACAGAATAAAGAAAAAAGAATGAAAAGAAATGAAGACCGCCTAAGAGACCTCTGGGACAACATTAGATGCACAAACATTTGCATTATAGGGGTTCCAGAAGGAGAATAGAGAGAGAAAGAAACCGAGAAAATATTTGAAGAGATTATAGTCAAAAACTTCCCTAACATGGGAAAGGAAATAGCCACACAAGTCCAGGAAGCACAGAGTCTCAGGCAGGATAAACCCAAGGAGAAATATGCTGAGACACATAGTAATCAATTTGACAAAAAATAAAGACAAAGAAAAATTATTAAAAGCAACAAGGGAAAAATTTCAAGTAACATACAAGGGAACTCCCATAAGGTTAACAGCAGAAACTCTACAAACCAGAAGGGAGTGGCACAATATATTTAAAGAGATAAAAGGGAAGAAGCTACAACGAAGATTACTCTACCCAGCAAGGATCTCATTCAGATTCAATGGAGAAATCAAAACCTTTACAGACAAGCCAAAGCTAACCACCACCAAACCAGCTCTACAACAAATGTTAAAGGAACTGCTCTAAGTGGAAAACACAAGAGAAGAAAAGGACGTACAAAAACATACACAAAACAGTTAAGAAAATGGTAATAGGAACATACATATTGATAATTACCTTAAATGTGAATGGATTAAATGCTCCAACCAAAAGACATAGACTCACTGCATGGATACAAAAACAAGACCCATATATATGCTGTCTACAAGAGACCCACTTCAGACCTACGGACACATACAGACTGAAAGTGAGGGGATGGAAAAAGATATTCCATGCAAATGGAAATCAAAAGAAAGCTGGAGGAGCAATACTCATATCTGATCAAATAAACTTTAAAATAAAGAATGTTCCAAGAGACAAGGAAGGACACTACACAGTGGTCAAGGGATCAATCCAAGAAGATGTTAAAACAATTATTAATATATATGCACCCAACATAGGAGCACCTCAATACATAAGGCAACTGCTAACAGCTATAAAAGAGGAAATCAACAGTAACACAATCATAGTGGGGGGCTTCAACACCTTACTTACACCAATGGACAGATCATCCAGACAGAAAATTAATAAGGAAACTCAAGCTTTAAAAGACACAACAGGCAAGATAGACTTAATTGATATTTATAGGACATTCCATCTGAAAACAGCAGATTACACTTTCTACTCAAGTGCACATGGAAAATTCTCCAGGATAGATCACATCATGGGTCACAAATCAAGCCTCAGTAAATTTAAGAAAATTGAAATCATATCAAGCATCCTTTCCAATCAAAATGATATGAGATTAGAAGTCAATTACAGGGGAAGAAAACATAAAAAGCAAAGACACATGAAGGCTAAACAATATGTTACTAAATAACCAAGAGAAATCAAAGAGGAAATAAAAAAATACCTAGAGACAAGTGACAATGAAAACACGATGATCCAAAACCTATGGGATGCAGCAAAAGCAGTTCTAAGAGAGAAGTTTATAGCAATACAATCCTACCTCAAGAAATAAGAAAATTCTCAAATAAACAATCAAACCTTACACCTACAGGAACTAGAGAAAGAAGAACAAACAAAACCCAAAGTTAGTAGAAGGAAAGAAATCATAAAGATCAGAGCAGAAATAAATGAAATAGAAACAAAGAAAACAATTGCAAAGATCAATAAAATTCAAAACTGGGTTCTTTGAGAAGATAAACAAAATTGATAAACCTTTAGCCAGACTCATCAAGGAAAAGAGGGAGAGGACTCAAATCAATAAAATTACAAATGAAAAAGGAGAAGTTACAACAGACACCGCAGAAATACAAAGCATCATAAGAGACTACTACAAGCAATTCTATGCCAATAAAATGGACAGCCTGGAAGAACTGAACAATTCTTATAAAGGTTTAACCTTCCAGGACTGAACCAGGAAGAAATAGAAAATATGAACAGACCAATCACAAGTAATGAAATTGAAACTGTGATTTAAAATCTTCCAACAAACAAAAGCCCAGGACCCGATCACTTCACAGGTGAATTCTATCAAACATATAGAGATGAGCTAACACCCATCCTTCTCAAACTCTTCCAAAAAATTACAGAGGAAGGAACACTCCCAAACTCATTCTATTAGGCCACCATCACCCTGATACCAAAACCAGACAAAGATACTACAGAAAAAGAAAATTACAGACCAATATCACTGATGAATATAGATGCAAAAATCCTCAAAAAATACTAGCAAACAGAAGCCAACAACACATTAAAAGGATCATGCACCATGATCAAGTGGGATTTATCCCAGGGATGCAAAGATTCTTTAAAAATATGCAAATCACTCAATGTGATACACCATATTAACAAATTGAAGAATAAAAACCATATGATCATCTCAATAGATGCACAGAAAGCTTTTGTCAAAATTCAACACCCATTTATGATAAAAACTCTCCAGAAAGTGGGCATTGAGGGAACCTACCTCAACATAATAAAGGCCATATATGACAAACCCACAGCAAACATCATTCTCAAATGTGAAAAAGTGAAAGCATTTCCTTTAAGATCAGAAACAAGACAAGGATGTCCACTCTCACCACTATTATTCAACATAGTTTTGGAAGTCTTAGCCACAGCAATCAGAGAAGAAAAAGAAATAAAAGGAATACAAATTGGAAAAGAAGAAGTAAAACTATCACTGTTTGCAGATGACATGATACTATACATTGATAATCCTAAAGATGCCACCAGAAAACTACTAGAGATAGTGAATGAATTTGGTAAAGTTGCAGGATACAAAATTAATGCACAGAAGTCTCTTGCATTCCTATAATGCAAGATCAATGAAAGATTAGAAAGAGAAATTAAGGAAAAATTCCCCAATACCTAGGAATAAATCTACCTGAGGAGGTAAAAGACCTGTACTCAGAACTATAAAACACTGATGAAAGAAATCAAAGATGACACAAACAGATGGAGAGATATATCATGTTCTTGGATTGGAAGAATCAATAGTGTGATAATGACTATACTACCCAAAGCAATGTACAGATTCAAGGCAATCCCTATAAAATTACCAATGGCATTTTTTACACAACTAGAACAAAAAAATCTTAAAATTTTTATGTAGAGACAAAAGACCCCGAATAGCCAAAGTGACCCTGAGGGGAAAAAAAATGGAGTTGGAGGAATCAGCCTCCCTGACTTCAGACTATACTACAAAGCTACAGTAATCAAGACAATATGGTACTGGCACAAAATCAGAAATATAGATCAATGGAACAGGATAGAAAGCTCAGAGATAAACCCATGCACCTATGGTCAACTAATCTGTGACAAAAGAGGCAAGGATATACAATGGAGAAAAGACAGTCACTTCAATAACTGGTGCTGGGAAAACTGGGCAGCTACACATAAAAGAATGAAATTAGAACACTCCCTAATACCATACACAAAAATAAACTCAAAATGGATTAAAGACCTAAATGTAAGACCGGACACTATAAAACTCTTAGAGGAAAACATAGGAATAACACTCTTTGACATAAATCACAGCAAGGTCTTTTTTGACCCACCTCCTAGAGTAATGGAAATAAAAAAATAAATAAACAAATGGGACCTAGTGAAAATTGAAAGCTTTTGCACAGCAAAGGAAACTACAAACAAGACAAAAAGATAACCCTCAGAATGGGAGAAAATATTTGCAAACAAATCAACGGACAAAGGATTAATCTCCAAAATATATAAGCAGCTCATGCAGCTCAATATTAAAAAAACAACCCAGTCAAAATGTGGGCAGAAAACCTAAATAGACATTTCACTAAAGAAGATATACAGATGGCCAAGAGGCACATGAAAAGCTGCTCAACATCACTAATTATTAGAGAAATGCAAATCAAAACTACAATGAGATATCACCTCACACCAGTTAGAATAGGAATCATCAGAAAATCTACAAACAACAAATGATGGAGAGGGTGTGGAGAAAAGGAAACCCTCTTGCCCTGTTGGCGGGAATGTAAATTGATACAGCCACTATGGAGAACACTATGGAGGTTCCTTAAAAAACTAAAAATAGAATTACCATATGACCCAGCAATCCCACTACTGGGCATATACCCAGAGAAAACCATAATTCAAAAAGATACGTGTACCTCAATGTTCATTGCAGCACTATTTACAATAGCTAGGTCATGGAAGCAACCTAAATGCCCATCGACAGACGAATGGATAAAGAAGGTGTGATAGATACATACAATGGAATATTAGCTATAAAAAGGAAAGAAATTGGGTCATTTGTGGATGTAATTATAGACTGTCATACAGAGTGAAGTAAGTCAGAAAGAGAAAAACAAATATAGTATATTAACACATATATGTGGAATCTAAGAAAATGGTACAGATGAACCAGTTTGCAAGGCAGAAATAGAGACACAGATGTAGAGAACAAACGTATGGACACCAAGGGGGGAAAGCGGGGGGCAGGGAGATGGTGGTGGTGGTGGGATGAGTTGAGAGATTAGGATTGACACATATACATTAATATGTATAAAATAGATAACTAATAAGAACCTGCTGTATTAAAAATTAATTAATTAAATTAAATTTAAAAAAAGAAAAATATAGAAGCAAATGTTACACTCCTATACTATTCATTTCAAGCTGAGATAATAAGACTAAGGAGTTCAATAAAAGTATTTTTAAAACAACACAGATATAACTGGGCTAAAGTTTAAAATAATATTAACTATAAAATAATAATCACAATAGATAGCACATATTGCATGTTTACCATGTATAATGTACTATGCTAGAATCTTTAGATAAATTAACTTCTTTAATCTTCAAAATAACTCTGTAATTTTGTTTTATTTTTATCCCCACAGTAGAGATGAGGGCACTGAGGTCTCCTCTGAGATTGAGAATAGGCTGTGTCCTCCTAATCACTATGTCTTCATCACTTGTCAACTTGGGAGAGAAGAAATACAAACATCACCAAGAGGCATCAGGGGCACTTGCAGGAAATTCACGTGCCTCAAACATTTATATATATCCTGTCTAGGTGGGGTTCCTCCTGGTTCTAAATCACTACAGTAAAGAGCTACTAATTGGAAAATGTTCTGTCCCTCAGGTGTGTCTGTTAAGGAAAAAAGTTTAAATCATTTTTTCAAAGAAGACATACAGATGGCCAACAGACACATGCAAAGATGCTCAAAATCACTAATCATTAGGGAAATTCCAATCAAAACCACAATGAGATATCACCTCACACCTGTCAGAATGGCTATTGTCAAAAAGACAAGAAATAACAAATATTGGCAAGGACATGGAGAAAAGGTAACCCCTATGCACTGCTGGTGGGAAAGTAAATTGGTGCAGCCACGATGGAAAACAGTATGGAGGTACCTCAAAAAATTAAAAATAGAACTAACATATGCTCCATCAATTCCAATCCTGGGTATTTATCCAAAGAAAACAAAAATACTAATTCAAAAAGACATCTGCACCCCTATGTTCATTGCAGCATTATTTACAATAGCCAAAATATGGAAGCAACCCAAGTGTGCATCAATAGATAAATGGATAAAGAAGATGTGGTATATATATATATACAATTGAATATTACTCAGCCATAAAAATAATGAAATCTTGCCATTTATGACAACATGGATGAACCTAGAGGTTTTATGCTAAGTGAAATAAGTTAGAGAAAGACAAATACCGTATGATTGCACTTATATGTAGAATCTAAAAAACAAAACAAATGAACAAATAACAAAACAGGAACAGAGTCATAGATACAGAGAACAAACAGGTAGTTGCCAGAGGGGAGGGAGATGGGGGAGGAGAGAAATAGGTGAGGGAGGGTAAGAGGTACAAACTTCCAGTTGCAAAATATATGAGTCACTGGTATGAAATGCAGAATGCGGAGAGTATAGTCAATTATTATATAATATCTTTGGTGACAGATGGTAACTAGACTTTTGGTGGTCATTTTGAAATGTATAGAAATATTGGATCACTATGCTGTATACTAGGAACGAGCAAACAAACAACCTCACAGAAAAAGAGATCACATTTGTAGTTACCAGAGGTGGGGGTGGAGGTGGGGAAATTGGATGAAGGCAGTTAAAGGTATCAACTTCCAGTTATAAGATAAATAAGTACTAGGGATGTCACGTACAACATGATAAATAAATGAACACTGTTGAATGTTACATATAAAAGTTGTTAAGAGAGGAAACACTAAGGGTTCTCACAACAAGGAAAAAAATTTTTTTCTATTCCTTTAAATCTGTATCTGTATGAGATGATGGATGTTCACTAAACTTATTGTGATAATCATTTCATGGTGTATGTAAGTCAAATTATTATGCTGTACACCTTAAACTTATGCAGTGCTGTATGTCAATTATATCTCAATAAAGCTGGAAAAATATATATATATATATAAAAAGGTGATCAGCTTTTGGAAAGCTTTTTATGGGGAGATTATAACCCTCCAGTAGGTACATCAGTTTAAAAGTGGATCACATGGTAAAGCTCCTCCTGGACATTTGCAAGGAGTCCTATAAGCAGAAGAGGAGAGGAAGGGGGTCCTGAAAATGCAGTTGCCCAATCCAATGACGGATTTTGATAACTAAATTCCAACAGAGGCTAAATTCCCACTCTTCTCAGTGAACTGCAGCTTTCCTTGTGCAAAGAAAATGTATGCTGTATAAATGTGCCAAGAAAAGCAAGACACATAGATCTTTTCTCTTGAAAATGTACATTTAAATGAAATTGATCTCAGTTAATTGTCCAAAATGCATCTTCATCAAGATCCCGGAGTCCTGGGAAATTGATTACATTCTCCAATACAAGATCAAGGACATACCTCTGTCAGAAAGTCTGTGTTGAATATACACTTAGGAGAACAACTTTAATCCAAGTGGAATGTTTCCTGAGCATATTAGAGGGGCTCAGGTCCCAAAGGGCTGGTAATATAAGAATGTATGTCATAATAGGGTAAGGTTGGTCAAGAGGGTGCTTGTGAGAATTTTTTATAAGAAAAAATCTACTGCTAGGTAAGTAAAACCATCATCTCAATTCAATAGGGATTATTGGGTCTCAAAAACGATACCAGAGACAAAAATGTCCCATTGGTTGGTTCTGTTTGGAAAGGTAATTTTCTAACAGAACATAATGTTATGCACCCCCAACCCTCCCAGTTGTGGTGTGCACGCACGTGCACGCATGCACACACACACACATACACACACACACACACACACACACACTTTTCCCTTCCTTTACAGATCAAGCAAGAGTATAAAGATACAGAGATGAGAATTTGGTTGGCTGATAGATAGATGGAAGATGCTGTCTCTGAAAATGACCTTCAGGGAAGCAGAAGATGAAAGATCCAGACTGATATTTGTAAGGAGGATACATTTGCAAAATAGCAAAATAGTGTAGACACCTTCCTAATCTTATGGAATGCAATATCCTGGGTGTTTGGCTATCTTCCCTTTCAGCATGTTTTTGTTTGGCAGAGGCCATGGACTTCAGAACATACTAGTAAGCTTGTTAAAATGCAGATCCCTGGGCCCCAGACCAGACCTCCACTGAATCAGAATGGCTACAGTGCCCAGGAATCTTTCATTTCAGCCAGCCTTCCCAGGGGATTCTCATCCAGGTCATAGTTTGAGAACCACTATTGGAACTTTTGTTTTGGTAGATTGGTCAGTGCTAGTAACATACCAGGAACTTTGTTCTGATTCTCTGTTGATGGTTAAGAGTGCTTATTTTACTAAAATAAAATGAATTATTTCAAACTTTTCACCTCAACGGGACGTTTGTTTCCATTTCCAGGTACCTTCTGTTTCTACAAAGAAGGACCCAATATTGAAGAATAATCTGCCATTCATTTGAGCAAAATTATCTCTTCTCTAGTTCTCCCTCTGTGTCATTTCCTACAAGATGTTCCCTTTCCTTTTCATGCCCTTGTTCCGTTGAATGTGATACCTTGTTTCTTTTTTTTGTTCCTACCCCTTAAAAAAAATCTTCAACCTCTGATTATTTATTTATTCCAATAATAGCTCTTGAGTTGGGTGAAAGTCTTAACAGTTCTTCAAACATGCAATGCTCCTCTGTATTTTTCATCAGAGGTAACAAATATTATAAATGGGTTGCTCTGACTTCAAAGTTCCGATGAGAAAACCTTAGCTCTCTTAAATATACCCTCTGATTTATGGCAATAATAACAATTGTAATTTGAACTTATCTGATACTTTCTTGGCAACTTTTCCTGGTCTCAGTAAGAACAACATATTTGAAGTCTGTTTTCTCAGAATGCCATACGCAGCTGTGTAATGTTTAGGAAATTAAAAGGAGACTGTATTTTAAACGTTTCTAAGCAGTTATTGTGGGACGTTGTCTTATGGTGTTGTGGTAATGTTGTGTGTGTGTGTTTCACTGAAAGATATGAGGTGACCAACTTCATTTCAATCTGCCTGCAATGTGTTAATTTCTCTAATAAACAAATGACCAAAATTGGCAATATAAAAAATAATTGATGGTTTTTGTGTTGATTTAGTTTGGGTTGCCCTAAAAAAAGACTGAGGTGGAGATTTGCTTTCAAGAATTTCATTGAGAAAAATTGGCACAGGGTGGAGAGCCCTGGTTTGCACTGTGTCACAAGAACCAATTGTGCTCATCTCTTCCCAATTCTGTTTTCACTGACATCACATTGGTGGCTTGAAATTGGCCATATTGGGAGTATTTACATCACAGAAACTGGCAAACACTGCAAATCAGTGATCTGGAGAGCTGGCGGTTAGACATTTACCAGCACACCACTGAGACCACATACAATGGTGCAATATCTAGGTTGGAGTGAGGGAACAGGATTGGAAACAGGAGAAGTTGCACTGTGATGTCATCATAAGGAAGGCTTCAGTAAGCCCCAGGGAAGCTATGCAACTGAGATGGGCCTCTAGAGTTATCTCCAAAGGAGGAATGAGAGCCAGGTCTTTTCTCCCCATCGACTATTCACGGGATGCAAGCTACCAGGGTAGAGGTGTCAGGGAGAGTGTTACGTTGGGCAAGACAATTCTGTTCAGTTGAAGGCAATTCAGTTCTTGGGGAGGGACTCAGATTTGAGCTGACAGCAGTCCATCCTCTTAAAAAATTTATTTCTAATCTACACACTTAAAAAAATTTATAATGGAAAAACCTAAACATATGATAAAATAGAAGAGTATAATGAACCCACATGTGCCTATCACCTAGCTTCAAACATTATCAATTCATGGCCAATCTTTTTCATCTATTTCCCTTCTCCCCACTTCACTCCCCTCCCACCAGATTGCTTTGAGGCGAGCCCCGGAAGTCTTATGATTTCATCAGTATATATTTCACTGAGTCTCTCTAAAAGGTAGAGATGTCTTAATTTGTTTCAACCTCATTAAAAGGTAAGTCTTCAGGATCACGAAGGCACCAAAATGAGTCAAATTTTCTTTCTCAGTCTCATACCATGCACTCTTATATCCTGGAGTAAGAGTAGGAATTATTTCTGAAGTAGGTATATGGTGTCTTGAACGATAATAAATCAATCCTTTTGGGACATTTATCATGTGCCAGACACTGTACCAAGAACTCTGACATACATTATCTTCAGGGGACTCCCGTGGACACGAATTATGGACTCATCTTGGACAGCAGCAGTGTTGAAGATGTCAGGGGGTTAGCAGTGACTAAAGAGGACTTCCAAGACTCTGATGGGGCATTGCTTTTTTTCTGAGGATGCCCTCTTCCTTATTGAATCAAGTTTCTTAAAAATTTATTTCAGCTAAATTTTATATATCAGCAGGGGTGATTCAAGCAGGAATAAGAACTAGTGAGACCAGCTTACCCATCTGAAAAAGGGTGATGCCTGTGAGGGTTTAAGGTAGAACCTGTCACACTCATTCTTGTTGTACCCCTTTGTCCAGATGAGAGGCTTAAATCTGATGGTTGCAAGTCAACTGCTCAGAAAAGTTATCACTGATACAAATCAATGAAATATCGAACATGAGGAGCCAGAGTAGAAGAAAGAGATGTTTTTTTTTCCCCCTCTGGCATGAAACAGTGCTCTCTTTTATTCAGCCCAGATGCTAATTTCTATATCAAAAACATTGATTGAAGGGGCTAGTGATTTTGGCTCGCACCCAAGTTTATTCAGGATCTTTCTTAATTAGGTTTGGGTGCACTGCCCGTGGCCAGGGTTAGGTCTGGCTCCAATCACCACATGCTCTCCACTTCATCACCGGCCAAGGAAAAAGGCAAGGAAATTGCTGCTTCTTTGTTTCTCCAGCCCATGAGTCTGTTTTTTTTCCAGATTTGAAGCTTGCATGGACCAAATGTGCAAGGAAGACCAAAAGAAGTGTAATGGCTTCAGTGAGGTGAGATCAATCTAGCCTACTTAACTAGTGATCCCCACCATGAATAAGGCTCTGTGTGTGAAAAATGAACGGGTAGCCATGTGAGATCGTGGAAAAAGATCTTGGCATCTGGTGTTTCACCAGGTTGATGCAGCCAATCAGACTACGAGTTTTTTTAAAGGGAAAAATAATTTCTTTTGCCAACAATACATGATTTCCTCATAATTCATCTAGTTTGTACATAATTGTAGTTGTCATGCAACTATTTTAATAATGTTCATATCAATTTCATATACTTTATACTAGTCTTTTAAAAGCATCTCTGCACACATAAAACATCAATAAATCTCGGTAACAAATTATAGACACTTATGACAAAAGGGGTTTTTCTTTATACATAAAGTAGTGTGTTGATATTAAAAAATATAATCCAGGTCCCCTAAAACATTTTCAACTAAATATCTAAGAGTTTTTAACTCAAAAAAATCTTAGATAAAACTTCAAAGTATATATTTGTAAGATTTTATATTAATGAGACAACTCATTAAGTTGGATCAACTAAATATGATGAACCAAATGTTAAAGATTTCCTACATAGACACTTCTATAAGTCCTATGGATAGTTAATGTTACAGGAACATTATACAGAAAAATTAAAATATTTTATTAAAGTGGGTCTATTTCTAATAAAATGAACACTAACTCTTTTGAAAATTGCATTTTTTACTATGTATTTCTTACTTGTAGCCAAGTAGAGAAGAAACATGCCAGCTATTCAAACTGTTAACATGTACCTCGACTGTGAATATAGATGGAAGATAGGGATTACCAGGTATTTGAAGAAACCCAACAACACCAAAATGAGTAGCAAAGATGAAAACAGAGAAAAACTTTCACCGACAGCAACAATCATAGAAAAGGGAACTTTTAAAATATTCTAATTATCATCCTTGTGGGTCAAGCTGATTATTTGAAGATATCACACCCACAGAACAAAACTGGGTTGATATGAAAAGGAACCAGAGTTCATGAAAATTAAAAATACTATTTAAATGTTTGGTGAAAATAAATCAATAGAAAGAAAATAATAAAAAAATTTTAAATCTCTCTCAGAATATAAAGCAAAGGACAAAAGAGATAGAAAACATGAGAGAAAATTTTAAAGATATAGCAGAGTCATACAGGAGGACCAATAACCATCTAACAAAAAGTTGAGAAAGAAAGAATAAGGAAAACTGAAGGCAAGAAAAATAATCTAAGAAATAACATAAAAGAACTAGTTCCCTGAGGCTGAAACAAAACAGAAGGTAGGAAAGGCCCAGTAAGTACTGAGTTGATGAATAAAAATAGATTTTCACCTAAAAGCATCTTCATGAAACTTTGCTACACCAAGGATAAAGAAAACTAAAAACTTTCCAACTAGAAAAACAAAACAATCTCACCTACAAAAGTAAAAGTACCAGATTTTATTTCTGAATATTACAAACGTGTCCTCCAAAAATTTCGTTCCAATTTTCACACCCATCAAGCAGTGTATAAAAATATTCATTTCCCCCATCTGTGCCAATGCCGAATATTACCATTTTTATAATATTTGTCAACCTGATGGAGAAGAAAATGGGTTCTTATTAACGTACGAGTGATACAATTTTTTCATGTGTGTATGACTGTATGTATTGGTCCTTTGGGCATTTTTTTGTTTGTATCCCCTGCTGCTTTTTCTATCATGAATGTCTCATTAGCATTTCTGGATGCTAGAAGACAATGAAGCAATGCCTTCGAATTCAGAGGGAAAATAGTTTTGAGTCTAAAATCCTATATCCAGAAAAACATGTCTAATCAAGGGAGGGACAAATAGGGACTTTTTTTAACGTAAAAGGTTCACAAGGTTTACTTCCTCAGTACTCTTTCTTTAAAAAATTCCTTACCCAATACTCCAATAAACACATCCAAGGAAAAGAAAGACATGTTATCCAGAAAAGAGCAGAATTAACCCAGGAATAATTTTAAAAATCCCAAAATGGTAAAAAAAAAAAAAAAAATCCCCAAATAGTAATTTATTAGTTAAAGTAGATTAAACATTTGTAAGAAAAGGCGATGGGTGGCAAGCACCCTCCTCCACATGGTACTTCAAGGACCCAGGCTATTCTCAGCCACCCACCTATGGCTCCACCAAGCCCTAGGACCTTGTCATGTCATGTGTGGTTGAGGCTCAAGATTTCAACCTGTGAGAAAGGAAAGGTGAGCATGGAGAAGGCCCACCTCTTAGCCCTGTCTGTTGCTAGACTTAACTCTGACCCTTTGGACACCTTCCAAGGAGGATGACAGGCCCTGATTCCACAATCCCAAAAGGAGCATCCAGAGATCTCTAAGAAGCAGAATTGCTGCAGATAGCACCCTGATTTCTCAGTTCCTAGAGATCCAGCCCTCCCCCCGCAACCCTGCTCCAACACTAACCCCCTTTACTTCTGCCTGATAGATGAGACCTTATAAGCTCTATCCATACTCTGGTCCTAGAGTCCAGAGCCATGTCCCCACAGCCCCTGGTGAGAAGGTCAGCCAGTCCCTTATCCCATGTCTCATTTCCATCATTTCGTCTCGTGTGGACACATTCACCTCACTCCTCAGAAAAAAATATGTGCAACAGTCTCAGCTAAGGCATCTTTGAAATGGCTGGGCTGGGCCACACTGGAGGAGGGGACGTCGCAGCGGTGGGTGTCCATCTACACGAAGCTCTCAGGCAGTGGGAACTTTGTCCTGGCCACCAGAACTTTGAGCGTGCTAAGTCTGGCCCATATGCTCCTCAGGATATGAAAAGAGAGGTGGTAGGTTTCTCACCTCTGTGATCTTCACTCTGCCTCTCAAATTGTCACACCTCACTTAGGGACCCTCCTGGGTTTCATTAGTGATGGGGAAAGCCAGCCAACTGGGGATTAGTATAGGTTTGTTTGGGGATGGTTCTTTTAAAATTCCACTTTCACAGGGGAATAGCCTGGGGTCAGCTCTTCAGTGAAATGCTGGAAACGAGAAAATATGGTGCACTTTATGGCTTGTTTATCCAACTGCATCTTCCCTGGTGCACGTTCCTGGGGTCTCTTCCCTCCTGGGTTATGACCTTTCAGGGTTTTGCAGCTTGTTAAAAGCTATTCTTCAGTGACAGTTTAAGGACGATGAGAGGTAGCCACTAAAAATAACAGCATGCACAGCAATTCATTCCTGCCCCCATCTCTATGCGGTATCCTCCTCCATGTTCACCATTCAGCCTTAAATATGAATATATGTGAGTGATGTGAAAATGGAATTTATATATGGTAGGTCCTCACCTTGCAGAAGTAAGGGTGGGGTGACAGACTTTCAGAAAACACTTGTTCATCAGAATTCCAAGAGCATTCATGTTCAGTTCTTTTAAATTTATACTTCCAAAGTTCATGATGAGACAGATGTTCTACGAAAAGGGGAAGGTACTAGAAACAAAAATCTAACAGTGAGCTTCACGTTTTGAAACTTGTTTTTTTTGCCTCTGGGAAAAAAATTAAAGTTTTAATAAAAAGATGCTTAAAAGGAGAGACAGGCGAGTTGAACAGAGATTCAGTAAACCAAAGAGCTAAGAAATTATTTAAAAGCTATCCTGTGTTCATTATTGTGTTCTTGAATTATAAGATATCCCAGTGAGGACAAACTTTAGTCCTGGCAACATTATGGTCTAAGTAAACAGGCACACTGACAGCTTTCTATTACAAGCACCTGCATCTTTCTGTCTAAGGGTTTTCTGTGGACCCAGGAGTCCCCACCTATAGGAAGCGAGAGTTGATACCCCAAGAGCAACCCTCCTCAGTGAGTGATGGGAGTTGGCAGATGAGAACCTTGAGCTCTTCTCCATCTGGGGGCGTAATTTGAAGACATGTTCTACACAGTCTCTCAGACTGTCCTCAACAGGCTAGAACTCCAGCTGCCCACAGTGGTAACCTGCTGATCAACGAACCCATTATTCGCTGTCTTCTTTTCCACATCTCCCTTCCCCACTCTCTCACCATATTTCTGGAGTCATCTCCCAAATAAACTAGCACCCAAATCCTTGTCCCTGTGTCTGCTCTCGGATGAACCCAAGCAAGACACCTCTTCCCTTTGACCCACCAACACCTAATCTTGAGGTCTATGGTCTTATTGGAGTCACAAGAACTTGCGCAGTTGAGGATGACATTGTTACAACCTTCCCCAAGAAACCAAACATTGGCCTTTCCAGAGGACCATCTTTCCAGAGATGCCACCAACTACATCTGCCCAGGCTAAGTCAGCTGTATCTCAGCTCATCCCCAGACAGATGAATGAGAAATAAATGCTTAAGCCACTGAGTTGTCACACCATCAGCTGGAAAGACCTATACATTTTAAATAACTGAATGGTAAGAACTAAATTTTTTTAATTGAGGAAGATTTTTTTTCCCTCAAATAGTAATATTATCACAAAGAACCAATATATAAAAGATATGAGATAATAATTTCACATAAATAAATAAAGTACTGAATTTGGACAGCAATAAAAAGAAATATAAAATAAATTCATAAGAAGGCACCATTTCCAGTTTCTACCTATTAAATATGAGGATGATAGAAATTGAGTTTTGAAGATACTAGTCCACTGCTCTTAAAACAGAGTCCAAGCACTCCACAGCGATCACAGGTCCTCCTCTCTGACCACCTCTGTCCTCTTCCAGCTCCACTGCCATATTTCTTTTCTTTTTTTTTTTTTTTGCGGTACGCGGACCCCTTACTGTTGTGGCCCCTCCCGTTGAGGAGCACAGGCTCCGGACGCGCAGGCTTAGGGGCCATGGTTCATGGGCCCAATCGCTTCGTGGCCGATCCCGGGGCACGAACCCGTGTGCGCTGCATCGGCAGGCGGACTCTCAACCACTGCGCCACCAGGGAAGCTCCTCACCACCATATTTCTTAAATGTTCTTAACGTCTTCCTGTCTCAGGCAGCCACACCCCACCCCCCGCCTCAGTACATTGTTCCTTCTGCCTGGAAATTTTCCTTCCTCTTCCTCCTCATTCCTACTCCCCCCTCTTCACTGCTCCTTTCTTCTAATTGACACAAGTGTACTATGTATGATTGACAGACGGAATTGACCACATTGTTTAAATTATTTTCTCTCTACTTGTTAATTTTTGTTTTGAGCATGTCTAGTGGATTTCATGTAATATTAAGTGTATGCATGGTTCAACTCCACTTTGTTTCTTTATGACATTGGAATCGTCTCTAAAATTTAAGTATGGAATGCCACTTTATTGATCATCTCCTCTGGGTGCTCCATTACTTTCTTGTAGATTATTGTCTCATAAGATCATGGCAATAACATTGCAAGGTAGCCATAAATGTACTCATATTTGGGCTTCCCAGGTGGCGCAGTGGTTGAGAGTCCGCCTGCCGATGCAGGGGACACGGGTTCGTGCCCCGGTCCGGGAAGATCCCGCATGCCGCGGAGCGGCTGGGCCCGTGAGCCATGGCCGCTGAGCCTGCGCGCGACGGAGCCTGTGCTCCGCAACGGGAAAGGCCACACAGTGAGAGGCACGTGTACCGCAAAAAAAAAAAAAAAAATGTACTCATTCTTATAGATGAAGAAAGTGAGATTCAAAGAATAGATAGGAGGACTTCTGGTTTGGCTCAGACATGTAAAGATCTTGGAAGTTGTCACTCCCACCCTTGCAACAGGAGATAGCTAAACAGATAGTAAATTACTTGGTTTTTTTGGACCCATCAGAGAACTGAGGTGGCAGGGCAAAGAGCCAGTCTGAAATCTGGAGACAAGGGCATCCAGAAAGTCAGGGTCAAATCTGCTTACCTGAATCACAAGCTGCTGGAGCCATAAAGCAGTAGGAACATTCAAATGGTAATTTTGATGAATTGCTGGAGGCTGAGTGTGGACTAACAAGGGAATGAGAAACTTCTGAGGTCCCCAATATTGCAGGGGGCAACTTTCATGGCTTTTTACCCCCATGAATTCCACCAAAATCCTCACAATGAAGATCTGAGAAGGATCTCCTCCTGGCTCTGGCCAGGGAGAGAAAGAGGAATCCTTGTGAAAATATGTCCAGAACATTTCCCACCACAAAGATGAACCCTCCATGGGAAAAAATATTGCAAGAGCCTTGTCCCATCTGGGGAAGGGGCATGTCTGCCAATCCAGTCCCCTCTAGCCTTCCTGTTCTATCTAATGTGGGGGAGAGGCAAGGTCAACAGAGGTCAGGGCTCTGAAGAAATAGATTGGGAATGCTACAGCCAGGGAAGGAAGTAGAGGGCAGAGGAAATAGTAGCTGTACCACTAGTAACTCACTTGTGAAGGTCACAGCCCAAAGACACAGGATGACTAAAACATTGAGATGTAATTGCAAGATTATAAAACATTCCCCCTTCTCAACACATTATCAGCATACCAATAAGACTCCCGTATAACAACAGTGGGTTACAGCTGAAAGTGCAGACCCAGAATTTCTCTGAGAAGGAACACTTAGGGAAACCCAAAGTCAAGACAATAACAAGGACACCAGAGGAATTTAAAACCTCTTGAACCTATAGGTACAGCAAGCCTTAAACAAATTCAAACTCCAAACCAGAAAAATGTAAATCCTCACGGTAAAGGCTTATTTACCTCAGGTCCTATAATCCAATAAAACATACCAAAAAAACACAAACAAACAAACAATAAAACAAAAAAAACCCCACAGTCTGAAGAAACAAAGCAATCGTCAGAACCAGACCCAGATATAACATAGATATTTGAATTATAGGACAGGGAACTTAAAATAACTATGATTAATATATTAAAGGTTCTAATGGAAAAAGTAGAAAATAGGCAAGAAAAGATGGGTAATATAAGCAGAGAGATGAAAACTCTAAGAAAGCATCAAAAGGAAATGTTAGGGAAAAAATTGTAACACAAATAAAGAACAACTTTGATGGGCTCATCAGTAGATTTGACATGACTGAGGAAAGAATGAGTAAGCTTGAAGAGAGAAACTTCCCAGAGCAGAACATCCAAAAACTGCAGGGCAATTTTGAAAGGGTGACATACAAGTAATTAGAGTACCAGAAGTAGAAAGAAATGATGAAGCACAAGAAATATTTGAAATAAGAGTGGCTGACAACTTTCAAAAACTAATGACAAACAGTAAAACACCACAGATCCAGGAAGCTCACAGGTAAAGAATATATACAAACAAACAAATTAAAACCTTATGTATGTCATATTTAAATTGCAGAAAAAGACAAAGTCTTGAAGAAGCCAGAGAAAAAAAAAACACCTTTCCTAGAGAAGAACTAGCAAAAGTATTACAGTGGACTTCTCATCAGAAACTGTGCAAACAAAAGGAGAGTGATATGAAATATTTGAAGTGTTGAAAGAAAACATACCACCAACTTAGAATTCTGTCCAGTGAAATTATCCTTCAAAAATGAAAGAGAAATAAAGACTTTCTCTGACAAACAAAAATTGAGGGAATTCATCACCAGTGGACCTGCTCTGAAAGAAATGTTAAAAGTTCTTCAGACAGAAGGAAATTAATACAGGTAGGAAACTTGGATCTGCATAAAAACAGAAGAGTGTTACAGAAGGAATAAGTAGAGGTAAAATAAAATATTTTATTCTTATTATCCTGAAACCAGTTTGAATGACAACTTTTTAAAAGTAATAATAGTAACAATGTATTGCAGTGAGTATAGCATATGGATAAGTGAAATTAATAACAGCAATGTCACAAGGAATAGGAGAGGTGAATTGGGAACATTCTGCTAAAAGGTACTTAGACTTCATGTGAAGTGTTATAGAGTTATTTGAAGATGGATTTAGATTAGCTCTTTTTTAAAAGGTGTATTTTACACTACAGGGAAACCACAAAAAATGTTTTAAGTATAACTGATATGCTAAGAAAGAAGATAAAATAGGATTAATCATGTAAAATGCTCAGTTAAAACAGAGAAGGAAGAAAAAGAGAAGGGGAAAGAGGCAAAAAACAATACAATGAAAAGAAAACAAACATGGTAGATGTTAATCCAATTATACCAATAATCACTTTAAATGTGAATGCCCTAATACATCAATTAAAAGACAGAGATTGTCACAGTATTTGAAAGATCAAAGAGGTGGTAAGTGGAAGAGCTCAGATATGCTCCCAAGACTGAATCCACAATAGAGGTTCTTTCTGCTTTACCAGAGCCGGTGTTTCTTTTATAAAAAGAAAAAAAAAAAAATTTCGGCACTGACACATTTGATACACAAATATCTCCTGAGTTAAGTTACGTCCACCAAAACATTAAAAAAAAAAAAAAGAATAGAAATCTGAAATAAACCTAGATATTCAAAAAGTTGTTAAAGTGACTGCATGTACTAGTTAGGAATGCATTAGGCTGAAAGTAAAAAAAATACCCAATAAATACTGGCTTAAACAAATAGGGTTTAGATTTCTCACCTAAAAGAAAGTCCAGAGACAGGCAGTTTCTAGCATACTCAACAGTGCCATCTGGGAGCCAGATTATTCCTGTCTTTTCAACCCACTTCCCTTGGCTTTTGTCCTCATGTCTGTTACCTAATTAACACAAAATGGCAACCATAGTTCTGGATTTCACATCATCATTCAAGGCAGGGAACAGAGGAAAGGGGCATGCTGGTAGTCTATGGCCCATTTTAAAAGGAAAGAAAATGCTTTCCCTGAAATTCTCTCGGGAGAACCTGCTTACAACTTTTTGGCTGGAACTGTATCACATAACCACCTGTTGCTGCAAGAGGTAAGAAAATGAGAATTTTGTTTTTCCAAGGTATATAAGTGAGGTAGGTGAGGGAAAAGAAGGTAAACAAACTCCCTTATAGTGGCTACCATTGCATATCCAAATAAAAAAGAGAAAATCTGATTTTCTAGCTATCATTAGGTTTACTTTTCCTTCTTTTGTTTTCTTTAACTTATGATTTCTTGAAAAAAAATGGTTGCATTGAATATTTGCCATATGAGTCACAACTTCACTTAAAACTAAAACATCTTTCTTTTTCATCTGTTTAACTCTTTTGCCCTTCATTCTCTGACATAGAGCTGGTCTCCAAGCTATAACCTGGACTGTATTAATGCTTCCATGGGTTATGATATACATTTCAAGTGAAAAGATATAATTTAGGTGAACATGTTGTGCAAATGGTAAGTAAAATGTCTCTAGGTTCTGAATACATGAGGTTTAACTTATTTCATCCTAAGATGACATGGGGCATTTGGTGTGGAGAACCGAACCAGGTGCTCTCAGAATATTCTCAACTGTAAGTGTTTGAAAATCCAACTCAGACGGCTTTCTTAAAAAATAGATGGAGTTTCTCAGCTTCAGGAATTTTATTCACTGAATCAAGAATGTCACCATGGACGCTGTTTTTGTTTTTCACTTTGGGGTTTTGTTTTGTTTTTTTAATCTGTCTTTTCTACAATTGATTCCATTGGCTTTACCCTCAGGCTGAGTTGCCTCATGCTCACATAATGGCTGCCAAGAACTACAGGGCAACATATTTTCTGATACATATGTAAAATATAAAAAATATAGAGTTAAAGATATGTTTCTCTTATCCTGGCCATTTAGTTTGCTACAGTCCTTCACTTTGCTCTGACTGAAACTGAACCAGTCACTGTATTGATTAAGAACACAAAGATCTGGTTGGCTTCAGCCAATCAAGGCTCATCCCCACAGCTGGGGATGGGGTCAATCCCACACAAAGTGCAAAGTGCATAGTTGCACAGTGGGAGAGAGAGAAGAGAGAAGAGGGGTGGAGCCAACTTGTGGTTGCTGAGGAGGAACCACAAGTTCCACTAGAGACAGATCCCTGCACTGCTTCCTTACCATCTGTGAACATGGGTCTTCACGAACCTTAGATCCCTCCTCTATAATATATGATGAGTAAAACCTGCTCACCAGCTCAACCCATCCCTCAGGGTCCTTGTAAGGATTGAATAAGATAAGATAAATGAAGGTTTTTGTAAGCAGTGAAGTATTCAATGCTACAACATACACAAATTATTAAGTACTAAAGGTAAGCTTCTGGATGAATTTCCATTATGCACGTTGAGCAGCTACTGTAACTGACCTGCTTCTTTTGGCCCTTCCCATTCCTGTTCACACTATCCACCTTCCGACTGGCCACACCTTTGCCTGAGGTTTTTCTCTGGGCACCAGAACCCTCTCTGTCCATAATGGTTGTCAGGTCACAAGCGCTGGGGAACTAACATCCTTTTCTTCAGCCCAGAAGCAGCCCAGCCTGTGACTGACGAAGTTGGGGAATAAATTCCTTGATCCTGGGGAGGGAATCTTCTGGGGCGTGTTCTGCACAAATCCCAGAGTGGTGTCTCCGGTTGTCTGCTCTTGTAACTGGCTTGCTAATGCACCTTGTGTTGCGTTTCTTCTCTCCCTATCTCATTCCTCCCACGAACCCCTGCTTCCTGGGATCACCTCCCAAATAAACTCCATGCACTCATATCCTTTTCTCAGAGATGCCTTCTAGAGGAATCCAAATGAAGACATACATCAAATTCGTATCACGCAAATACGAGAATGCTTATTTGCCATGAGAAGTATATTCCAGACATTGTATTTTAAAATACATTCAATGATTCTTTTAAAGTGATTTCTGTGTGAGTTTTCATTTTCTATGTAGAGTGTACCCTTGTTGCTAATGAATTCATTATGTTGCTAGGCTCACTGAGGGGTCAAACATGGCCTGACTCCAGAGAAAGATGAAACACAAGCAATGGTCCCCAGATGTATATTTTACAAAGTCCTGTCCTGAAGATAGATAATGCTATTAGAACGCAGAATCTATAATTAGTATATTTATCAGTAAAAGACACACTAGACTGTGATGAATTTGCATGTTTGAAGGCAAAAGAAAAAAAAATATGTTCAATATGCATCCACTTACCCATTACTATTTTTTTGAAAAGTTTTGTTTTGCACTGAGTTCATTTTTATTATAATCAAGTGATTAAACTGAGCTGAACAGACCATTTCATTTAGACTCGTAAGAAATGATGGCCTGTTGTGTTATGTGAGCATTTTGAAAAAATAACTTGGTTTTAAACCATTTAGCAGGGCTGCATACAAGTGTTATAAATTGAATGTCTAGCTATATTTGTTTTCTTATTTTTCAGTTGAATTCAAATTTGTTTCAAAACTTAACCCTGCCTCAGGGCCTTTGCACTTTCCTTTTTTTTTTTTTGCGGTACGCGGGCCTCTCACTGTTGTGGCCTCTCCCGTTGCGGAGCACAGGATCCAGACGCGTAGGCTCAGCGGCCATGGCTCACAGGCCCAGCCTCTCCGCGGCATGTGGGATCCTCCCGAACCGGGGCACGAACCCGCGTCCCCTGCATCGGCAGGTGGACTCTCAACCACTGCGCCACCAGGGAAGCCCCTTTGCACTTTCTGATCCCTCTATCTGGAGTGTATATCTCTGCATGGCTGGCTCTTTCTCCTTATTTAGGTGGTAGAAAGTCCCTCTTCACCCACTATCTACTACTACGCTGTCCGATATAGTAGCCACTAGCCATATGTGGATGCTGAGCACTTCATAGGTGCCATATACGTGCCATATACAGAAAACATATGCTGAATTTTAAAGACTTAGTATGAAAAAAATCTATAAAACATCTCATTAATAATTTTTATATTACTTGTTGAAATGCTATTTTGGATATATTGAGTTAAATGTATATTATTAAAATTAATTTCGCCTGTTTCTTTCTACTTTTCTTAATGTGACCAGAAAATTTTAAATGTCATATGCGGCTTACATTTTGGCCCACATGATATTTCTGCTGTTCAGTGATGACCTAAAGTCAGGCCCACACCAACCTCAGCACTCTGCTTTATTGTCATCACAGCACTTTATCACTCTTACACAAGCCAATTCTAAACTAGTTACTTGTAAATGATGCCATTTGCAGCAACATGGATGGACCAAGAGATGATCATACTAAGTGAAGGAAGTCAGACAGAGAAAGGCATACCACATGATATCACTTATATGTGGAATCTAAAAATGTGATACAAATGAACTTATTTACAAAACAGAAATAGACTCACAGACATAGAAAACAAACTTATGGTTACCAAAGGGGAAAGGGGGGGAGAGATAAATTAGGAGCTTGGGATTAACTGGTACTTACTACCATATAAAAAATAGGTAACCAACAAGGACCTACTGTATAGCACAGGAAACTATATTCAATATCTTATAATAACCTATAATGGTAAAGAATCTGAAAAAATTATATACATATATAACTATATATGTATAGTTATATATGTACTATATAAAGTTATATGTGTGTGTGTGTATATATATATATATATATATATAACTGAATCATTTTGCTGTATACCTGAAACATTGTAAATCAACTATACTTCAATTTGAAAAATAAACTATTTATTTGTATACTAGAATTATACAAGTACATTGTAAATTGTTTACTTGTATACTGTAAGCTCCGAGGATTTTTGTCAGCTAAGCTTACCCTACACCAATGCCTAGAATACAAGAGAATTGAAAACATACTTTATGAAATGAATAGATGAAGGAATAAAGGAATGAGTGGACCAGGCACTCTGTTGTCCTGAGAGTTCCCCTGTGAATAGCAACCCAACTTCATTCAGTCCTTACCAGGTTGATGAGCTAGACCAGATCCCCCTGGAGAGAGAGAAAGGGCAGGCACACAAAAGAAACAGAACTTGCTTGCTGGCCATTTCTCAATTCTATTTTGTGGTTTTCTTCATAAAATCGCAATCAGAAATACAAGACCATTTGGCTCATCTGGTAAGAATGACCAACACACCCAAGTTAGACCTAGCTGAGCAGAGGATTTGCTCGTTATTAGGAAACTAATGACTCAGTAACTAAGGTTATTGACCGGGATCAAAACTACTTTAACTGACCTTCTGCTTAGCGAACAATCATTACAACAATCAAGAAACTGGAGGTACTTCGTTGGGCTAGAAGTCACCGTTAATTGCTGGCCTCTAAGTCCCATAACTGCCATCAAATGACTGCCAGTGATATAATTAAACTTCATAGTTGACAACCCCATTAGGATGAATGGGAAAGTTCACATTTTACTCACTACTATTATTTTTAGATTTACCTGTCTAAAGACTCAAAGACTTTGTCCAGACCAAGTCAAACCTACTTATCCTTTGTTCACTGAATTGGCTCTGTCCCGTACAGAAAGTCAAGAGTTAGGCAACCATCATGCAACCATCATGCTCTACAAGTTACATGATAAATTGAACTTTTTCTCCTTATTACCCTAGAATAGAGATTTCTATATTCAAAGAACAGAGAAGGTATGTAGTTTTCAGCTCAGATCCAGAGAGTCTAGGGTTCAAATTTTATCCTGGCTAATGATTTACAGGAAGGTTTTAAACACATTTTTAACCCCTTTCTGTTTCTCTTTCCTGATTTTGGATATGCCCACACCAAAATTTGGGTTGGCCAAAAAGTTCGTTAGGGTTTTTGCGCGAGACCTTACTTTAGTTGCCATGGGAAAAAAAAAAATTGATTTTCATGTAATAATTATGCCTTTCCTAAGATACAAATTATTTCCAAAAAATTAATTGAAAATATCATCTAGTATGAATATATAAATAGCAAAGCCTGGAAAATTTTCAGCCTAATTAATATTTTGATATTATTCTCCATATATCACAAATATGCAGTTGCTTGGGAATGTCTGAATTTTTTAATTTTTCGGTTTTAATTAGATTCTCATTATTAAGTAGACATGACCTAATAAAGTGCAACTCTCTCTTCCTACGTCATACCTAAATGCCTGGAACTTGGGCCCATGCTCTCTTTTTGGGGGGGCAATAACTCCACCTCATCCACAAATCCACAAAACTACATATTAATTTTCATTCCTTTTCTTGTCATTTTCCTCCACTAGAATGTTCTTCCTTTTCCCATCTGTTTCTCCATCCTGCCATTAGATGCTTATTCATCGCCTTCCTCCTTAGAAACCTGCCCATGTTAACTGGCTTCTATTTGAATAACAACAGCATGGAATGGATAGTTTAATTCATTTCTTCCTTCCTTCCTTCTTTCCTTCCTTCCTTCTTTCCTTCCTTCCTTCTTTCCTCGCTCCGTTCCTCCATGCATTCAAAAACATATGTATTGAGCTTCTACTATTCACTAAGACGCAAACTGAGTGAAACAGACCTGGTTCCTGCCCTCCTGAAGCTCCTCTAGTGGAAGAGACAAACATGAACATATTTATCTCAACTCCATAGCTCACTCACCAGCCCCTTGAGGCGAGGAACGCTTTTCATGCTGTGGGACAGAGGAGATCCTGAGGAATGCCTCTTAAATCCTTTTCATTCCGTGGGACAGAGGAGATTCTGAGGAATGCCTCTTAAATTGACTGAGATCCTGTAAGTGAATTTGATATTTATGTTGATAACTGACATGTGTATTTGCCTCTATAACTCTAACTCTGGTTTTCAGTGAACAGTAGCCCACCATCCCCGAGGCAGCATCCTCAACCTTTCTGGGGGATACAAAGGAAGTGAAGAGGGGAGAGGCTGTCCTCAAGAAGCCGCCAAGATGGTGCCCAGTCTAGGGATTCACAAGTCAAGACATTGCTTGCACTCCAGTTTCGGGGATTCTTCCTCTTCCGAGCGAGGGTGGCCTGTGCTGTAGATTAACTCCTTTAACCAAAGGTGTTAAAGGCCACCCTGTGCACGGCCCAGTCCCGAGGCCCAATTTGAGAACTCTTACACTTAGGTAGCTTTACCGGCAGTGATAAAACCCAGTTTCAAAAGCATGTGAATTTATCCTTACAAGATCCTTTTAAACTCCATTGTCCCTCTTCAAAATGATTGCAAATAAAGCAGCAAGTTTCTCCAACTTGTACAAATGTGAGTTGATTTCCCAAAACTCAAATAATAAATCATTTTAAAATAAATTCACAAAGGCACGGTGGCTCCTTCACTGACGTTTTTGCAGTTGCATCCTTCCTGATCTCCAAAATCAAGCAAAGGAGCTGAGACATAAAGAGAAGAAATGAAGAGGGTAATTTAAAATTTTCATTTGCACCATAATCTGTGTTAAGGAAACAGGGCTCCTTGTGAATGCTGTTGGTTGTTGAGTTTCCCACTTGGAGATGATGCATCTTTTCCGTTAAACTGTAATTTTCCCAGAGTAGAGACCTACTGAGGGTGTCTTCTCTAGTGCAGTGAGCACTAAATATGTTCCCAGAAGTTGGTCAACCCCAAGACTAAACAATAAACCTCAATATGATGAGAACCATCATTATAAACTCCAAGTCACCTTCTAGTAAAAGCTTCTCTCTCTGTCTGTCTCCGTCTCTCTCTCTCTCTCCCCACCCCCCCCCCTTCTCTTTCTCTCTCTCTGGCTCTTTGGGTCTCATTTCCCAACCAAGGAAACAGTGGAATCACAGGGTCTGAGGCTGGAGAAAAGCACTGCGTTTAGAACATGTTTTGCTTATTTTACCATAAACCCAGTTAGTCCAGCTACATCCAATGCGTACTTAAAAAAAGAAGAAAAAAAACCTAAAAATACTAATAGAGTGACCAAAGAAGGAAAGTGACATTTGAGTTAAATTGCCACCTTCTCTGGATTATGTTACCAGGGCAGCTCTCCACGCCCCCAGTGAGGGGGAGGGGTTGGCATGGAGCTTCATTAGCCATAATGATAATTACATGCACTTTCAAAGAAGCTTTTATCCCCAAAGCTTGAAGTGCTCTATAAACATTAATTAATTTAAGCTCCTGGTAGCTCAGTGCCATTATGTCTTTTGTAAAGAAGAGTAAACAGAAGTGCAGGAAGTTAAGTGGTTTCACTAGGCTCCTTTGGCCGGGGCCAGCCGGTTGCATAGCTGTGAACAAAATCGGGTCTGAACGGCAGCCTCCCAAGCCAGTCTCAGGCAAGGCAGGCTTGGGGCGAGAGGGGGCAGTGTAGGGGGGAGGTAGGAGAGATTCAGCAAAATCAGGGAAAGTGAGGAAATGGCTAAATTTTAAACAAAGTCACAGGTAAGCAGTGCAGCTCAGCTGATAAGATGGACATCAGCATTTAGACCACTGGCCCTCATCTTTTTAAGGCAGGGCTTCTCTAAATTTAATGTGCAGACAAATCTCCTGGGGCACCTTGCTGACCTATGGATCCCGATGCAGCAGGTCCCTGGTGAGGACTGAGTGTCTTCGCATCTAAACAAGCTCTCAGGGAATGCTGATGGATGCTGCTGGCCTTGGACCACATTGTGTGATAATTGCCTCTGTAGGTTTTTTTTTTTTTAATTGTTAAGTTTTTTTCTTCATCCCATTCTGTACTACTTGACTAGTTTCAGTACCCATGTGTTATCTTTTTTTTCTCCTTTTAAAATTACTGTATGATATTTGAAAGGGGAAGTACATAGGTCTTGAAGTACTTGATTCTATGAGTTCTAACAAACACGTGCACCTAGGTGATCCACAATCCTATCAGCATGGAGATCATTGCCATCACCCCAGGAAGTTCACAGCCCCGTTCTTTGTAGCCAAGGTATAGGATATTTCTGTAAAAGGTCAAAATAAAAAGGGATATTGGAACTTCTAAAATGAGAAGCAAGTTACTTTTCCAAGCATTTTAAGTTAAGACAATGGAGTCACACAACCCCACTCATTTCACGGTGACCTTCTTTGGAATTTGGAGGCAGAGCAGCAAACACATTATGCTGTAAAAATCAGGCTGGAATCTAGGTCACTTGCCCTTTGACCCTGACATGGAGAGACTGCCAGTCCTTTGAGCAGGTCTGCCTTGGCTCTTCCTACAAAATGTGCAAAAGGAATTTCACTTCAGGACATTTATTATTCAATGTTAGTATTTGTAGTGTTTCTCAGCCTTTCCTTAAAGAGGAAACCCTAAATTTTTTAAAGATGGTTTTTAAAGAGGAAGCATTAGACTGAGGCAAATTTGTGCTCCTGGAGCAAGGGAAACTGAAAAGAAACAAACCAGGGGACTGTGTTTAAACAGCTCTAAACCACCAAGATGAAAAGGAAAGACATCTAATCATTCATTCAGAGTTTTCTTTTTTTCTTCCATGAAGATAAACACCTGGACATTTGGAAACATTTGGGTAATTAACTCAGTTTTTCAGTTTTTCATCATAAACAAATTAATTGATCAACTTTTACTGAGAGCAGGGTTATTTACAAAGCGTGCTGCTGGGTTCCTCGGGGATGTAGGGTTGTTTGGGCTCTGGAAAAGTTTCTGGTCCACTTTACAGTTGCATTCAGCAAGGTAAGAGCCTTTAAGAAGGCACCAGAGGGAGGAGGAAGGTTCGATAAAGGGCACACCATCAGGGAAGACCAGGGGAATGCTCATGGAGGTGAGCTCACGGGAAAGCATTTGCGACGGGACCTTGTGGACAGCAGGGGGTGGAGCGGCAGCCGATAAGTAGAGATATAAAAGTGGGAAGACATGCATGCAAGTGTTGGGAAACAAATTCTTGTTATCTTGTCAGAAGAGAAAAAAGTAAAATGAGGGTTATTTTCATTTGAAAGTGGTAGTTACAGTAACATGTAACTCTGGGCTTAAAGAAATCTTCACACGTGGCCACACTTCCATCTTTCATTCAGGAAGTGTTTCTGAGAGCCCACCGTGCTTCCAGCACTGTGCTCAGCTTTGGGTGGGCTCGGATGGAACGGACGTGGCCCCTGAGCTCACGGGGCTTACAGACTAGTTAGGGAACCATACAAAAGACAAGTAAGTAAACTAATACACATTGACAAATGATGAAAACTGCTGTAAATGAAGGAGACATAGACTTCTGGTGAAGACATATCAGAGGAGGGACATATTTTATACTGAATGATCAAGGAAGACCCCTCCGAGGAGGTGACATTTCAGCTCAGATCTGCAGGACTTCAGAATTGAGAGTTTGAAGTATAGTGGCTTTTCATTGGCTGGGTTGTGACAGTCTCATTGGCTGAGCGCTTGCCAGGCAAGGAAAGGAAGTCTTTCTTCTTTCTCTTGGGCTTGGTTACTGTTGTCCTAGGGCATGAGAGCTCCCCCTTCTGGCCTCCAACTCTATTTTAATTGAAGTTTCTGTTTATTAATTTTTACAGCCCTAAGACAGAAGAGAATGGATGTATTCCAGGAACTGTCAGAAGAACAATGACCCTGGAGGTTAGAAAGCCAGGGGGAGAATGGCCCAAGATGAGGTGGGGCAAACAGGCAAAGATCAGATCTTGTAGAGTCTTGTGGGCCACGGCAAGGAATTTGCATTTTATTCTAAGTGCAATTCACAACCCCAGTGGGTTTTAAGAGGGGAGTGACATGGTCCGATTGGCATTCCTATAGCTAAGTCCTAGAGACCTACTATATAGCATAGTGCCAATAGTTACCAATACTGTATTGTAGACTTTAAAGTTTGCTAAGAGGGTAGATCACAAGAGTGTTCTTATCAGACACACACACACACACACACACACACACACACAAATAATAAAGAGGGTGGGAGGAAACTTTTGGAAATGATAAATATGTTTATGGCATAGGTTGTGGTGATGGTTTTACAAATGCATACTTATGCTTTTTTGTATGTCAGTGATTACTCAAAGTGATTTTTAATGGAAAAAATAGGATTAATGTATTCTGAAAAAAATAAAAGGTCATTCCTACTATGAGAGAAGGGGAAGAATGAAAATGAGGTCAAGACTGTTGGAGGAGCCTGGATGAGAGCTGATGGAGGTCTGGCTGAGGGTCTGGCATTGGGGGTGAGAAGTCAGTGGATTTCAGATGTATTTTTGGAGGTAAAGAACCAGCAAGGCTTGCTGATGGATAGGCTGTGGAGGGTGAGGGGAAGGATAAATGTGAGTACCTGGGTGGATGGTGGTGTTTAATTTGATGTTATTTTGTATTTGTATCCAGGCCATAGCTCCCTGTATTAGTACACAGCTTTAAACATTATCAATCAATGAAAAAAGAAAGAAATGTAATATCCAATTCTCCTCTGAATTCCTAAAATGCTACTCACATGCTACCAAAAGCTAACTATCTAAATGTTTATGTGCAAAGAAAGAAAATAAGGGAAAATACATGCAGATTTCACTCTGAGTTATCAGAAATATCACGATATGAGTTCAGTTTTCCCTGATGTAATGACCTGTGAAAACTTAAATGTGAAGAAAAATTAGGGATGAAGCAATAAAACATTGTAGACTCTTTTAGATGATAAACTTTTTGAAGATATCCACCCCTCCCAATTCCCCCTGCAGCCCAGACAGAGTCAGTGGTGTGCTGATAAATATTTATTTTGGGGGGAAGGAGGCTTGATGGGGAGAGTAGAGAATGAGAGGAGCCCTGACTTGTATATTTGCTAATTTCTATGGTATAAATATGCCCTCCATGGCTGATTTCAGTTACCAACATAAATAATGTCACTGAACACAGAGTTGAGAGGAGATGTACAAAAGCACACCGTTATATAGTATTTCCACCATATAGCTGCAACAGACAGGAATAAATTCAAGACCATAGGTAATTGTAAAATGGAAAATAATGAGGAAATAAATTTTGAGCATTACCTTTGCTTTTAATATAACTTATTTAATTGTTCATTTGTGTAATTAAATTCTTAAAAATGGCCGTGTTTAAAAGCAAGCTTACAAAATTCCTGGAAATTTAACACTTGACTGTCGCACGTCAGTCTGTCTTTCTCCAACACAGCACTGATCGTTCACTGTAACTCGTGACACATACCAATGAATGTGTGTTGAATGACCACTGGCCTCCCTGGACTAAGAAAACATCTCACTATCTTCTCATTCAAATTCTAGAAAAGATCTATCCTAACTGAATATTCATTAATAAGCCGTTACTAAGCATTAGCTACATGCTCAATAACTAGGGGATGGAGAATATAAGTGGCATATATTGAATGTTACTGTGCATAGATTTTTAACTGAATTAATACCTGCAACCGTAGTAACTACAAGCAGATACTATTACTGTCCCCATTTTATGAGGAAAATTGGAGCACAGATGTCAGTAGATTGAAAACATGACAGTTTGAACCCTTTCTCTAAAGTTAAGATAAATAAATAAAAATGAAGCAAAATCTCTCCTTCAGCAATCTCAGGATGATCCATGTGCATATGTATCTATTTCATATGTAAACACTCATCTTAATGTCCACGGATCAAACTTTCCTATCTTGTTCAGATACTGGAAGTGTTTTTGCATCTTTAACTGCCTCGGTGCTCTTGAAATAGTGGTCTATTTTCATGAAATGTGCCTTTACGGATTGAAAAAATGAGTTTAGTTAAATGACAATATGAAAAAACAATTATTGGATTCAGTTAACATGGCCAATACTTGCATTTTTAATCAGCAGCGATTTATCATACATTTTTTATAGCCTTTGACTATTTCTCTTCATGCCACAACTTGTAGAGATTTAGGTTATAAAAATAGTTTATATGCCTATAAAAACCAGAAGCTCTGTTCCATGGAAAACAAAGAAAGTAATTTGTACTGTCAAACCATCCTTTTAAACTTCAGAGTAAGGCTGGGGGCTGGGAGCTTCAGACTAAGAAATGCAAGAACTACAAGGATAAGCTCACCTTTTAAAACAATTTCTGACCCAACTCTTTAAACCCATTTTGAAACGACAATAAATGGGTCTCTCAGAGGGAAACATAGTGTTTATCCAAGTGCTTGTCACTTTGGCTCACACCAAAAACAGCTTTGCAAAATCATTTCGCATAAACCTTAACAGCGTCGTAAGGCTTCTCAGAACCCTCATGAATACAATAACTCAAATAATATTACCCCAGCATCTATATGTTTAAAGATAGATTTAATCCATCTTTTGAGTACTGATTGGTTTTGGATTTCCATAGTTTTATTTTAATTTTGAGACGTCTTATTTCCAAGTCTTGAACGACCTAATTGCTTTCATAACAGAATTCCCCACCTTGGAAGGGAGTGGGGTGACAGAGGCTCCCCTCAGAGCACTAAGTCGGTCTGGGCCACTTTTAGTCAATTATTTTACGTCTACAGCTCACAATTCCCCCCTCCGCACCTCCCCCCCCCCGACCCCCGCCATCTCCAGGATCCCTTGTTGGAGTTTTCAAGGGCCCATTCTGTCGACCTTTGTAATAGAATTCTTCCCCTGGGCATGAAAATATGGCCGGAGCCTCCTTTAATAATTTTAACAGGGTGTGGTACAAAAAGATAATTATGTCTTGTGAGGCCTAGCGTGGGGGAAATGCCTTTTTAATCATGGCTCACATTTTCTTCCCCATTGAATTGAGTCCACTTTGGATTTGGTATGAGGTAGCTTGCAGTTCAAGGGGCTTAAAACAGAAGAGGGCCCAAGGTATCGGGTTAGAAAGCAGTTGGGGTGTCTTTGCCCATCCAAGGCCACTTTTACTGCCTATTCTGGCTGGAAGGAGCCCCAGACAGACCGCAGTGAGCATGGCAGACAAGGAACAGGGGGCGGGGGGCTGTCAGTATGTGTGGAGCTGCAAGTGACGGCTGCCTCCCCATCAAAAGGGCCAGTGCCTTGGGTCCCACATCTTCTGGAAAAGTCTGTCACTGAACTTCAGAAACATAAATCAAGTTAAGTGGCTCCTCTGCTTGACCTGAGGAGCTTTGCTGGCTTCCCATCTTTCTTAGGGCACATTCAAACCTCTGTGCAGCAGTCTAGCCCATACCCACCTCTCTCAGAGCTCCCCGCACCGTCCACCCGCTTGCTTCTGCCATACAGGCCCCCTTGCTAGGCCTTGGGTGTGCCAGGCCCTTCCCACCTCCAGGACCGTTTTAAGTGCCTGACACTGTCTCTCCTCAAATTCCCGACTCTGTTCAAAAGTCACCTCCTCTGAGGTGCCTTCCTTCATGCTGTCTGCCAGGGCCTGTGGGGAAGGGGGGGTGAGAGTGAGGGCAGGGCGTGGAGAGTGGTGTTAGAGGGCAGTACCCCTGGGGGCTGCGGGGGCTCAGCCCCTCTGAACACCCACTGGGACACTGTGTAGAAGAGACCTCGAAGGAAGGAAGTGGTGGTATTTGCCCACCACCTCCTGTGTGTGCTTTGGTGGAGGGCAGCTCCCAGAGACACAGGGGATCAAAGCGGGGAGTCCCCGGCATCTATCAGTGGCACCAAGGAAATACGGGGCGTCGGCAGTGTCAGTGACAGTGACCGACACTTCCCTAATCCTGAGGAGACTAAATCCATGGACAGCGTTCCTGGAATATATCCAGTCTGCGACTTGAGCTCCTGCTCTAGCTCACTGTGCATGCTTGGGCGGCACCTTCCCTCTCAGGGGCTCAGTTTCTTTGACTGTCAAAGGGGGATTTGGATCAGAGCGGTGCTTCTAAAGTGGGGCATCTGGATCACAGGTGGCACAGAGGTAAGCTTAGGTGATAAGTGGATGGATATGTTCTCATTTTAAGGGTTATGTATTTTTATTAGATAGGTACCTCTAACTGCTAAAACAAATACCTCCTGAATTCCCAGTAGCTTAACACAGTAAGCACTCATTTCTCACTCCTGGATGGTCCAGGGCAGGCTGGTGGGGTTGGAGGAGGGGTGGAAGGGATGTGGGAAGACCTCTGACCTACAAGGTGGTTTAAAAATCAGGGTTCCTTCCCTCTACTGACTCTGCAATTTTCAAGGACCCTAGAGTCCTAAACTACATTCTTTGCATCCGGGCAGTACACAAGAAAAGAGAGAGAGATAGTGCAGGAGATTTCGGGAACTGAGTCTAGAAATGAATAAATCAGTACTGCTGACCCTGACTATTCTTGATCTAAGTATTCTTGGCCAGAATTCAATCACACGGCCCCAGTTAGCTTGGAAATGCAATCTTTCTATGTGCCCAGAAAAATAACAAATGAGCTTTGATGAATGCACACATAGAATGATAACTGCCACAGTATGTATCAACAGATACGTATACACATATAGATACAGGTACCGATAGAGATATGAAAAATTTAACACATCAAACTTTAATTTCATGAATGTTATTGCTTGGATATGGGTAGGTGGAAATACTGATCTAAATGACTGATTTAAAATTAAGTCAAAGAAAGGGATTAGGTTAATACTAATGGAGGAGTTATGTAGATGTGACAAATTGTAAAGATGGGATACCATTATCTTCCAGCTATACAATTTTACATATAATTTGTTTATTCAATTTTTTTTTTTTTTTTTTTTTTTTTTTTTGCGGTACGCGGGCCTCTCACTGTTGTGGCCTCTCCCGTTGCGGAGCACAGGCTCCGGACGTGCAGGCTCAGCGGCCATGGCTCACAGGCCCAGCCGCTCCGTGGCATGTGGGATCTTCCCAGACCGGGGCACGAACCGATGTCCCCTGCATCCACAGGCGGACTCCCAACCACTGCGCCACCAGGGAAGCCCTATTCAAATTTTGTGTCAGTAATTGTGAACCTGAGTCAAGGACAAACAATTCGGGTCATTTTTCTGGAAATTTTAGGAATCAGATAACTAGTTCTACGCTAATGCTGGATAACAATCCCCCTAAAATTCAGTGGCTTAAAACAATAATCAACTATTCACATGTCTGCAGAGCAGGTGGGGGTTGCGTGACTTACGCAGGCCTAGCTGGCCCTGGCCCCAGGGCTGCTCTTCTCACATCTCTCACCCTCCTTAGGGCAGTAGCTGCCCCAGGGCAGAAGCACAAGAGGGTGAGAAGAAACACACAGTATCTCTTAAGGCCCGGCCTCAGAACTGACACACCTCTGCTTCTGCCTACATGCCACAAGCCAAGGCAAGTCGCACGGCTAAAGTGTGTGTAATAGAAAAAGAAATTATAGACTTTTAGAAAAAAATATGCTATTTAATTCAAAATAGCATTTTTTTAGAAATTATGAGATTACTGTATACTTTGGAATTTATAAGAAATGTAGTGCCAACCTATCTTCAAAGATGTATCACACAGTATTTTTTTTCCCTATGTGTGTTAGTAAACCTTTATTGTTTAAGCTATTTATTATTTATTTATTTGTGCGTGTGCCTGGCTGCACCGCACGGCATGTGGGATCTTAGTTCCCTGACCAGGGATCGAACCCGTGCCGCCTACAGAGGAAGCACTGGAGTCTTAACCACTGGACTGCCAGGGAAGTTCCAGTCACACAGTATTTTCATTCTTATTTCTGTTTATAGAGGTACAACTTATCAGCACCCAGATCAAAAAATAGAAGACTTCTAGTATTCTGAAGGTTTCCTCGGGCTCCTTCCCAGTCTACACTCCTCCCAAGACACTATTCTGATCATTCATCACTTTAGATTAGTTGGACCTATTCTTGAATTTCATATAGATGTAGTGATATAGAATGCATTCCTTTGTATCTATTTTTCCAATTAATCATCATGTCCGTGAGAATCACCCATATTGTTTACATGCAGCAGCCAGCCACTAATGCTATTCCACTGTATGGATATATTGAAATTTGTTTATCCATTCTAAAATTGATACACATTTGGATTGTTTCCAGTTGCAGATTATTAGGAACAAAGCTGCTATGAATATTCCTACATACATCTTTTTGTTGATATAAGCGCTTATTTTGTTGGGTATATCTCTCTTAATGAGCATTTTAATTAAGGGGATTTTGTACAACATGTGTCCAAAACTAGAAGTTAGGCTAATTAAATTACAATATATTCATACAAGATAATACGCTGCAGCCATTAAAAGTTTTCTTTTAGAGGATTTTTAATAACCATATGCAATATGGTTTCAATCATGTCCCCAAACTATGTATAAATATCTAAATAGGCAGGCGGGCTGTGTATATTTGTGCGTGCATATATATGTATGTGTTTGGTGTGTGTATATGTGTGTGTAAACAGAAAATATCTATACCAGAAGGCTAACAGTGATCATATTTAGGTGACAGAAATGTACCTAATTTCAATTTTCCTTTTTTTATAATTTTCCACATTTTCAGCAGTGAAAATATATTACTTTCATAATTACAAAAATGTTTAATAAAAGACATGATTAAGAGTAAAACAGAAATCTACTCATTAGTAAAATCTTGTACTACAAACCACATTTTTTCAATGCTCTTTTTTATGTATTACTTTTACTTAATCTAAATGATATATAAAATCTTAGCCGTTAGCATACCAACTAATGAGTCAGAATAGATGTGGTCAAGCCAAGCAGACATCCTCCTCCGTGGCTCATCCTAGACTATTCTGTGAGTCCAGATTCTCATTATTTATTATACAGTTGTATAATAACCAGGAAAAATAACTACCTTAACACCAGGAGAGAAGGAAGCGCAAGAAGAAAGGCAACATCTGAGTGCTTAATTGAGATCACAGATTAGTAGATGAATCTCAATAAACATAGTCATTACAAAGTGCCTAGAAAATCTTAGCATGATATAACTGTGCATTATGTTACAGAAGCAAACCCTTTTATACTGACCTACAGGTTTACTATATTTTGAAATATAATCGAGTATTTCCTATTATTATCCAGTTTAGAGTAAATTTTTTTTAACTGCTATCTCCTGTAACTGTTGTCACACAAAACTGTTGTTTAATTCTGCCTAATCTTCATAACCTCAATTAAGTCTATATTCTCCTATAATTTGCCGTAAAAGGTTATCTGAAAAACTCAACTAATGTCAAAATCAGCTTAGGAAGAATCTGAGAAACAGAAAATCCTGCAGTGCTGAATATTTCCTTTTAGAATTTATCTAGACCAGGGGTCAGCAAACTATGGCCCACAGGCCACAACAAGCCCACACTGTTTCTTTTTCTACTGTCCCTGAGCTAAGAATGGTTTTCACATTTTTAAGCAGTTACATTTTAAATGGTTATAAAAGTACATACATAATGTACTTAATATTTCTTCTTTTCCCACAAAGCTGAAAATGTTTAGTATCCAGCCCTTTAAATAAAAATGTTAACCCCTGCTCTATCTAACCCACCCATGACACTACAAGCTTTTGTTCACATACTGGTGAAAATGAGTGGTATCTTGGCAGAGATAATTCTATATGGAAACAGCACCATGCATTCAACATAGCCATTTTATTTTTCTCCTAGACATACAGGAATTCTACATTTCCCAGCTCTTCTTGCAGTTAGGTGGAGCCATGTGACTGAGTTTTGGCCAATGGCATAAGGTCTGGCCCTTAAAGCTTCCTGAGCGATCTTCCATGTATCCTTTCTCTCTTCCCTTGTCTGCTGGATAAAGGTTCTAGAAAATGCATAGCCACCAAATAGAAGGAGCCTGGGCCCTTTAATCGAAGGAAGGTATTCATAGTGTTCATAGTATCGAATACCAAGGTATTCATAGTATTACAGTACAAGCAAGAAAATAAATTTTTATTGTGTTAAGTCATTGAGCTTTGGGGCAATGTTTCTTACAGCAGCCAATGTTACTTTGGCTGGTTATACCTGGCTGGAATACGTAGATTTTTTTTTGTTTTTCAATATTGCTGGGCCTGATATCACCGTATTTACTCACATACACACACATACAAATGTGAGAATAGTTTATCCTTCAGTCTTTGTCAGTAACCAAAACATCCCTTGAAAAGATTATTTGGCTTTCATATACCCAACAAATAAAAGCTTTATTCCCAAGTGCTACTTTTGTCGCATGGATAAAACCGAACTACAATTTGAGAACCAAATTAGACACCAGGTAAATAAAGGAAAAATCCTGATCTTTGTAAAATAACAACCGCCCCAAATTTGATCTCCAAAAATGTGTAAACAGCTTTTCCATGCTTATTCCTCCACAGGGCCATTTCATATCTAACTTTCATCATCCTGTTTACCAAGTGAGAATTTTCAGATTTCAGTTTAGACACATCTGGTTCACAAATGAGCCACAACATCCCCAGTCATTGTGAAATCCTGGCCGCAAGCATTAGTGATGAGCTCTCGTGTTTATTAGTAAAGATGTGAGAACCAGTCGGTTGCAAAGCTGTTTTGAGTGGAGAGGGCTCTGATGTGGCTTCTTAGAGGTGTCAGCTTGATCTTTCTCTGCTGAAGAACTGCTGTCATTAAATTCACTTCTAAATGCAAATTAACCAGTTTTAGCTTTCTTGCAGATATAAGCTCACCTGGAGCTGTTGAAAAAATATTTCAACTGCTCTTTAGTTGTTAAAAAAGAGTTAACATGACCAATCTGTTGGTGTTTTCTTCATTTCTTTTAAACTTCCCTAGGTATTTTTAGATTCCCTGCAATTTTTTAAAAGATGCATCATAAAGCTAAGTCATCACTGAAGTCAAGGGTGATGAATAATAAGTATATTTATTTTTTGCCTTATATCAAGTCTGGCTTACTAACAAAAAGAAAAGGAGAGAGAGGGAGAGAGAGAGAAGAGACAGAAAGAGAGAGAGATTGAAGCTAAACTATTAAGAATTAATTGATAATGACTTTTGATCAGAGCAAACAAAAAATAACTGATTCAAAAATAGATATATATCTATATATATATATGTATAACGGAATCACTGTGCTGTACACCTGCAACTAACACAACTATAAATCAACTATATCTCAATTAAAAAAAATCAAACCTGTACCCCTCCCTGCAAAAAAACCCAGTCAACATTACTACATGAAGAAGTTCTTATTTTATGTAGTTTCCAAACAAGCGTCTTTATATTCCACAGAATTTCCAAGATGTTTGATTATGATCGTTAAAGGGCATATTTTGACTAAATAAACAAATACATAAATAACTGAGTCATATAGGAAAGTCACCTTCTAAAATGGTCACAAGGGGGCTGGACAAGGTTAACAAACAATTTAAAACAAAGTGGAGTAGGTTCCCGGGAAATTAGATGAACTCCCTTTCCACATAGGACAAATATAACATAAGTAACACACCAACAGATTCTCATTCAGGAACTCTTCCCATTTAATCAAGACCACTGCATCTTGAGAGGGATTCCCCAACAACCAGGCAATTAGGACGTGGACCCTGTGATGTGACGTACAGAGACGAGGACACCACTGGGGCAGTATTCCTGCCCAAAGTGCAGAATTGGAAATTAATCCTGAAGAAATAACCACACAAGTATAAACTGAAGGCCATTCTGCAAAATCAACTGACCTAGACTTTTTAAAATGTTGATGACATGGGACTTCTTTGATGGCGCAGGGCTTAAGAATCTGCCTGCCATTGCAGGGGACACGGGTTTGAGCCCTGGTCTGGGAAGATCCCACATACCGCAGAGCAACTAAGCCCCTGTGCGCCTCAACTACTGAGGCTGCACTCTAGAGCCCGCACGCCACAACTACTGAGCCCACGTGCCTAGAGCCTGTGCTCCGCACCAAGAGAAGCCACCGCAACGAGAAGCCCACACACCGCAATGAAGAGTAGCCCCCGCTTGCCACAACTAGAGAAAGCCTGTGCACAGCGACGAAGATCCAACACAGCCAAAAATTAATTAATTAATTAATTAATTTTTAAAAATGGTAATGACACAAAAGACCAAAGAAAAAGGGGATGGGGAGGAAATGGGGATTGTTCAAGACAGAGATAATGAGACGAAATGGAATAAGGAATTCTCACCTGAGTCCTGAATAGAAAAATATGAGCTATAAAGGCTATTGTAGGAACAATTAGAAAATTTTGAATATGGATGTGAATTAGATAGTATAATTGTATCAATGGTAAATGTCCTGAGCATAATTACATTGCAACGATGTAGGAGAATCTCTGTTCTTAGGAGATATGCACTGAAATATCTGCGGTAAAGGGTTGTATTGAGCATCTTTGTGTGTGACAAACCACCACAAGAGCAAACATGTATTTAGTTTATTTTTCCATTTAGACTCACCTCCCCTGGGGGGTTCCTGTGATCTCTATTGGGGTCCCTTATGTGATCAGCAGCCAACCAGTTGGGTGGCTCTGCTTCTGGGACTAGGCTGGTCATTGGCTGCAGTGACTAGGACCCTGTCCCTGTCCCTCCAGCAGGCTCGTCCTGGCTTATTCACGTGGCAGAGGCAAATTCCAAGACAGATAGAGAGAGAGAGAGAGGAAGCCTGCAAGGATTCTTGAGGCCTGATGGCAGAACAGACATAGCCTCACTCGTGCTGCATTTTCTTAGTCAATGCCAATCACAAGGCCTTCACAACAGAGTGGGAAAAGCTGAGAAGTCACATTGTAAAGGGCCTGGATATGATGAAGGGAAAACTGTGGTTGCTTGTGCCATCTACCACAAGGATGGACCGGTTGTCCCTTCAATGTTCCTATAGGTTTGAAAGTTTTCAACATAAAAAGTTGGAGAAAGTTGAAAGTTTTCAACATAAAAAGTTGGAGAGAGGGACGGAACATAGCACAAGAAGCCAGATGCCAAGAGAATATCCTGTAAAACTAAATTTATATTAATTGTCTAAGTCAATTCAAATGTATGGTGATGGAAGTCAGAATACTGGTAACATCTGGGCTTCTGGGGTGCTGGTATTATACTGTTTCTTGATCTGAACAGTAAAAATTCCATGGAGCTACATACACTTAGGATATGCACCCTTTTCTGTATGTATGTCATACTTTCATTTTTTAAACTTTACTTTGGAAAATAGAAAGAGCAATGGCCTTGGGGCTGGGAAACCTGATGCTGCCACCAAGTCCCTCTGCAATACTGAAAATGTCGATTTAATTCCCTGGGCCTCAGTTTCCTCATCTGTAAAAGGAAGCTGGATGAACTCTGGTTGGCCCCTTCCATCCTCTAGACTCTGAGACTCAACTCTGACTGAATAGTTTGCTCTCTTTTTGCCTGGAAATTATTTGTCAAGATATATAACATCATAATTATACAAATTATATATTTTCTCCTCCAGCTATAACATGTCCCTGAGATTTTATTTTGCTTTCCAGAATTTGCACAGAAATAATTATAGCAAAGCAGAAGTACTAAAGGGGTCTCTTTTAAGTACAAATGAGAGCTACAAGGGCTAGCTATTTGCAGAAGAAATCAGTGGACAGGCAGGACATCACATTTTAATATCACGCTGGAAATGCAGTAAAGGACCCTGCCACATAAGGAAGAACCATCATGAACCCTTTCAAAAAGCAACCCTGTTTTGCCACCACTCCTGCCCGTGCCTGGGAAGGACAGCCCTCATCCGGGAATGCAGCTTCTCCACCTCCTAGGTCATACACTCAGGGGAGTCATGGGTCCTTTGTACATAGGGGCTCTTATGATGAAGTGAAGAGAGACACAAGCATCCCCTTGGTTCTCACATGTTATGTGTGTGTGTGCGTGTGTGTGTGTTAGAGCCTTAGAAATTGGAACGATGCTGGAGGTCCAGGTGTCCCACCAGCCTAGCTGTTGCTTTAGCGGGGAGAGTCCCCAGGAGCACCTCTGAGCCTCTGAGGGTGGTGATTTTCTCACTTGTGAGCACTGTGACCCCTGCACAGTTCAAAGGACTCTAATGGAACATTTTGGAGTTTTTGTTTGTGTTTCCTCTAGGGATTAGAGTTTACCTCTTGGGCTCCTAACGGCTACATTTTTCAGCAGTTTTCTAAAAGTTGCCTCCATGGAACAAATATTCATGAAGTGATGTGACTTCAGAAGTGAATGAGACAGACCAGCTCCCTGCCCTCATGTCCTTCGTCTATTGGACAGAGAGACCTGGAAGCACTCATCTTGTCTTCTGTGGGAGTGATAGTGGAAGTTCACAACAGCCCTAGAGGAGGCATTCTTAGCTCCAATTTACAGATGAGGAAACTGAGACTCAGAGAGCTAAAATAACTTTCCTGAGACGTTACACGGCTAGTAAGTAGAATCCATTCAACCCCATTTTGCTACAATTCCTCCATGTATGGCTCCTGAGACGAGGTGGTAAAGTACGCCCATCTCTTAGAACAGGCACTGGCGAACTAAGTCACGTGCTCCAGCTGTCTGTTTGTGTACACAAAGTCTTATTAAAACACAGCCACACCCACTCGTTCACACATTTTCTTTGACTGCTTTCCCACTGCAACAGCAGAGCTGAGTAGTGGCAACAGAGACCCGACCGCCCACAAGGACAAAAATATTTGCTATCTGGCCCTCCAAAGAAAAGATTTGTCACCCCTCCTTCACAGAACGTATTAGTCAGGGCAATGTAAGCACATGAAGCAAACCCTCCAATTTTAGTGGCTTAACATATTTTTCTAAAAGTTTATCTCTCCTTAAAAAACTAAAAATAGAGTTGCTATATGATCCCGCAGTCCCATTCCTAGGCATATATCTGGAGAAAACTCTAATTCGAAAGGATACATGCACCCCAATGTTCATAGCAGCACTATTCATAATAGCCAAGACATGGAAGCAACCTAAATGTCCATCAACAGATGAATGGAAAAAGAAGATGTGGTACATACATACAATGGAATACTTCTCAGCCATAAAAAAGAAAGAATGCCATTTGCAGCAACATGGATGGACCTAGAGATTATCATATTTAGCAAAGTAAGTCAGAAAGAGAAAGACAAATACTATATTATACCACTTATATGTAGAATCTAAACTATGATACAAATGAACTTATTTACAAAACAGAAACAGACTCACATAGAAAACAAACTTATGATTACCAAAGGGGAAAGGGGGTAGGGGATAGGAGTTTGGGATTAGCAGATACAAACTACTATATATAAAATAGATAACCAACAAGGTCCTACTGTATAGAAAAGGGAACTATATTCAATATCCTGTAATAAACCATAATGGAAAAGAATATGAAAAAGAATATGTATATATGTATAACTGAATCCTTTGCTGTACACCAGAAACTAACACAACATTGTAAATCAACTATACTTCAGGTTTTTTTTTTTTAAAAAAAGCATATTTCTAATCACAAAATAGCCTAGATAGGGTGTTCTGGGCAGAGCTGGAATGGGATGCCTGTTCCAACTAATCATTCCTCTCAGGTCATCCCGGACAGAAACATCCAGCCGGCAGACAAGGGAAAAAAGAGAGGCTCACACACACAGGAGATTTTTATGGGCTAGATATGAAAGTGGCATCCATCACTTCCACCCACATCCTATTGGCCTGAACCCAGTCACGTGGCTGTATCTAACTGCAGAGGATATTGGGCAATGTAGTCTACTGTTAGGTCGAGGAAGAAGAGGAAACAGGTTTTGGTGAACACCTAGCAGCCTCCACCACAATCCCTAAATGCTAATTATTCTTACACCCAGAAAAAGTCTCTTGTTTTGACTTTGTAAATCTGTTTTACACCTCACATAGAGTATGCATGTGTTTAACATTTTTTTGATTCAGTCCTTATCTTTTTGGGATACATACTGAAATATGTACCAGTGAAATGATATGATGTCATGGATGTGCTTCAAAATAATCTGAGAATAGAGAGTGAGAATACAAATGAGACAAGAATGGTCATGAGTTTTGTTGAAGCTGGGTTATTTATTATAGTCTCTTTAGTTTTGTATATATTTTTTAAATTTTCCATAATAAAAAGGTTTTTTTTTAAAGAGTACACTAAAACTACTCTTTGCTGTCTTCCAACAGTTTTTAGAAAAAAATACATAGTAAAAACAATAAAATCCTGACCATAATAGACTACAAGATTGTCTTCAATGACATTTACTATAGGTACACTGGCTTATTAATTTCTCTTGCTTTACCCAACTATTCCAGTAAAATAAGCTTGTCTGCAAAAGAAATGGACCAATAATAAAAGATAACGTCTGTGAGATAATAGTATAATCAAGACAGAAGAGTTAATATTCCTAGGTCAGCTACTTATAGTAGGAACAGCTTAAGAAGAGTTAATTTACTGGGTAGGGTCTGTATAAAAACCACATTTGTTACATTCATTAAATAAACATGGATTTAGCATCTACTCCATGCAAGGCACTGTGCTCAGCACTAGAAATATAATGATGAGGAGGCAGCCGTCCCTGTCTTGACGATTGTACTTGTCAGGACGGGTTGAACTAGCTGCATAGCAAACATCCCCAAATCACCCTGGCCTTGAACAACAAAGCGTATTTCTCACTGTGCAAGGTTAAATGCAGGTGTTCCTGGTAGCTCTCTTTTGAGCAGTAACTCAGAGATTTGGGCTCCCTCCACCTCAGAGTCCTCTGCCACGTAGAAAGCAAAGAGAGAGTGTGATAGACGATCACTCGGGATGTTTTATGGCCAGACCTGAAAGTGACAGAGCTCTCCACAGTCCCATCTAGACCCAGTGTTGCTGGAAAATGTCCTCTAGCTGTGAACACAGGAAGAAGAAAACTGGATACTGGGGTAAGGGGGATGCACTCTGGAATGTTCTACCATAAAGGTGACACAGGTTTAGTGAAAATGCAAACATGCAAACAGACCCATTCTACTAGGGCATAGTAAGATCAATAATAAAGATATGAATAAGGTGCTGTGGGAACTCTGTAGAAGGAGGTAGGATTTTAAAAACTTTTATCAGCTATTGGTATATGATTTCCTAAATGTGCTTGAAACTTAATTTGCTTGGGCTACTAAATTTGTAATTCTTTTTTCCCAAAAATTACAATCCAGTTTTCCCTAACTCCTCAAAAGTGGAGCACTGCTGGTAGCCTGTTTGGCAGTGGTAGTCACAGAGCATGGAGGTTTATCAATACTAGTTATGTGTACTTACTAGAACATAAACTCACCTGGAATCTGGATCTCACAGCATGTAAGAATTTTAATAGGATTCATTCATACATTTGTTCAACATTTTATAAAGACTTCTGTCCCCAAAATTCAATTTACAATTTTTACAACGTTTTACAAAGACTTTGATCTCCAACCCTCCTTTTATAAATTTACAAGAATTTACACTCACTGCAAGGATTTCTTTCCAAGGTTTTTTTAAAAGTTATTTTTCCTTGGGATAGAAAAATGTTAATTTTAGATGAGAGTAGAGGTCGTTGAGGCTCACATGTGGGGACTGTGTGTGATGGAAATGCAGGATAACAGCAGTAGCACCTGGATTCTAGTTTAGACCAGCCTGCCTCAGGCAACAGAAAAGTCATTTGTCCCTGTGTGCCCACATCACAGTCTGGCACAACTGGGGGTTAGAGCCAGCATTAAACTCTCTCTGCATACAGGATTCTAGTTTGCCATCTTAATTTATATATTCCATCCCTGTGCTGATTATCCTGCACTCCCCCACCCTTTTCTAAGTGATTCTAATTAGAAAACACGCAGGAGGAACTTTGTGGGATCGCAAAACCGCTGCGATCTCCTCTTTGATCTGCCATCTGAACCAGGGACCGCGTATTGTTTCAAATTCTTCCCCAGCGCTGCAGTTGACAATTATTGGCATCTTAGAGCCTGGGGATTGCAGTAAGATGCCTGACAGGACCGGCTGCCTAAACATTTAAAGCACTCACTCCCTCCAAACATCTCCCCCTTCCCAACGTCCCCCACAAAAAAAAAATTACTGAAAAGGAAAGAAATCGAATGCTTTAAAAAGCTGTCCATTTCTTAATAAGATGCTAGGGTTGGTTGGGATTTTAAAGATGCTCACAACGCATCTCTAGAGTAGCAACTAGCCCTTCTTGACCCTGATACAAATAAAACCAACCAGCATACCATACCTTAACCACCGCCACGGTGGCCCGAGGAACTTTCGGAATGATGAAAGTGTATTTTTGTCTTAATTTGGGTAAGAGTTGGGTGAGGTGCCTTGCGTAAAGACGTGAACTCGGAAGGTAGTTGACTTAAGAACCTTACTTCAGTTTGTAGGGATGGGGGCGGGGGGAGGGGGCGTGCCGGAGAGAAAGGTTTGTTTATTTATTTAATTTCAGTCCCCAAGGGAGAATGGAGAGGATCCATTCCGGGGACACTGGATTCCAGAATGCGAGATGGGCTTGGAAATTTGCGAAATTTGTGAATGCCTAGGTTGAAGGCTCCGCTCACGGGGAGGAAAGGACTGGGCGGGCACAGGGGAGGAGAGAAGGAGGAAACCGAGGGGGCGGTGGAGGAACAGCAGTATAAAAGGCCCCAGCCAGAGCGAGCGCCAGCCACTCCGAGCCTCCTGGAGAAGGCGGGAGCCCGAGCAGGACACGCCGGTGCCGCTGCGGTGATCTGAGCCTGGCACTGGACCCGGTTCTCTCTTGCATCCGAGGAGAGGATCCCTTGCCCTCTGCTCGACCCTGGAGCCCTTCCACTCGCCGGCTGCCCCCTGCAAGGCATGAGCTGCGCTCGGGAGCCCGAGGCTTCAGCGCGGTCATGAGGCGCTGGCCCGGGAGCGGCGGCTGTGCGACGGCAGCCCCCAGGTCCCCTCCGGGCGCGGCGCCTCCGGGATGAGACCCCCGACACGCGACTGCCTGAGCTGAGATTTACCCCCAGTGCCCCACCTCCGTTCTGCGCGCCTGAGCCCGCGGGCACTCGGCCCCTGCAGCTTCCCGCCGAGACACCTGCGCCCTGGACCTGACGGACGCCCAGCGAATCGGACTCGCCTGCCTTCCCAGGCTCTACCCCGCGCCGCGGACGCCTGAGCAGAGGTGCTCAGAGAGCGGGCGGCCCACCGTGCGGGAGCGAGTGTCAAGACCTTTCTGGAACGAAACTTTATCTTCCCCCTAATACATACGCACGCCAGCTTGAGGGAGGGGCGCACAGTCGCAGACAGACACCTGGCTGGTCCGGCACCCTCTCCGTCTCCAACACCACAACTCCCAACTCCACCTTGTCAATAAAGGTTTCTAAACTCGCCCAGGCACCCCCCCCTCCGCCCCGCTACCCACAGCCCCGAAGCGCAGTGCGCACAGGGCTCGGCCCTCACCGCCCACAGCGACCTCGGCAGCGGTGGCGCACAGCCCAGCAGGCGGACGCGGACTCTGGAGGGGCGCGCAGGTCACCTCCAGACAGTGACAGCCCCCGGGTCCCGGAGCCCCCATCCAGAGCCGGCTCACCCTAGGACTCGGCGGCGGGGCGGCGCGGCCCGCGGCCCGAAGGAGCGCAGGGAGGAGGGGAGGTGGTTCGTCGGGTGAGTGGCTCCGGGCGGCAAGGGCGGGGGAGCCCAGCGTGGAGGTAACTCTGGGCCGCCACTGAAGCCCTCCTCCTCCTCCTTCTCCTCCTCCTCCTTCTCCTCCTCCTCCTCCTCCCCGCGCTCCTCTGGCGGCCGCTCCCGCTCCAGCTGCGGCGCCGCGGCCACATCTGGGGCGCCCATGTGCGCTCGGGGGCTCGGCTGCGCCCGCCCCGCCGCCGCCCCCGCTGCCCCCTGCCCGCAGGGTGGTCCCCGGCCCGGCCCGGGCCCCTGGCGGCCCGTCGTCCCCACCGCCGCCGCCGCCGCCGCCGCCGCCGCCGGGGAGCGCCGGGGTTTGCTCCGCAGCCAGTTTGGACGCCCCCGGCCCCGCCGTGGCTCCGCCGTGGTGCGGCGGCGGCGGCGGCTCCTGCTCCCCCGGCCCGGCGCGCCCCGCCGCGCCCAGGGCCAGCCCCGCGGGCTCGGGGAGCGGGGCCCCGGCGGGGGCCGAGGCGGGAGCCGCGCCGCCGGGCTCCCGGGCTCCGACTCCTCCTCCCCCGCCGCCGCCGCCCGCCGCGCCGGGTCCTAAAGCCGCGCGCCTCAGGAGGATGGTACGCCTGGCGGCCGAGCTGCTGCTGCTGCTGGGGCTGCTGCTGCTCACGCTGCACATCACGGTGCTGCGCGGTTCGGGAGCCGCCGACGGGCCGACCGCGGCCAACGCCAGCCGGACGCAGCTGCAGGTGAGTGCGCTGCCGGAGAGGGGCGCGCGTGGCAGCGGGGAGCCGGGTGGCGGGGAGCTGACCTAGCTAGCACCTGATGGTAGCGAGGAGGCGGGTCCCCGCCCCACCGAAGAGCATCTGTTTTGGCAGCAGTTTTGCCGGGGCCACAGATCTCCGGCTGAGGCGGAGCGGGGTACGTGCCTGGAGCCTGGGCCGCTTTGGAGGCCTGGCAGGCACGCTCCTCCAGGTCGTCTGTCACCAGGTACCTGAGGGTGCTAGCTTGAGATGGGCGGAGGAAGTGTGGAGTATGTCTGCGTTTGCTTTGGGGTGCTGCCACTCTTTGGTTACCCTTTAGAGGCTGAGTAACGTTACTCTGGGAGGAGGGGGGAGCGGAAGGAGACTTTAGGATAAATCCCCAAACTGGGTTTGGGAGGAAGAACCCCAGTGAATCTGCCCCCTCAGAAAGCTACGCAAAGATCAGCAAATAATTTCCCCGAAAAGAATGGCCAGACATCCCCTGTTCGCCCACGTGGTCCCCATGCCTCCCTTATACCTCCTCAGCCGGGCGGAGGGCGTGGAGTCAAGCCACCGGTTGTAGTTTGGTCCGGCGTTACCTGGGGCTTTTAAACTTACAGCAAAGACTTCTTCCAGCGTTCTGCCCCTGTTGAAGGTCTCCTTAGGAATGGAATTCTGATGGTCTGTGCAGCTCCAAGGCAGGGGAGGGGGTCGCAACTGGGGAGCGGGTAGTGGGCGTCAGACACAAGAGGAATTCTCTGGTTTCCAAATAAAGGATTGTCCAGGTAGGGATTTCCTGCCATTGTCTTGGGAAGAAGCGCCTTTCCTTGGCTCTATCAGACGTGTGACAACTGTCAACTTGGGGCATGGGTAGAAGTCAGCAGGGATTTTCCCAGGAAGCAGCGGGAATTCTCCCCTAAAATCTCCTCCTCAAACAAGCCCCTCTAAAACTCTTTATGTCGAGATAAGCATTATTCATTGTTCCCAAAGGGCTTTAAGACCATTGCCCCTATTAGTTCATTTCTCACATCTTTATGTAATTTGTTGCCTGAAAACCCTACTGTTGTAGAGAGAAGGAATTCACTTAAACACTTCCACAGTGCTTACCATGTGCTAGTTTTAAGTGCTTTACAGAACTTAACCGATTTAATGATGTACTATGCTGTTAATATCCTCCCCTGATAGATGCAAAAACTGAGGTACAGAGGTTAAGAAACTTGCAAGGTTTACACATTCCAAACTCTTGATTAGTTACATCATGTTTTCTCTCTGCCAGGATGTTATATAGACTAAAGCAAGGTGATCCTTACACACAAATGCAAAACCAGGAATGAAAAAGTATGCACCCCAGAGCCTAAAGTTCTTTTAAATTGGGAACATTTCCGAAAATGTCCTAACTTTATGAGGCCCTCTTCTCTTCTCCTGTGGGCAAACAGGTACAGTGACAGCCTGACGGGATTCCTTTGGGGAAATTGAAGACACCCCATTCTGTAGATGGTGGTACACCGACCCACTCTAACACTGTAAGAACAATTCCTAATATCTTCAAGATTTCTGGAAGTCACATTTTATACATGATGCTTTCTTTCCTCGTGGACTCATGAAAAGCTGTAAAAATGATGTTCTATGGAAAAGTAAATTTGGCAGATTCCTTTATGAGGTGTTTGCTATCATTAGAATAACCTAGGCTTGGCCTTTTCTGTTTGACTGGTAAGGTGATGAGAGAAGCAGCTGGTGGAAGTGGCAACTGCAAAGGGGAAGTGGATTAAATTCTCAAAAGAGCGTGTGGCTGAAGAACTGTCCCAAGAGGGCAAAAGAAATGGGGGATTTAGAAAGAGTAACGCTCCCAGGAGTATCTTGGGTCCCAAGTAGCTGCTAATCCATCAGCTTTCAGCTTGTTTTGTAATCGTGTTTGGTTATTCTGTCCACTCAATGAACTTATTCAGGCAGAATGATGAGTTTAACAGTTTAGTTCATAATTTTACTCTCTTTTGTAATTTGTTATTATAAAAGTTTTATATTCTTCCTGACTAAAGTTATTTCTTTGGCCCTCTGACACTCCAAACGTATTATGATTCAAATGGAGAGAATATATTCCTTCAAGTGAGGAGGTCTGCAAAAGACATTTATTAGTTTATCGTTTTCAGGGCCCAGGATGTGAATTAGCTAGTAGCAGGTGTATTTGAAAACAAAATTGTGGGTGCCATATTCTTTCTGTTTACCAGTCATGTTTAACCTATCTTTTTTTTTTTTTTTTTTTTTCCCGCTTCATTGGGTCTTTGTTGCGGCGCGCAGGCTTCTCATTGTGGTGGCTTCTCTTGTGGAGCATGGGCTCTAGGCGCATGGGCTTCAGTAGTTGTGGTGCTCAGGCTCAGTAGTTGTGGCACCCGGGCTTAGTTGCTCCGCGACATGTGGGATTTTCCCGGACCAGGGATTGAACCTGTGTCCCCTGCATTGGCAGGTGGATTCTTAACCACTGCGCCACCAGGGAAGTCATAACATATCTTAACTAACTACATTTAAACTTAAGTTTGCTGCCTCTGGGTTATCTTAAGCTGCTAAAATCATTCTTTGTAACCGGAAAGTTCATCAATCCTTATATTACATTATTTGTGTTGTTATCTCTGCTTAAAATATTCTGAAATATGAGGTTGGAGTCAGAAATACACAATGGTAGCTTTCTTTTCCCAAATTGTAGTATATTTGGGAACATTTAAAAGAGAATGCACCTTTATTAGAGATCTGGCATATCAAGGGCACCCAACAGTAAGAATAACAATAGTAGCTAAGATTTGTCAAGTGCCTTTTATGTGTCAGACACTGTTCTTAGCACTTTTCATATATTTTCTTTTTAAATCCTCACAAAAATCTCGTGAATTAGGCATTATCGTTATCCCTGTTTCAAATGAAAAAACTGAGGTTGGGAAACTTGCCCACAGCTGCAGAGCCAGAAGCTGCTTAATTTGTTGTTGTTATTTTATAAGTTTAAAAATCTTTGAAGAATATTTGTATTCCAAGTTCTTGAGAAAGTCATCCTGCTGGCTAAAAAAGAGAAAAAGTCTTTTAAGAATTTACATTTTCTTTCTTTTTTTTTTTTCAGGGCTTAGGTTTTGGGGGGTTTATTTATTTTTATTTTTGGCTGTATTGGGTCTTTGTTGCTGTACTCGGGCTTTCTCTAGTTGCGGCGAGCGGGGGCTTCTCATTTGCGGCCGCTTCTCTTGTTGTGGCACACGAGCTCTAGGTGAGCGGACTTTAGTAGTTGTGGCTCGCAGGCTCGAGAACGCAGCCTCAGTAGTTGTGGCGCCCGGGCTTAGTTGCTGGGTGGCATGTGGGATCTTCCCGGACCAGGCCTCAAACCCGTGTCCCCTGTGTTGGCAGGCGGATTCTAACCACTGCACCACCAGGGAAGTCCCTAACAATTTACATTTTCGAACACATCTTGACAGTCTTAGTGTGTCAAATATGAGCACATCTATCTATCTATCTATCTAAATTATATATACATACATAAACACACATATATAAACATGATCTAACATGATTTTTTTGGTAGTTTCAACATAGTAGGAGATATGTTTTTTGACTCTGTAAGTGACTGTCCCTGTACTCTTAGGTATACTGTTATGAGGTGGTAGTAAAATGCTTTGAACACACTATTTCTAGTGGTTATGTGGCTCATAAAAATAATAAATAATGATGTTAGTCTTTGTACTGTTTTCAGTATTTTAAAACATCTAATAAGAAATTTTACAGTGGTCTGCAACAGCTGTATAAAAATGCACAGAAAAATCAACTTTTTTCACTTTTGAATGAAATCTTATCTCCTCTGGTGTCATGTTGATCAGATACTCAGCTTAGTTCTTTCATATGTCTTTAATTGATAATAGTAAGAAAACAAATATATATATATTAAAAAAGCAGTCTGGAAGACAGAATATCCCAAAATATAGAACCACAGGCAATGATATGAATAATGATAATAATAGTATCCCTTTTACTTGAAATTCAAATGAGTGTCTCTCTACTAAATCTCAGATTCAGAAGCATGAATTTCTACAGATTTTACATAGTAAAGCTAGAACTCATTAAAACAATGAGATTTAAGGAAGTGTTAGAAATCATCACATTGATCATTTTTACAATAACATTAAAGCAAACCAAACTCTGAAATGTAACTAAATGTCTTTGTTCTCTAATTCCTAACTACCATCTTTATCAGTACATTCCTCCTTCATCCCTCTACTTGCCTTCAACAAAACTGCTCAGCATCTTGTACTCACTGCTTCAGACTCACAAGTTGATCTGAGCTATATTAATAACAGTAAAAGCAAAAGCAACATTTATTTGTACTTAATGCTACTGAGTTTCCTTACAATGACCCTATGAGATAGATAGTATTTATATACCCATTTCACAGATGATGAAATTGAGACCTGGAGAGATTTGAGTAACTTGCCCAAGGCCACACAACCAAGGTTGGCAGGGCCAGGATTCAGACCCAGGGAGGCAGGAATTCTTGTTCCAGTTCATCAACAAGATGCCTCCAGCTCTGATACAAGTCAACAGCCATTGTGTTTCTCGTTTCATGACTTGCCTTGCCCATTTTCCAGGCAGGCTGTCTGCTTTTATCTCAGGTATTCTTTATAAATTATGAATAACTGTCCCACTTAGCTATTGCTATATAACAAACCATCCCAAAGCACAGTGGCTTAAAACAATCACATTTTATTTGCTCATGACTTTGTGTGTTAGCAGTTTACCCTGGGCTCAGCTGGGTGGTTCTTCTGTTGATCTTGCTTAGGTTTATTCATGTGGCTATAGCTTTCTGTTGGCTTGACGTGGGCTAGATGGTCTAAAAGGGCCTCACTCCAGACACTATAAAACTCTTAGAGGAAAACATAGGCAGAACACTCTATGACATAAATCACAGCAAGATCCTTTTTGAACCACCTCCTAGAGAAATGGAAATAAAAACAAAAATACACAAATGGGACCTAATGAAACTTAAAAGCTTTTGCACAGCAAAGGAAACTGTAAACAAGACGAAAAGACAACCCTCAGAATGGGAGAAAATATTTGCAAATGAAGCAACTGACAAAGGATTAATTTTCAAAATTTACAAGCAGCTCATGCAGCTCAATATCAAAAAAAAACAAACAACCCAATCCAAAAATGGGCAGGACACCTAAATAGACATTTCTCCAAAGAAGACATACAGATTGCCAACAAACACATGAAAGGATGCTCAACACCACTGATCATTAGAGAAATGCAAATCAAAACTACAATGAGATATCACCTCACACCAGTCAGAATGGCCATCATAAAAAATCTACAAACAATAAATGCTGGAGAGGGTGTGGAGAAAACGGAATCCTCATGCACTGTTGGTGGGAATGTAAATTGACACAGCCACTATGGAGAACAGGATGGAGGTTCCTTAAAAAACTAAAAATAGAACTACCATATGACCCAGCAAACCCACTCCTGGGCATATACTTTGAGAAAACCATAACACAAAAAGAGATATGTACCACAATGTTCATTGCAGCACTATTTACAATAGCCAGGACATGGAAGCAACCTAAGTGTCCATTGACAGATGAATGGATAAAGAAGATGTGGCACATATATACAATGGAATATTACTCAGCCATAAAAAGGAATGAACTTGAGTTATTTGTAGTAAAGTGGATGGACCTAGAGTCTGTCCTACAGAGTGAAGTAAGTCAGAAAGAGAAAGACAAATACCGTATGCTAACACATATATATAGATCTAAAAAAAAAATGGTTCTGACAAACCTAGGGGCAGGACAGGAATAAAGACACAGATGTAGAGAATGCACTTGAGGACAAGGGAAGGGGGAAGGGTAAGCTGGGACGAAGTGAGAGTGGCATGGACATGTATACACTACCAAATGTAAAATAGATAGCTAGTGGGAAGCAGCCACATAGCACAGGGAGATCAGCTCGGTGCTTTGTGACCACCTAGAGGGGTGGGATAGGGAGGGGAGGGGGAGATGCAAGAGGAAGGAGATATGGGGATATATGTATATGTATAGCTGATTCACTTTGTTATAAAGCAGAAACTAACACACCATTGTAAAGCAATTATACTCCAATAAAGATGTTAAAAAAATAAAAGGGCCTCACTCATATGTTTGATGGTTGGTGCTGGCTGTCACCTATGCTCTCTCTTCATCCTCAAGGAAGTTATTCCACATGTCTTTACGTGGTGGACTCAGAGCAGCAAGAGAGTAAATCAGAAATTGCAAGGTCTCTTGATGAACTTGTACAACTTCAGCCACATTCTACTGGCCAAACATACCACTTGGTCATCTCAGATTCTAGGGGACCAGAAATAGACTCCTCTTGATGGGAGGACCAGCAAAATAACATTGCAAAAGAGTGTGTATTCAGCGATGGGAGGAGTCATTGTGGCTGTCTTTGCAAAATAGCTACCATATTGACCTTTTATCTCATATACTTCGCAAATGTTGAACCAGTCTTTCACTCATTTTTTAATTGTTTATGCTACTTTTGGCCATGCACAAACTTTCCACTCTAAATATAATCAAATCTGAATCATTTCCATTATGACTTTTTGTTTTCTTGCCTTACTTGAGAAAGGGTTACTCAAATAAGGATTGTCAAAATCTTTAAATATATTTTGTTCTAACAGTTTTATAGTGTTTTTGTTGTTGTTTAGAACTACAATCTACTTTGAAGTTATTTGTGGGTTTTAGGTTTAAGATAAAGATATAACTTTGTTTTTTGTCCGAGTAGCCACTTCTCCTATCGTATTTGGTAAATACTCCATTCTATATTTGTTGGTACAAAATACCAGTTTTATCACATGTTAAAATTTTCACATGTTAGTCTATTTCTTTACCTTCATTTTTCTATTCATGTACAAACACCACACTTTTATTTCATGTAGCTTCACAGTATTTTTTAATAGGGCAAATGCCCTGTCATTAACATTCTTTTTCTTTTTTTATTTTTAAGTATTAAAAAGCATGTATTCTTGAGCAGTGATTTGGATGGAAGTAGTATTTGAGAAACTTTTTTTTTTCCCTTAGGATAATGAAGCTATTTTAGTATTATTTAAAATAAGAACAACCTTTAAACCGTATGAAGTGGGCAATAGGGGAGAAGCACGCCTTCCTGAGAAGGGTCCTCCGAAAAGGGTCTTCTCAGGGGCAAAGGCAGCAAGGGTGGGTGAGCAGGAGGGAGTGCAGGCCTGGACGTCAGCGGTGCTTCCTCGGGGTGGGCTCTGCAGGTAAGAGAGGTGGCTCTGGGACTTGGCAGCTCCTGGCTGGAGTGGAGGGAGCTGGCCTGGCGGTCCGTGCCAGTGACTCAGGCAGGGGTAGGGCAGGAGTCAGCTGGGTAAAAGAAATGTGGGTTTGAGTGTCAGGAGGAGGTGGCCTTGGCTCTCAGGACTCAAGGGGGACATCAGGCTGCAGGAGGCCTAGGCCCAGGAGTGCTGATCCGCCCCCCAACTCTCCAGCGAGGCTATGTGACTGTGCCCTCGGCGGGTGGGGGGTGGGGGGGCCTCACAGCAGGGTGGGCGGCAGACAGGGAAGGCTCAGGCAGGGCTGCTGGTCAGGCCGGGGCTCAGTGTCCTCTTCTCGGAGGCGCTTGCACTCGGAGCAGATGCTTCTTCTCAGAGGCCCCGGCCTGGGCACAAAGACAGGAACCACTCCATTCCTCACCACGGGCCGGAAGGCCGACAGCCTGGGCTCGGGGCTCTCAGACCTGAGAGGCCCGTCGAGCCGCCTTTGTCCTTCCTCGCATCGGCTGAGGGCCCTCAGCTCGGTCTCCTTGGCACAGCGGTCCGGGGACTCCTGGCTGGGTGGACACGTGGACAAGCTGCTTAGGCTTTCAACGGGGGCGGTACGGATGTCCACCAGGCTCTGCGTGTGGCAGAAGAGGCGGGCGTTCCACTGGGACCTCATCGTGAAACCGTTGCCACATGGCCGGAAAACCCCAGGCCTGAGAAGGTACGGAGGGGCGGCCCGCTGGGAAGGCGCCTCCAGCCTTGGGGCACCGAGGACCCGTGGACCGGGTAGTACTTCCAGCTGCGCAGGGCGGCGGGGAGCGGCCGCCTGCTGCGGAACCAGAGCCCGTGATCCTGGTGGCGGCGGCGGCAGCACAGGATTTGGCACCCGTCCCGGCCCATCGGGAGGCAGGTGCTGCGGGCGGGCCCGGTCCATGGGAACCATGGGGACCAGCGCTTCCGGGCGTGGGCTGGCTACGTGGCCTTGGCCGTGCCCAGGTACATGCTCAAGTAGCTGCCCATGCTCGCGGGTCAGCGGGGTCGGACCTTCGACGGGCTTTGGCTTCTGGGCGGCCCCGAAGTCTGTAGACGCGAAGCTTACGGCGCTGAGGCGACCGTTGGCATCGGGGTGTGGGACGGTTCGTGGGGCGTCAGAACCTCTGGGCACGAGGTCCTGCGCGCGCTAGGCCGGGGCCTCACGGACTCACTCGGGGCCTCGCGGACCCACCCGGGGCCTCGCGGACCCGGGGCCTCCCGGACCCGGGGCCTCGCGGGGCACCCCTGTGTTCTGAGCACAGGGGATCCTTCAGCTCCCACTGCTGGCCCAGGCGCTTGGCTCTGGGTGGCGGGGGAGCCCTCCACATTTTGCCCTTGACATTTAAAGGGAGAAAATATAATAATTTGTACCAGGTCCTGAAAATTGACTGAAGGGCACTCTCTTTCATTACTGTAAAAATGAACAAAATGCACTTGAATGCTCCTTTAAGGAAAAAGAGCGAATTTACTTGTATTTCTACAGAGGCTGTGTGCTTCTTCTAGAATGGTTGTTAATGTCACTTTTTGTAATTTTATTCTTTTTTTTTTTAACATCTTTATTGGGGTATAATTGCTTTACAATGGTGTGTTAGTTTCTGCTTTATAACAAAGTGAATCAGTTATACATATACATATGTTCCCATATCTCTTCCCTCTTGCATCTCCCTCCCTCCCACCCACCCTATCCCACCCCTCCAGGCGGTCACAAAGCACCGAGCCGATATCCCTGTGCCATGCGGCTGCTTCCCACTAGCTATCTACTTTACGTTTGTTAGTGTATATATGTCCATGCCTCTCTCTCGCCCTGTCACAGCTCACCCTTCCCCCTCCCCATATCCTCAAGTCCGTTCTCCAGTAGGTCTGTGTCTTTATTCCTGTCTTACTCCTAGGTTCTTCATGACATTTTTTTTTCTTAAATTCCATACATATGTGTTAGCATACGGTATTTGTCTTTCTCTTTCTGACTTACTTCACTCTGTACGACAGACTCTAGGTCTATCCACCTCATTACAAATAGCTCAATTTCGTTTCTTTTTATGGCTGAGTAATATTCCATTGTATATATGTGCCACATCTTCTTCATCCATTCATCCGATGATGGGCATTTAGGTTGTTTCCATCTCCGGGCTATTGTAAATAGAGCTGCAATGAATATTTTGGTACATGACTCTTTTTGAATTTTGGTTTACTCAGGGTATATGCCCAGTAGTGGGATTGCTGGGTCATATGGTAGTTCTATTTGTAGTTTTTTAAGGAACCTCCATACTGCTCTCCATAGTGGCTGTACCAATTCACATTCCCACCAGCAGTGCAAGAGTGTTCCCTTTTCTCCACACCCTCTCCAGCATTTATTGTTTCCAGATTTTTTGATGATGGCCATTCTGACTGGTGTGAGGTGATATCTCATTGTAGTTTTGATTTGCATTTCTCTAATGATTAATGATGTTGAGCATTCTTTCATGTGTTTGTTGGCAGTCTGTATATCTTCTTTGGAGAATTGTCCATTTAGGTCTTCTTCCCATTTTTGGATTGGGTTGTTTGTTTTTTTGTTATTGAGCTGCATGAGCTGCTTGTAAATTTTGGAAATTAATCCTTTGTCAGTTGCTTCATTTGCAAATACTTTCTCCCATTCTGAGGGTTGTCTTTTGGTCTTGTTTATGATTTCCTTTGCTGTGCAAAAGCTTTTAAGTTTCATTAGGTCCCATTTGTGTATTTTTGTTTTTATTTCCATTTCTCTAGGAGGTGGTTCAAAAAGGATCTTGCTGTGATTTATGTCATAGAGTGTTCTGCCTATGTTTTCCTCTAAGAGTTTGATAGTTTCTGGCTTACATTTAGGTCTTTAATCCATTTTGAGCTTATTTTTGTGTATGGTGTTAGGGAGTGATCTAATCTCATACTTTTACATGTACCTGTCCAGTTTTCCCAGCACCACTTATTGAAGAGGCTGTCCTTTCTCCACTGTACATTCCTGACACCTTTATCAAAGATAAGGTGTCCATATGTGCGTGGGTTTATCTCTGGGCTTTGTATCCTGTTCCATTGATCTATCTTTCTGTTTTTGTGCCAGTACCATACTGTCTTGTTACTGTAGCTTTGTAGTATAGTCTGAGATCAGGGAGCCTGATTCCTCCACCTCCGTTTTTCGTTCTCAAGATTGCTTTGGCTATTCGGGGTCTTTTGTGTTTCCATACAAATTGTGAAATTTTTTGTTCTAGTTCTGTGAAAAATGCCAGTGGTAATTTGATAGGGATTGCATTGAATCTATAGGTTGCTTTGGGTAGTAGAGTCATTTTCACAATGTTGATTCTTCCAATCCAAGAACATGGTATATCTCTCCATCTATTTGTATCATCTTTAATTTCTTTCATCAGTGTCTTATAATTTTCTGCATACAGGTCTTTTGTCTCCTTAGGTAGGTTTACTCCTAGATATTTTATTCTTTTTGTTGCAATGGTAAATGGGAGTGTTTTCTTGACTTCACTTTCAAATTTTTCATCATTAGTATACAGGAATGCCAGAGATTTCTGTGCATTAATTTTGTATCCTGCTACTTTACCAAATTCATTGATTAGCTGTAGTAGTTTTCTGGTAGCATCTTTAGGATTCTCTACGTATAGTATCATGTCATCTGCAAACAGTGACAGCTTTACTTCTTCTTTTCCGATTTGGATTCCTTTTATTTCCTTTTCTTCTCTGATTGCTGTGGCTAAAACTTTCAAAACTATGTTGAATAAGAGTGGTGAGAGTAGGCAGCCTTGTCTTGTTCCTGATCTTAGTGGAAATGCTTTCAGTTTTTCACCATTGAGGATGATGTTGGCTGTGGGCTTGTCATATATGGCCTTTATTATGTTGAGGAAAGTTCCCTCTATGCCTACTTTCTGCAGGGTTTTTATCATAAATGGGTGTTGAATTTTGTCAAAAGCTTTCTCTGCATCTATTGAGATGATCATATGGTTTTTCTCCTTCAATTTGTTAATATGGTTTATCACATTGATAGATTTGCGTATATTGAAGAATCCTTGCACTCCTGGAATAAATCCCACTTGATCATGGTGTATGATCCTTTTAATGTGCTGTTGGATTCTCTTTGCTAGTATTTTGTTGAGGATTTTTGCATCTATGTTCATCAGTGATATTGACGTGTAGTTTTTCTTTGTGACATCCTTGTCTGGTTTTGGTATCAAGGTGATGGTGGCCTCGTAGAAGGAATTTGGGAGTGTTCCTCCCTCTGCTATATTTTGGAAGAGTTTGAGAAGGATAGGTGTTAGCTCTTCTCTAAATGTTTGATAGAATTCACCTGTGAAGCCAACTGGTCCTGGGCTTTTGTTTGTTGGAGGATTTTTAGTCACAGTTTCAATTTCAGTGCTTGTGATTGGTCTGTTCATATTTTCTATTTCTTCCTGATTCAGTCTTGGCAGGTTGTGCATTTCTAAGAATTTGTCCATTTCTTCCAGATTGTCCATTTTATTGGCATAGAGTTGCTTGTAGTATTCTCTCATGATCTTTTTTATTTCTGCAGTGTCAGTTGTTACTTCTCCTTTTTTATTTCTAATTCTGTTGATTTGAGTCTTCTCCCTTTTTTTCTTGATGAGTCTGGCTAATGGTTTATCTATTTTGTTTATCTTCTCAAAGAACCATCTTTTAGTTTTATTGATCTTTGCTATTGTTTCCTTCATTTCTTTTTCATTTATTTCTGATCTGATTTTTGTGATTTCTTTCCTTCTGCTAACTTTGGGGTTTTTTTGTTCTTTCTCTAATTGCTTGAGGTGCAAGGTTAGGTTGTTTATTCGAGATGTTTCCTGCTTCTTAAGGTGAGCTTGTATTGCTATAAACTTCCCTCTTAGAACTGCTTTTGCTGCATCCCATAGGTTTTGGGTCGTTGTGTCTCCATTGTCATTTGTTTCTAGGTATTTTTTAATTTCCTCTTTGATTTCTTCAGCGATCACTTCGTTATTAAGTAGCGTATTGTTTAGCCTCCATGTGTTTGTATTTTTTACAGATCTTTTCCTGTAATTGATATCTAGTCTCATGGTGTTGTGGTCGGAAAAGATACTTGATACAATTTCAATTTTCTTAAATTTACCAAGGCTTGATTTGTGACCCAAGTTGTGATCTATCCTGGAGAATGTTCCATGAGCACTAGAGAAAAATGTGTATTCTGTTGTTTTTGGATGGAATGTCCTATAAATATCAATTAAGTCCATCTTGTTTAATGTATCATTTAAAGCTTGTGTTTCCTTATTTACTTCCATTTTGGATGATCTGTCCATTGGTGAAAGTGGGGTGTTAAAGTCCCCTACTATGAATGTGTTACTGTCGATTTCCCCTTTTATGGCTGTTAGCATTTGCCTTATGTATTGAGGTGCTCCTATGTTGGGTGCATAAATATTTACAATTGTTATATCTTCTTCTTGGATTGATCCCTTGATCATTATGTAGTGTCCTTCTTTGTCTCTTGTAATAGTCTTTATTTTAAAGTCTATTTTGTCTGATATGAGAATTGCTACTCCAGCTTTCTTTTGGTTTCCATTTGCGTGGAATATCTTTTTCCATCCCCTTACTTTCAGTCTGTATGTGTCTCTAGGTCTGAAGTGGGTCTCTTGTAGACAGCATATATAAGGGTCTTGTTTTTGTATCCATTCAGCCAATCTGTGTCTTTTGGTGGGAGCATTTAATCCATTTACATTTAAGGTAATTATCGATATGTATGTTCCTATTCCCATTTTCTAAATTGTTTTGGGTTCGTTATTATAGGTCTTTTCCTTCTCTTGTGTTTCTTGTCTAGAGAAGTTCCTTTAGCATTTGTTGTAAAGCTGGTTTGGTGGTGCTGAACTCTCTCAGCTTTTGCTTGTCTGTAAAACTTTTAATTTCTCCATCAAATCTGAATGAGATCCTTGCTGGGTAGAGTAATCTTGGTTGCAGGTTTTTCTCCTTCATCACTTTCAGTATGTCTTGCCATTCCCTTCTGGCTTGCAGAGTTTCTGCTGAAAGATCAGCTGTTAACCTTATGGGGATTCCCTTGTGTGTTATTTGTTGTTTTTCCCTTGCTGCTTTTAATATGCTTTCTTTGTATTTAATTTTTGACAGTTTGATTAATATGTGTCTTGGCGTATTTCTCCTTGGATTTATCCTGTGTGGGACTCTCTGTGCTTCCTGGCCTTGATTAACTATTTCCTTTCCCATATTAGGGAAGTTTTCAACTATAATCTCTTCAAATATTTTCTCAGTCCCTTTCTTTTTCTCTTCTTCTTCTGGAACCCCTATAATTCGAATGTTGGTGCATTTAATGTTGTCCCAGAGGTCTCTGAGACTGTCCTCAGTTCTTTTCATTCTTTTTTCTTTATTCTGCTCTGCAGTAGTTATTTCCACTATTTTATCTTCCAGGTCACTTATCCGTTCTTCTGCCTCAGTTATTCTGCTATTGATCCCATCTAGAGTATTTTTAATTTCATTTATTGTGGTGTTCATCATTGCTTGTTTCATCTTTATTTCTTCTAGGTCCTTGTTAAATGTTTCTTGCATTTTGTCCATTCTATTTCCAAGATTTTGGATCATCTTTACTATCATTATTCTGAATTCTTTTTCAGGTAGACTGCCTATTTCCTCTTCATTTGTTAGGTCTGGTGCATTTTTATCTTGCTCCTTCATCTGCTGTGTTTTTTTCTGTCTTCTCATTTTGCTTATCTTACTGTGTTTGGGGTCTCCTTTTTGCAGGCTTCAGGTTCGTAGTTCCCGTTGTTTTTGGTGTCTGTCTCCAGTGGCTAAGGTTGGTTCAGTGGGTTGTGTAGGCTTCCTGGTGGAGGGGACTAGTGCCTGTGTTGTTGTGGATGAGGCTGGATCTTGTCTCTCTAGTGGGTAGGTCCATATCTGGTGGTGTGTTTTGGGGTGTCTGTGGACTTATTATGATTTTAGGCAGCCTCTCTGCTAATGGGTGGGGTTGTGTTCCTGTTTTGCTAGTTGTTTGGCATAGGCTGTCCAGCACTGTAGCTTGCTGGTCGTTGAGTGAAGCTGGGTGCTGGTGTTAAGATGGAGGTCTCTGGGAGATTTTCGCCGTTTGATATTATGTGGAGCTGGGAGGTCTCTTGTTGGCCAGTGTCCTGAAGTTGGCTCTCCCACCTCAGAGGCAGAGCCCTGACTCCTGGCTGGAGCACCAAGAGCCTTTCATCCACACGGCTCAGAATAAAAGGGAGAAAAAGTAGATAGAATTAGTAGAAGTAGGAAGAAAGAAAGGAGGGAAGGAAGGAAGAAAGAAAGAAGAAAAGAAGGAAAGAAGGCAAGAAGGAAAGAAAGGAGGGAGGGAGGGAGGAAGGAAGGAAGGAGGGAAGGAAGGAAAAAAGACAGAAAGAAAGAAGATACAGTAAAATAAAATAAAGTATAATAAAGTTATTGAATTAAAAAATAATTATTTAGGAAAAAAAAAAGGGACAGATAGAACCTTAGGACAAATGGTGGAAGCAAAGCTATACAGACAAAATCTTACACAGAAGCATACACATACACCCTCACAAAAAGAGGTAAAGGGGAAAAAATAATAAATCTTGCTCTCGAAGTCCACCTCCTCAATTTGGGATGATTCGTTGTCTATTCATGTATTCCACAGATGCAGGGTACATCAAGTTGATTGTGGAGCTTTAATCCGCTGCTTCTGAGGCTGCTGGGAGAGATTTCCCTTTCTCTTCTTTGTTCTCACAGCTCACAGGGGCTCAGCTTTGGATTTGGCCCTACCTCTGCGTGTAGGTCGCTGGAGGGCGTCTGTTTTTTGCTCAGACAGGACGGGGTTAAAGGAGCCGCTGATTCGGGGGCTCTGGCGCACTCAGGCCGGGGGGAGGGAGGGGTATGGCGTGCGGGGTGAGCCTGTGGCGGCAGAGGCCGGCGTGACGTTGCACCAGCCTGAGGCCCGACGTGCGTTCTCCCGGGGAAGTTGTCCCTGGATCCCGGGAACCTGGCAGTGGCGGGCTGCACAGGCTCCCCGGAAGAGGGGTGTGGATAGTGACCTGTGCTCGCACACAGGCCCCTTGGTGGTGGCAGCAGCAGCCTTAGCGTCTCCCGCCCGTCTCTGGGGTCCGCGCTTTTAGCCGCGGCTCGCGCCCATCTCTGGAGTTCCTTTAAGCAGCACTCTTGATCCCTTCTCCTCATGCACCAGGAAACAAAGAGGGAAGAAAAAGTCTCTTGCCTCTTCGGCAGGTGCAGACTTTTCCCCGGACTTCCTCCCGCCTAGCTGTGGTGCACTTACCCCTTCAGGCTGTGTTTAAGCCGCCAACCCCAGTCCTCTCCCTGGCTCCGACTGAAGCCCGAGGCTCAGCTCGCAGCCCCGCCCGCCCCGGCAGGTGAGCAGACAAGCCTCTTGGGCTGGTGAGTGCCAGTCAGCACCGATCCTCTGTGCGGGAATCTCCCCGCTTTGCCCTCCGCACCCCTGTTGCTGTGCTCTCCTCCACGGCCCCGAAGCTCCCCGCTCCACCTCCCGCAGTCTCCGCCCACGAAGGGGCTTCCTAGTGTGTGGAAACCTTTCCTCCTTCACAGCTCCCTCCCACTGGTGCAGGACCCGTCCCTATTCTTTTGTCTCTGTTTTTTCTTTTTTTTCTTTTGCCCTACCCAGGTACGTGGGGAGTTTCTTGCCTTTTGGGAGGTCTGAGGTCTTCTGCCAGCATTCAGTAGGTGTTCTGTAGGAGTTGTTCCACGTGTAGATGTATTTCTGGTGTATCTGTGGGGAGGAAGATGATCTCCGCGTCTTACTCTTCCGCCATCTTCCCAGCATCCCCAACATTCTTTTTCTTAGAAATTTTTATAAAATGTTTTCTTTCAAACAGACTTTAGAATTATTTTGTTTAAAAATTCATTGAGCTTTTAATAGGAATTGCTATATATATTGGGGGGGTAAGTTTAGAAGAATTGAGAATTTTATAATATTTAATCCTCTTATTAAGGACATGGTTAAGGTATCTATTTCTTGAGTAAAGTTTTAGATTTTCTTCATCTTTTCACATTTCTTTTGACAAGCTCTTTTCTAGGTTTGATTGCTATTGTGAATTTTCTGTTTTATTTTCTGTTATATTCTCCAATTTGTTAGTTCCAGAATCCAGGAAAGCTATACTTAGCAGTATATGCTTACATTTTTCTTGGTGTGTACATGAGAACTAACAGTATCCATTTCAGTAGTGATATCATTATAGTTCCATGGCATTAATTGAAAACCCTTCTTTTTCCACTTTTGCACTTTAAATAATAAGAATTATCTGTTTCTTATAAGATTGTTAGAATTCACTCATTTTAGCTGTCTTGGGCTTGGTACCTCTTTGGTTGAGACCTCTGATTAATGTTCTATGTTATTCCATGGTCAGTAGCCTATTCAGATACTATAACTTTTCTCTAGTCATTTTTGATAATTTATATCTTCTCAGAAAATCATACATTCTACTGGAGTTTTACTTTATCAGTATAAAGTTTGTATGTAATACAAGCATATTTTAAAGCTATTTCATGACTGCATATTGTTTATGATGTACAGTCTTAAATCTCTTTATAATACCTGTCAGATCAAGATGGTTAATTATATTATGAAAACCCTTCAAATCTTGATTTATTTATTGTTTACTTAATCTGCTGATTCCTCAAAAAACTTAATTGCATTCTGACACTACCATTGTGGGTTTGTTTGTTTCTCCTTATTATCCCCTTAATTTTCACTTTACTTGTTTAGAATACATGGTGTTAGGGCATAAAATGTCTTTTTTTGATGGTTATATTTTTATCAAGGTGAAATTCCTTTATATATATCTTTTTATTGACATTTGTCTTGAACACATTTTTTTGTTTGATAGTAATTTTGCATCTCCTGTTTATTTTTTTTTCTCTTGCCATTAATTATGTGTCTTTTTCCAACCTTTATTTTCAACTTTTCTCTGCCTTTTTTGTTTGAATATCTCTCTTATTAATAACCAATAGCCAAATTTTCTTTTGCCATGTAATAGGTCAATGAATATAACCCATTTATACTTATTGATTACTAATAGATTTGAAGGTGTATTTTCAATTTTATTTGGTGTTTTCAAATTTCCAATTTTCTTCATTTTGCCTCCCACCTTCCAATTTATTATCTCGTACTTTGGCAAGAGAGTTAGCCTATGTCTAAACTTCCTCATCTGTAAAATAGGTATACAAAGACTATTTCCCAGTGTTGTTGTAAGGGTTAAAACACTGAATGCATGTAAGTGCTCTGTTAGAACTTGGCACTTAAACATTTAATAAGTATTTAAATATTATTTACTTTGCTCATAACCCCTCAAGTTTGGAAATTGTTCTATTTCTCTAACTCTTAACATTTTAACAAACAGATTTGAACTTACACTTTTCTTTCAATGCTGAGAGCCAGTCAGTATTTATAACGTAAACCTCCCCAAAACAAAATTCCAACATGCTTTTTCTTTCTCCTATCTCTATCTCTCAAATTTTAATCACATTATCTGAACATTTAGTGCTAGATCATTCCTTCTTCTTTGTTTCTTTTTTTCTTCCTTTTTTCTTTCATTCTTTTTCATTATATCTATCTTAGGAACAATTTCTTAGCAGTAGTATATTCTCCCAATAATTATTTAGACTTAACTATAAGATTTATTTATTTATTTATTTATTTATTTATCTGCTGCTGCTTCTGGAATCTCATATTCTCATCTTTTATTTTGCTAGAATACATTCTCAGTAAGTTCTCTCAGAAAGGTTTTATCAAAGGATAAGTTCTCTGAGATCCTAAATTTTTAAGCACACCTTTATTTACTTCTCACATTTAAATGCTAATTTGGCAGTTGGCTATGTTCTATCTTGTTTCCCCTTAGAATTTTGAAGATATAATGCATTTTTTTTTACACCGTCTCATGTTTCAGTGAAAAGTCTGATGATATTTCTTTGCAGGTGATTTTTTTTTTAAGTGGAAGACTTTAGGATTTTTCTCTTTATTCACAATGTTCAGAAATTTTATCTGTTTGTGTTTAGATTTAAGGCTTTAGTTGTTAGTCCTGTTCAGCACTTGGTGGACCCTTTCATTCTGAATCCTCAAGGTGGTCTTCAGCTTAAGAATATTTCTTCAGTAATTTCTTTGCTTATTTCCAATATCCTTGTCCTCTCCTTCTGGAACTCCTGTTAGACTTTGAAACTAATATTGGGATTTCAAGATCTATCAGTCTTCCATGTCTCAATTTTTTTCTCTTGTAGTTTTATCTCTTTGCATTTTTCTAATGTGTTTTATGTCTTACCTTAATCTTCCAGCTTTTGCCACCCTAGTACTAGCTTTTTCACTCTTTATCAGTTTCCTGTCCTCATCCTTTTCACCCAGCTTCTATAGCTTCTTCTCTTTTCTTCCCTTCTTTTCTCTTCCTTCACCCCTCCCCCTCCTCTCCTCCTCTTCTTTTTTCTCTCTTTACATTTTTTAAAGTTTTTTCATTATGAATAATTTACATACAATAAAATGAATGCATCTTAAAGATTCAGTTCCAGTTTTTCACAATTATATATACCTATGTAGCACCATCAAAATTAGAATATAGAACATCTCTATCATCCCAGAAAGTCTTCCAGTGCACCTTTGTATGCAATTTACTCCTCCCACAGGCAACCAGTCTCTGACTCCTATCACCATGGATTAGTTTGCCTCTTCTAAATCTTCATGTAGATGGAATCATACTGTGTGCATTTGTGTGTGTGTGTATGTGTGTGTGTCTGGGCTTCTTTTTCTTAATGTAGTATTTTTGACATTCATTCACATTGCTGTGTACATCAGCAGATTTCTCTTCTTTATTGTTGAGTGGTATTCCATTGTATGAGTATGCCACAATTTATTTGTCCATTTCCCCATTGATGGACATTTGGGTTGTTTCTAATGGTTTGGATATTATAAATAAGATCATGTTAACTTTCTTGTACAAGCCTTTCTGTGGACATAGGTTTTTATTTCTTGTGAGTAAATACCTGCTAGTGAAACTGACACAGGCTCAGTTCTTTATATTATTATGGGAATTCCTCTAAAGAAACTCATGTTTTTGGTGATCTTTCTCTCACTTTCTCAGTTCTGTAATGTTTCACTTTCAATTGGTTACCGTTGGTTTCATATCTACCAGAAATCATTCCTTCTTCTGTAGATGTTCCCCTCTCAGCTTTCCACTTCTGTTGGGGATTTATTTTCATATTTCATCTCCTTTTTCAGCAGAATTTGGAGAAAGAAAAGAAGTAAACAAAAATGCTTAGTCTGCCACCTTGAACAGAAACACCATAATTTTATTCCTTCCTTTTATTTTCCTGTATACAAACCAGAAGAAATTTCTATTATTTGTGCAGCTGCTTCATTCATTCTTTTCCAGCCATGTTCTAAAAGGCATTGATTTTTGAGGCCTGGGGACACCCTCAGAAGTCATGAGAACTGTCCATTCAGTAAAGAAGAATCTATTGTGGTTTTAAACCCTCCAAAGGAAAGAATCCCACTTGTATTGATTTGGCCAAAAAGTTCATTCGGGATTTCGGAAAAACCCGAGCAAACTTTTTGGCCAAGCCAGTACCTGTACAAGTACTTTTTAACAACCTTCAATGACAGAACGTTTTTTTCTCTGATGTGTCCTTTAAATCTTTTATGATACATCTTAATTTCATGTTTGCTTTTTTTCTTCCCACTATTCATTCACTTTTCAAGAAACATCTCATGCAGGACTTGAAGATTATTATTTAATAGTTCCTCTGTCTTCTCCAGATTTAATTATCTCAGTTTTTAAATTTGTCTTCACTGATCTTATTTTACAACGTTTTAATGGTTTCTGTGGTCCTCTTATTTCTCTCTCATCTGAGAACATCTTTCTTCTGCAATCCTTGGCTCAAGATTTTATGATTTATAAAGAAAGGATGGTGATGAAGCCCCTTTCTTCAGTGACAGCTAAGGGTGTCCCTCTGTCTATACGCATCCCCCAAGAGACAGAAGATTATTTAGGGAGTGGGAATGGGGTTGTCCATTTAATTCCTGGGACTGTATGCAACGATGTTAAAGAAATAGCAAGGGAGTGTGTTACTGAAAAAGTCTCATTCTGCATTTTACTTAAACTTTGTCTGTACTCCTCTTCCATAAGAACTTCATAAGAAGCCCTGAACATAAAAGATATAAAGCCTAATTTCTTTCTTTCTGTGGTGTATCAGTGCAAAGGTTGGATGGGGCACAATGCTAATAAAATGAAGTCAACATGCTAGTGCCCAGTGTTCCCCTTGGGATTAAGCACTCACAGCCCACTCTAGTCACAGACTTGATAACATAAACTTATGGCTCTTTACCTTCCCTACCCTCTTTCCCTTTCTCCTACCAGAGCTTCCTGGGGGCATCTCCCAAGTATACCACTTCCTCTTTGTCCCAGGGTTTGATTCTGGGAGAACCCAAACGAAAAAAAGCACTACTCAAACATTTGCCGTGGGAACATGGCCATTTCTCTAGGTAGTGATGACGTAGGAAAGGTACAGGGTGGAGTTTCCATGAGGCACCTGCTGCTTCTTGTCACTGTTAACAAAGCTGAAGTCTGTTAGCCTCAGAAATGGATGTGCTGCAGCAGCAACAGAATCAGGTTATGCCATCTTCTCCCAGAGCAGCTGGGAAGAGAGGAATTCCAAAATTGTAGGAATGGGAAAGTTCAGGCCTAGGGAAAGCCTACGAATTGCTGGTGTTTAGAGAGATGACTGTTGTTTTTCTCCTGAGAGCCTCGTCCGTCCCGTGCTTGTTTGCTATTTTAAGTGGGAGGATGAGCGACGATGGGAAGTCATCAGTGGTGTGTGGGACTGTCTTCTAACGCCTAAAAAAGGCAGAGGCTAGGGTGCTTTGATAAATGTAGCTTTGCATCAACTCCCCAGGCACAGACCAGCATGTGTCACTGGAAAGTTGTTTCTGTAAACTGAGTAGAAGTAAAAACAGTAGGTTAACTACCCCTTCTTCCTGTTGACCTGACCCATGCACATTTTAGTAAACCAAGTCATCTCACAGAGAGCATTGTCTATGGCTGACATACCTCCATTAGAGAGCAACACCCCTGGGCCCCCTGAAAGGAACAGTGCTGCAGGGCCAATGGAATAGGAGAATTCCAGCTTCGAGTATGGGGCTCTGGGCTGCGAGACTCACAGTTTGGGACACCCCGATCCCCAGATGTGCACCAGAAGTGACCTGGAAAAAGGAAGGTCAACTGTGAATTCAAGAGGCTACTTCCTACTGGATACCTCATCTCTATTTTTAAAAATAACAAGGTGTGGCTAGAATCTATATGAAGGATACAGGGAGGCTAGAAATGATGTCATAGGCCACCCAGATGTTACCTTACTCCCACCAGCATCCAGAGAGAGTATTTGTGCCAAAGCCAATGAAGCAAATAAAACACATGCCTTGGCTCCCAGCCACCTCTTAGAGATAGCGATGGGGAGACAATGAGGGGGGAAATGTGTTATTATTTTTTAAAATACAGCTTTACTGAGGTGTAATTGATATACAATGAACTGTGCATATTTAAAGTGAATAGTCTGAGGAGTTGACACCTGTGAAACCATCACCACCATCAAGATGATGAATAAATCTACCATCTCCAAAATCTTCCTTGTGCTCCTTGGGGATTTCTCCTTCATTTCCCATAAATCTCTACCACTGATCTGCCTTCTGTTTTTGCATTTCCTAGAGTTTTATATAAGTAGACTCATACAGAATGTACAGTACAGTGAGCTCCTTTGCTCACCATAATGGCTTTGGGATTCATCCATGTTGTTCGGTGCGTAAGAGTTTGATCCTTTTATTGCCAGTTATTGTTCCATTGTATGCACATACAATATACTTTTCCATTCACCCAATGAGGCACATTTAGGTTGTTTCCAACTTGGGCCTATTAAAATAAAGATGCTACCAACGTTCGGGTATAAGTCCATGCATGAATATATGCTTTCATTTCTTTTGTGTGAATACTTAGGAGAAGAATGGCTGTTTGTATGTTTACCTTATTAAAAATTGTGGCAATCTTTTAAAGGTACTCACATAGCATGTTTAGGATCTACGACAACCAAAGACACTGTTAGAAAACTTCAGAGAATTTGGAAGTTGAGTGTTAGGATGATATCTTCCTACAGCTAATACATAGGTGTATAATCGATAATATATTATGAAACGCTGAAGGAAGCGGGGAGAAGATACTGTTTCCTTGGAAAGAATTCTCCTATCTTTTCAGGATTCTCCAAGTACAAAAGTCTTATGGGGCTCAATTCTCCAGGTGATCGTGGTGCTGGTGGTGGTGATGGTGATGGTGGAAAGGAACGTAGTTGCTGGACTATGTTTGGAACCAGCTGGAAAAGTCTCCCAGCAGAAGACTCAGCTTCCTCCGTAAGCTGCTGTCTGATGTCCCAAGCCCTGCCTGACTGGAAATTAAGAAAACCAGAAATAGATTTTGTATCTCTCCTGCCTAGAGACACAATTACATTGTGACCTGGAAATCTGGTATTGGTTATGAGCCCAAAATTAATTGGAAGCCAGGTTTATTGCTGGGAACCTTCAAATTCCAGGAGGGGCAAAAATTACAAAGGGGAGATCTCATTAGTTGTTCCTAATCCTTAGCCCATGAAACAGGCTGCAGAAATGTTAACATGAGCTGACCCCCGACCACACTAGATATGAGAAGAGTGATGATTATTAGAAACCCACAGAGGATTCTCACCGGAGGGCAAGAACTGTCCTTCCCTTACACTTAAGGTGGCTCATCCACTGCCCCGAGTTCACCAGTCGTGACCCACAGGTACAGATGAGAAGCTCGGGGTGACTTCTCCGCACTTGCACCCACGGTGTGGTCCATAGAGTAGCAGGGGCAGCATCTCCTGGGAACTTGTCAGAAAATAAGAATCTCAGGCCCCACCCAGAATGACTGAATCAGGATCTGCAATTTAATCAGGGTCCCAGAGGAAACATATACACAGGTTAAGAAGCACTGGTTGAGATGCATGCTTTTCTTGCAAGTTACAAGTCCCAGAAAGCACTCAGTACAGATCGGGTATTATTTAGCTATCATCCAATTATGCTTCACAACAAACTATCCCAAAACTCAGTGGCCTGTGACAAGAAACACATATTCTCATGCTTGTGGGTCTATGGGTGGCTGGGTTTCAGTAGATCTAGGCGGGCTGGGTTCCAGGCTGAGGTTTGGGTCTGGGTTTCTTCCATGCATCTCCCAGATTACTGCAACCAGCAGGCTACCTGTCCTGCATTTCTCTCACGGTGATGAAAAATCACAGAAAGGCAGAGGCAAGCCCGATGGACAAGCACACCCCAGCCTTTGCTTGGGTCACACCTATTAGCATCCCATCAGCCAAAACGAGTCACAAGGCCCAATAAAGTGGCCAAAGGCATGGGCTTTGGATTTGTTTCAACTCAACATCTGTTTCTTATGTGTGTGCCCTTAGGCAAAAGTCTCACACCTCTCTGGGCCTCTGTGTCCTATTCAGAAAAATGAGATAATGAAAGTTATATCCCTGGGAGTTTATAATGCTGTAAGGACCATCCTTGGTGCATAGGAATGGTTTAACTCACGGATGCTGGTATTACAGAGCAGTAAAACCTTGGACAAGTCACTTCAACTCTTTGCATTTCATTTTCCTTATCTGAAAATAGACATCCTAAAAAAATAAAATTAAAAGAGACATCCTAATGGGATAATTCTACTGATTTTTGAACTTCACCTTCAAACCTGGTGATAATGATGGTGATGGTGATACAAAAGCTAACGTTGAGCCAAGCACTGCTGTAAGAACTTTAAATGTATTTGCACCTTTAATTCTCATTATAGCCCAATGAAGATTCTCTTCATTGTGCAGCTGAAGAAACTGAGGCAGAGCAATGTCAGGAAATCAAGGTTTAATGTCTGATTGTTCTGAGCACCTCCTATGCGGGGAAACATATCACAGAAGGGATGCAGTCCAGGCTGGCTCCATGTGCTGACACACATTGTGCCTCATGCCAATCAGCGATGCTTCTAAAAAGGTTATTCCTGGCTTCTTCTCTCATGTGGGAGAAGGAAAGGAAAGAGCAGGGACAGCTAAGGAGAAGAGACTGGGAAAGAGCTGGCCTCCTGGTTAAACAGCCCCTCTTCCCACCCCACCCACCATGTGGCCACGTCCAAGTCCACGTCCCGGGAAGCGGATGCTGGATGGACATGTGAACATCTCCAGTGGGAGCCAACCATTGCCCAAGGCTGTGTTGTGGAGCTGCTTAGCCTGACTCTGGGCTGCAGTCGAGCTGAGGGGAAGGGTGGGGCCCAAAGGACCCTGCCTCTGAGAAATCAGACCCAGAAAAGCCATGGGTTGCTCTGTCAGCACTGGATTCCACCAAAGGTTGTTTCTGAGTCAAGATACACACGTCGGGCTTCCCTGGTGGTGCAGTGGTTGAGAGTCCGCCTGCCGATGCAGGGTACAGGGGTTCGTGCCCTGGTCTGGGAAGATCCCACATGCCGCAGAGCGGCTGGGCCCGTGAGTCATGGCCGCTGAGCCTGTGCGTCCGGAGCCTGTGCTCCGGCAATGGGAGAGGCCACAACAGTGAGAGGCCCACGTACTGCAAAAACAAACAAAACAAACAAACAAAACAGATACACACGTCCCTCTCCTTCCATCTTCCTTCTGAATGGTTTCTCTTGTGCAGTGTTACTGCTTAAAAATCGCGTGTTCCATGGTAGGGATGGAACCGTGGCCGCAAATATGTTATTCATCACCCACTGAGCTTTAACAATCGAAGCCTGCAACCACTTTCCCTGACGAAGGGGCACCCTTTCCTACCTTCCTTTCCCAGACATAACAAGAGAAACAGGACATGCTTGGGGACAGGAGTTTCACAAGCTCTCTGAGCTGTATATTCTGCTTTCTAATTATGGTTGCTGGCCAGGAGAATCTCTTCCTTGTGACTAATCAGATTTTCCCTTTCCTCAGTGTGTCACAAAGTCTATTTCCTCAAGGTCTTCCGAGGAACAAGTGGTCAGGGTTTTTTAAATGTTTCCCATAGTTGAGAGGAGTATCATATTTCCTTTTTTGGTTATGGCATTACATTGCTAATATCTGATCAGCTTGTGGGTGACTCTGGTTCTAGATCTTTCTCTGTCATTCTTCCCAAGTCTCTGACTGCCCTGTACCCCCAGTGAATTTTATCCTTTCTTTTGCTTTGGTTCTGACAGAACTTGTCTCATACTTTGGATATGTTCTATAACACCCTCTCTCTTCTTCCTTTGCTCCCTAAATGTTGAGTTGGGACCAGTCTCATTTCAACGATCTTAATAGCTTATTAATTTTGTGATTGTCACAGGGGTTTGAGCACTGACTGGGTAGGTCGCTAAAATAGAAAAAATAACTTTTAATACCATATGACTGATAGAAATGTGAAATCACTATATTATCCCACCAGAATGGCAAATTGAAAACAAAAACAAAAACTGAAGACACCAGATGTTGGCAAGAATGTGGAGCACCCACAGTGAATATAAACTGATATGAACACTTTAGAAAATTGTTTTCCAGAGTAACTACTAAGACAGAATATATACATACCCTCTGACCCAGCAGTCCAATCCTGGGTATATACCCAATAGAAATGTATTCATCTGTGGACTTAAAAACTGGAAAAAGAATGCTCATAACAGTGCTAGTTAAAATAGCCCCAGACTAGAAACATCCAAAATGCCAATCAACAGTAGAATGGATAGTAAGGCAGTAAGTGTAAACACTGGGAAAGAGCAAACAACTGCACACAACATGTACAACTTCACAAATGTAGCGTCGAGTGGAAGAAGCCAGCCACAAAAGAGGACATGCAGGATCATTCTGTTTATGTTGAATAACCAGGAAAAGCTAATCTACGCTATTGGAAGAGAGGACGCCGGCTTCCTTGCCAAGGAAGTAACTAGAAGGGAGTACACGGGGGCCACCTTGGGGCTGGTAATGTTCTGTTTCTTGATCTGAGTGTTGGTTACACGGGTGTGTTCAGTTTGTGAAATCTCATTGAGCTCTATGGTTATATACGTGCATTTTTCCGTATGTATATCATACTTCAATTAAAAATACAGCAAAGAATGCAGCAGGCAGGGTAGATAGTAGAGAAGAGATGGCCATTTTTCACTGAGAAAGGCACCCGGTAGGCTGGAGTTCACTCCCTGTGCTCCCTCATGTGTGCTACCCCGCAGACTGGTCTCCAAATTTTAATGAGTGTGGACTAGTTTCGGTGTTAGGGGGCATCCTCCTCTGCCTCCGTAGCCCAGGGCTATTGTTATGACATCAAAGACCAACTGCTGGCCAAGATACAGTCCGTATGAAAAGAGTGACCAGCAAATTTACTGCTTGACTTCACTCCCTTTAAATGGAACTGGCCCCACGGTCCTCTTTCAAAGCTCAGTTGTGAACATATATCTTCTTTATAGGACACCGTGTACAATAAAGCGAGGCAGTAACTTAAATTTTTTTTTAAAAGAATACCTTTGAGAGCACTGCAAGATGGGCATTCCATCACTGTGGTTACATATGCCCAAACACTCCCCAAAGTCTAACCATTGGTCTGAGAGCCTTCTATTCAATATGGTGACTTTTTTGACTAATTGAGTTATATTTTTATGCTCCAACCCTTTCCCTAGGGTCTGCAAGGTCTTGGGAAAGTCATTCAAGAGAGGGGATCTGCCTCAAATCAAATCAGAGGGCCACCTCACCCAACTTGGGCAAAATGGCAAAGTTTATATACTGTTACTCATTAACTTATTTGAAGTTATCCTTCATGGAGTAAACATTTTTTAAGGACTGAGGCCAGACTAAGCTCCTGGATCAGTTCTATGCAGTCCCCCAATATCTACACGGACAGCATTTCTTTATATCACCCTGGTGCGGAAATCTCAGGGAGTTGTTAGCATTTACACATACTAGAACTGGGCGAGGAAGGAATGGAGCTGTTTGTACGACTCTCAGAAAATGAAGCACCTTATTCCCTAAGAGGGAAATATAGAGGGAAAATAGCTCCAAGCATACAAGTAAAATGACTTATAATTTAAAGGATGTCTTTGGCTTGACTTGGAGTCTTTCTCCAGGTGGTGGAGACTGAGGCACCTGCAATCAACATTACCAGCCCAAGCGGAATCATCCAGAACGGACCTTCCAATATACGATCACTTATTACAGCAGCGAATCCGTCCTCGGAGGTTACAGCATTTTAAAGAGTGGCCAAGTCAACCTGGCTCGGAGCTTCCCCTTCTGTTTAATCCATTACTCTTGAAAAGTTCAGCACGCCACACTTTGCTGGAAAAAGGCTAATGACTGGGCAGAACCTTTGCTTTCTGCTCCCCTGGCTGGCACGTTCCGGAAGACACACCAACCGTATGAATGGCTGCAATCTTCCTGCTGAGATTTTGATGGAGGCCAAATACTCAATTCCAAAGACACCTAGGAAATGAGATCAGTCTCACCTTTAAATAAGAATGAGCATCACCTGGAAGACATTGGAAGTATTTGGAGAGGCCGTGGAATCCCAAGAAAGTGACTGCGATATTGAACTTCAGGTGGGAGTGATGGGAGCCAGGCTCCCTGGAAGGCACCTGCGCAGGCAGCTTTCCTGTTCCAGGTTCTCCCCGCTGGCCTCGCCACCCTGAAGCACCATCCAGTGTGGTCCCCAGGCCCCACAGGGCTTCTGTCACTGCGTATTCTCTGCCCCGTGCTAGGCTCTGCAATAACCCCCAAATGAACGTCAATATCCTTGGCCTTAAACTTGCTCAGAAATGGGGAAGGAGGGGAATAAGAGAAGGGAAGTGGGCCTGCTCAGACCCAGTAAACTCAATTACAGAATGATGTGGCCCCAAGTCAGAGGAGACATGTGTGCCGCGGGGCCAGGAAGAGCATGATTCACATCATCCTCATGTGAATGAAGGACGGGGATGTGAACACAGGGGAAAACAAAGAGAGAGAATCACAGCTTCAAAGAGCTACCCTCTAATTAAGGAGACGCATCTTTTCCCTGGGCCTCTGAATGGTTGCTCCAAGATTGCTCAAACCACTAACTCAATTTACTTTGCTCGGAGGGCTCCCGGGTGTGTCCATTGTTCCTTTGGGTTGGGGTTCTTCGTGCCACTTAGGATGGGGTATACAAGAAGCGCCGTGGAAACCTGCCAGTGCAGTGGGGGCTGCCTGGATGCCGGGAGCTGCCAGAACACTACACAGACTCCCTTTAAAAGAAAAATTCGGCGCCCACAAAACCCCACGTGTTCAGCCTGGAGTGACCTCGGGGGGCCATCTGTGGGCTCCCCCTGGAGATCCAAGGAAAGCTGGATGCTGGCAGGGAATGGCTATGGCTGTGCCCCTGGAAGTTTCTGTCTTGGTCCTACAATATGACTAGGATGCCTTTTGTGTCTACAGGATATGTGGGCACATGGCAGGTGCTCGTGTATACAAGGCTCACTACACACGGCTGCGCACATGCTCAGTGCCCTGCTCTCTGGGCTGAACGGGCTCCTCTAAGTTCAACGCCAGCCCCACAACCACGGTGAGGCGCTCTGCTTAGGAGGCAGGTTGCAGACACTCACCAAATCCTAGAATTTCACTGTTGGCAAAAACCTGGAAAACTGAGTCCTGACATCTCTTATATACGAGGAATCAAAAACCCAGAGAAATGAAAGGACTTGCCCAAGACCATAATACTCATTCCAGGGTGACTGACCCCGTTCCTCCTTCACAAAGCTGCACAACCCCATTTCTGAACATCTGTAAGAGTTTTCATGGTCTTTTTTTGCCAAAGGGAATTGCAGCAAATGTCCATCTCAGATGCCCAGACTCTGCCATGTTACAGCTGCTGTTTGATTGTTAAGGGTGTTGAAAGGAAATTAAATGAACATGAATTGTGTCTCTTATTTCAGAGACAACCAGACGGCAGTCAAGTAAATGAAATAATGTACATATAAGTATAGGACACGACCCAACCGTATAGTAAGCATTCCACGATTCCGTTCATTCATTCAGGACTCACATACTGAGTGCCTACTGTATGCAGGTGTTGCACCAGACGCTGGAGATTAATAGAGAGCAAGCTTATGTTCCAGATGGGGAGATTGAAAAAAAATTAATTCATAAATAAAGTAATTATTATAGATTGTGATAGGTGCTTATCAGGACATAAATGGGAGCAAAGATAGAAAATGCCTGGGGGTACCTACTAAAAGAGGGTGGCCAAGGAAGGACTTGGTTGAAAAGTGACACCTAAGTCCTGAGCTGGGGAATAAGAAAGAGCCAGATCTTCAAAGAACAAGGGGGAGAGCAGGTCAGGCAGGTGGAATCACAGGTACTGAAGCCTTAAGGTGGAAGGGACTTCAGCTTGACTAATGGACAGAAAAGAGACTGAAGAACACTGTGTTAGGAACTTGCAGAAGAGTGTGGGGCCTTGTAGGCCACGGTGAAGAATCTGCCCGTTCTTTTGAGATCAGCAAGAAAGGAGACATTCAAGAGATTTTGAGTGACGGCTCTGTCTGCTTTGTGGAGAAGGGAAGGAAGGATGCAGACATGTCAGTAGGCAAGAGAGGAAGGGACATGGACCAGGGTGGAGAGGGGTCGATGGCTAACAGAGGCAAGATACAGTTCTCATGCAGAGCCAGCAGGATGTGATGATGAATCGGGACTTCAGAGTCCCAGACAACTTCCAGTTTTATGGGGGCGGGGGCGTACATGTCAGTGGATCTATATGGGACATATGGCATTTGAGATATCTGTGGATGTCTAGGTGAAGATGATGAGCAGCGAAGTGGTCAAACGGACCAGGAATTGAGACTGGGACGTCATGACCAAAGTGGTAGGAGGAAAACCAAGGGTTGTGTCACAGAAACCAAGGGAGGAGACTGCCTTCAGTAAAGAGCCCTCCCTTTGAATGCTGTTGTCAGAGCAAAGAAGCTGAGGATAGAGAGGTGTCCGTGGGCAGCATGGCCATGGCTGGTGTCCTTGATGAGAGCGGTTTCAGAGGCATTATGGGACGAGATGTCAGCCTCTCCTGGGTAAAGGAGCACATGGGAAGTGAGGAAGTAAAAATAGAATCTAAGGGAAAGTCTTAGGAAAGTTTTGCTATGAAGGGGAAACATATGGACATGGGACTGAAGGAGGGGGTTTTGGTTCATTTGTTTTAAGATCAGAGATACCAGGGCATCATTGATGCTGATGAAACTGAGCCAGTAGAAAGGGAGAAATTAATGATGCCATATAGAGAGAGGAGGACTGGGGAGTAAATTCCTCGAGAAGGCAAGATCGTGAGTGTGGGAATTGGCCTTTGATAGAAGCAGGGATGATCATTCCATGTAACAGCTGAGATGAGGGAGAAGGTGAGCATGCCGCTGGGAGTGCAGACCTAGTGGCGGGAATGTGAGCATTACCATTCAATGGGTGACTCCTGTTCCTTCAGTGAATATGCAGTGAGGAAAAGTAGGAAATTTGGAGACAGAAGATATTAAGCCGTCATCTTGGATACTGGAGAAGGCGAGGTTCTGAGGAAAGGGCAGTGGGCTTTGCAACAGTCCTGAGTGCTCACCTGAGGTCTGAGAACATGAATCCAAAATGGACCGAGGTTTTCAAGTTGGGCTATTTTATTTTTCCCATCACCCATCTACTTGCCCACTAACCTAGAGAAGTTGAATAATTGGGTTCAACCAGAACTGAAGTTTTGCTGGTGAATAGATCAGAGGGAGAGAAGGGGACAAGGAGAGTTGAGGGCAGTTGCAAAAGAATGGTTACAATGAAAGAACATGTGTTGTATAAGCACAAGTAAGAGAAAGCTGAAGGATGGTGAGAAAATGGTAGTGGAATGAGGATCTCATTGAGTTTGAAAACTAGGGAAATGAGCTGATAGAGCCTCTGATGTCTTCTTAACCATATCAGCTCAGAAGGGACACACATCACTTCTGCCCGCATCAATCATACTTGAGGCAAAGTTGCTGGGAAATTCATTCCCTGGGGGTTGGGGCAGGGGGCTGCCTCTACTTTGGAGCAGGAGTGCCTATGTTTGGTGGACAATTGGCCCTCTCTGCCGTATTGCTCACGGTGGCTCGTGCTTTCAGGACTCTGTATGTATACTTCTGGGTACCATACCTGGGCCTGGACTGTCATCTGTTTGCCTTCTGACTGCCTCACCTCTCGGTTCTCTCATCACATGACCAATAACTGACCATTACCTGCCATGCAACCCATCACTTCTCAGAAAACAAAGCCTGAGTCAAGAGAAAACCTAGTCCTTCCCCAGTGCCAAAACCCAGGGAAGAAATTAAGCACGCCCAGAATTTGAAGCCATATTCATCACCTGTAAGCATCTATTTGCACTGTGAATATTTATCCAGATACTAATCAGTGAAACACAGTTTGGGTAGGACTTGTTATAACCTATCTGATAGGGAGTACAAGACTTAGAAATTCACGTTATTTCTGCAGTTAGAGTAGCAGGTGCAGTTTCCCTGAATTAGTCAGGTGTTTGAAGGAAAGATGGACTTATTTCCTCAATTATCCAGATAATAGGTTTGCTTTAGTGGAATGGACAGAAGCCTCAGAGCTCAAGGTGTTTGCAGAAGGGAATGTTTATCTGTTACCACAGCTGCAGTGGAGGCAGTGCTCATCCCACACAGGTCAGGAAGAGAGATACACCCTTAGCCAGTTTTAAAAGGTAACACTTATGAACAAGCGCAAACGGGGTGCTTTTCTCTTTTCCTTCACTCACGGACAGGGGAGGTAAACTCAGGCAGAGAGAAAATTGGCCTCAGTCTTGGACTAAATGCAAAGGTCTGCTCGCCCTTTCAAAGGCTGAAAAGTCTACGTAGCAGGAGATGATTCAGAACAGCTCACCTCTGAATGGTTTGCAAGTGACAGTCCCTCAGCACTGAGAGGACCACCAATCTCACTGAGGTGTCAAGCTCAAGTACGGAGGCTCTGTTTTCCACTACCATGCAAAACCAGCCTTAGCTGATAAAAAGAGTGTGGTTAATTATTTGGACGTTACATATCTTTAAGTTCTACAAACTATGTGGCAAGAGAGTTCTTCAATTTCTTTTACTCACAGCAAAAAATGGGTGAAAAGAATTTAACTACAACTAATTATGCTTCATATAAAAAACATAATAGAAAGGTTAGCATGGAGGTTTATCTCACAGGCACAATATTTTCTAAATATGTCTATAATTCAAACATAAATGAAGAGATAATGAGATTTCTTAAAAACCCCTTGGCCAAGTTTTTTTTAACTATCATTCAAGTATTTTGGTGCCACTCATGCATTTCTGGAATGAGTCATTTTATATTGAAAGGATGTGTCCCCCTTTCCCAGGCCCCCCAAAACAAATACCAGTGTAAAATCAAAAGAGTGTAAGATGTGTACACAGGAAAGGTGTGCTTCACCTACGTGTCAGCTTCAGAAGCATCTGCCTTGCCTGGTGTGTATGGCATTAATTTCCTGACGCTTTTCTATTGAATGCCCCTCTGAGTCGCTTGAAATTGAAAATCAAGTCATGTTTCTTTAATCAGCCCTAGGAAACAGTGAAAGAAAGGGGTGGTGGAGAGGTTTCTTTTTATGAAAAGTTTCTAAAATCAACAAAGTCTAGAAGAAAGAGTATGTACAACTTCGGCCCATGAGTCTGGGATTCTAATCTCAGAGAGCATCTGTTCCTCAACATCCAGGTCAGTTAAGTATCTTCCTCCCTGTATTGGTTGTCTCTTGTTCCAATATTTAGCAGCTTAAAAAACAGACACTTAGAATTTCTGTGGATTGGGGCACAGCTTAGCTGGTCACCCCCGGTCCAGGGCCTCTCCCAGGCTGATCCAGTGTATCAGATAGGGCTGCAGTCATATCCAGGTGTGGCTGGTGGAAGACTGGCTTCCGAGCTCACTCGCTGGGTGAGGACTCCGTTTTCTCCATTTTCTTGAGGGCTGTTAGCCAGAGGGTACCCTCAGCTCCTTGCCATGTGGACCTCTCCATGGGGCAGCCCAACTATGGCAGCTGGCTTCATCAGAGCCAGAGAGTACTAGCAAGATGAAATCCATGGATTTCTGCTGCCTAATCTCAGTGACCCCCAATCACTTTTGCCTCATTCTGTTTATTAGAAGCAAGTCACTTGCTCCATCCCACACTCAAAGGGAGTGAACTGCACAAAGGTGCGAATTCCAGGAGATGGAATCACACTCCCCTCCAAACAGACATCGGTCCCTACCCATTTCTGTTGTCCCGATAGTGACAATTCCCCTTCGCTCTCTGGCGTGGCGACCTGTGTCTTTACTTTCTCAGATCTCCTTTTCAATTCCAGTGTCTCTCTTCTCATACTCATCAAAATATAATAAATACTCAGCTTCATCTTCTTAAAAGTTGTTGCCCTCCCTGCTTAAGAAGTCCAGTGGTTCCCCCCACCCCATTTCTTGCCTGAAAACATGTATTGAGGAGCTGTGTATCTGGAATTAATCAACTTTTCTTGCCCTTTGCTTTATACGCTGTATTTGCAGCCAAATTAGACTCTTACTAGACTTTGTGCCCTCCCCATGCTCTGTTGCCTCTCTGCTCAAGCTACAACTAACTTCTCCCTCTTTCCAGCTGCAAAAATTCTGGACAAGCCACAGAAACTTTCCTGTGAACTGTCGACGTAGAAATGGCTCATTTCTGAACACTTACAGCATTGCACATCCATTAAGCGAGGGTTACATTCCTCCTTATATACGGTTATCTATCTAATCTATATCTATACAATGCAATCATAGATATATGTGTATATATAGTTGTATATATACATATGTATATATGTATATACATATGTATATATACATATATATGTGTATATATAAAAGATACAAAACATCCCTACTCCCCACTCTGCCTGCCAAAATGGAGTAAGGGAACAGGATGGTAACTTACTTCTCTTTCATACCCCACGGCATATACTGTAGCCCCTGGCATATAGCACCTGTTTGGTAAAATCAGATATGTCACTTAGTGTTGTGCTTTCCAAAATGCCTTCCCCACATTTGGGGAGTGGATATTGTTATTTTCATTTTATACATGAAGAAACTGAGACCTGGAAGGTTTACCTATTTGCTAACAGCAGACAGCGACAGAGCCCTGATTAAATTCCCGAGTTCCAAGGTATCGCCCAATCTCCCAGTGGCCTGGCCTATAAGCAGGAAGTGACTGGTTTGGGCTTCTCTGTTCATATTTGTTTTCTTCTTCTAAATGTAAAACCACCTAACTTGACCTGATTTTTTAATGGAACAATTCAGTCACTCACCAACCCCTACACTGTAATGAATATGCTACTCTTTGATTTTTTTCACCACTCCAGGGCAAAGGATGGAGTAGAACAGAGATTTTTTTTTCAATAAATAAATAAAAGACCATCAGGGCAGGAGGAGGGCCTGGATCTGCAATTCTTGTTCTTCTGTGAATTAACCATTTCAACTTACCCAAAAAAGCAATGTCAGGAAACATCATGTTTTAAAATGTCACTTTGTATGTCTCTTGCTGTCCCCTGATTCACTTCTGACCATGAGATGAAGTAAGGTGTCATGCAGCTCGTAGCCTGCACAGGTCAGGAATGTTCTAGTGACTTAGGATCTCTTTGCCAGATGCCTTGGCAGGAACCACAGGCATTTTTGTCAGGAACGTGGTGTGTGTGTGTGTGTGTGTCTGTCTGTCTGTTGGTGTGTGTGTGTCTGTATGTGTCTGTTCATGTGTGTGTGTTTGTGTGTGTGTGTGTGTGCGTGTGCATGCATGTTCACAGAAGGAAGAATAATTTAAAAGGGGGACTAAGGCATGAGGGATAATTATTTCTTTTTTTTTTTTTTTTTGCGGTACACGGGCCTCTCACTGTTGTGGCCTCTCCCGTTGCGGAGCACAGGCTCCGGATGCGCAGGCTCAGCGGCCATGGCTCACAGGCCCAGCTGCTCCGCGGCATGTGGGATCCTCCCGGACCGGGGCACGAACCCGTGTCCCCTGCATCGGCAGGCGGACTCTCAACCACTGCACCACCAGGGAAGCCCAGGGATAATTATTTCTTAAACCCCACTGTCCAGACTCTACGGGCAACATTCTGAATTCAAAATGACTTTCAGTCAAGTCATCTTTGCACCTGGGAACTGTGAAAAGGATTGAAAGCTTCTAGAGGAAATGAAACTTGACCACGACAGGAAGTGACTTACAGCCCCAGAGGCTCAGATGTATTGACATAAGGTAGTGAAGTAGGAAAGAATTATGGTTGTCAAAAAGAAGTCGCTCTTGGCCTTTCTTTTATTGCAGTATGATGTGTGTGTCCTAGAATAAAACCCTGTAACCACAGTGCAAAATTGACATTAATGCAGCAGGCGTGGTTTGAATCCCTTGCTTTTGTGCATCTGACACTGAGGAAAGTCGAAATTTCCTCTACGACTTTTTCATCCTGTGTCAGTATTGTGGTTTCCAAACACTGTGTGAATCTGATTTTCCAAGTTGCAGGTGGGCGATGTGTTGCTTATGGCAGTGGCTGAAAGAATTATCTAGAGTCGCTGGGTTACTCGGAGACTGAGGCTGTGGCTGCCCAGTCCATATTAGAATCTTTTTTTGTACATGAATCGTCAGAAACCTTTATTCTCTAACATTTCTTCACTCCATTCTCCTTCAAGAACATTTCTTATTGCTCCACTTGAATTAGGGGCCTGATGTCCAGTAGCAGGTGATTATCCAAAAAGCTGAGCGTGAACTGTGTAGCTGGTATATGAACTGACTCAGAGTGGCCATGGCCAATTGGCAAATTAGATATAATTTTGACAAGTGGGTGGATCATTCATCTTAGCAGTGAGACATCTACATGCCATAGGAAGCTATTTTTATGTTACCTTTTGCCTGACATACTGCTGAGGTCTGTTTCAGGAGGATCTCAGGTTTAGCGAAAGTATGCTCCATCATTTCCTGGCGGGTGACTTCATGATACACGACACCATTGAACTTCACCTATTGAGCCAGGTCCCGTAACCCTAATAATTTCTACCACTGTTCTTCTCATGCTCCCTGGGTGAACTGCACTGATTCTGTTTCCCCTTTCAGCCCACTTCTTTCCCCCTCCTTCACCCAATCCCAGTGCTAGAGGAAAAACTTCTGATATCTTAAAGGGATGTCACATGATGACTTTTGATGCCACCCCTTAGATCCCACAAGATGTTTTCCTGTTCTGCATTACCAGCTGTTTGGAAGGAAAAGAAAAAAAAAACTGTAGAATAAATATATTTTCATCTACAAAGCATAGCACTGGCTTTGAATTTGACGTGAAGATGCAAATGGAAGGCAGGTTAAAAGTATATGATGTAAGGGAGAGGGTTGATAAACATGAAAATGGTAGCAAACCTTGTTATTTCTTAATCTGCTTGTATAGGAGAGAAAGCTATTTATATTTGGGTGAGATTGGCTTAACACCATGGGCCAAACTCTGGTCCCAAGTACGTGTGGCAAGCCCATGAGCCCTGGAAAAAAGCTGGCTTTGCCTTTATCCAAATATTAGTCATTTCTGGGTGGACGTTTTTAGGATGATCTTTTTGGAAAAGATGAATAAAATAAGGATGCAAAGACCTGGAAGAAAAGCCAAGTCTCACAGGGAACAGGGCTCCTAAGGCTCTTCCCCTCTCCCCACCACTGAGAGGGATGGGAACAGGCCTGAGTGGGAGCCAGCGGTGAACCAGCCCATTTCACAGATGGACCAGGACTTGGGAGTGGGTGCAGCCAGTTGAGGCGCAGCGCCTCCTGCTTCCCCATCCCTGGTTCTGTCCCCTAGACTGCTGCCACCAGACCAGACGTGAAGCAAGAGTGGGCCTGCTTGAACCCCTCCATGCCCCAAGTGGATGGACACGGAGGGACCACACAGAGTCCATTCTTCCCCAGCAAAGCAGTGATGTGTTCCAGGCAAAAACCCAATCTGGGATGTTTTGGCCCAAAGGAAACATTTACAACCAAATCATACACCTCAGAAAACAAATGAGCTTTCATTTTGGAAGGAAATCCGGCCAGGCTCTTTATTATTTGCACCACAATCATAAAGTTGGTTTTAATCTCTATAGTGGAATGCTGCTGAGTTAGCCAACTGGCAGCTCTGGTGGCTTGAGTGCAGACCACTTCACCCTTAAGAAGGCGCGATGGGAAGCAGGGGGACCTCCTTCTCCTAAAACATTTTTCTCAAGATCCATATTTGTTTTGTTTTGTTTTATTTTGTTTTCTGGCATGGTCATTGCAACTTCAAAGCAGACTCCTCTTTTCTTTCTCTTTTCCTTTATTCTCATTTTTGAAAACTCCTGGGGACTTCCAGAAAAAAAAAAAAAAGACTTATTGTAACATTTCCTTTCTAAATTGATGAAAATCCAGGAGTAGGTCCAAGAAAGTCTATAATGGATTTCCATTGGTCACTTGAAGGACATCAAAGCTCAGAGAGAACGGAAGGCAAAGGCTTAAGAAGCAAGTTCCCTTTTTCAAACTTAACAAAGAAATCGTGTGATTTAAGCCTGCTGGGAGTCTGCTCCCAGGATTCATACCATGAAATGACCTTGTCAATACAGCAACCAGGGGACTTAGGGCTTCTGGGATGGCCTGGGTTTCAAATATTTTATACCATGATCATATCAGGTGCAGGGTAATATGTCCTGATTTGGGGTTTGGATTAAGGAAGTTTCTCTACCAGCGTGTGAGGATGTGGCTAGTCCTTTCAGTTAGGAAACTCCCTGGGAAGAGATCCGAGAGGATTGAGCTTACAGAGAATTTTGTCCTTGCACCGAAGATGTTAGGATGCAGTCTTTGCGGCACGTGTCATTTCACAGAGCTGAGGAGGAGCTGCCGTGGGCCAGGCTTCCACGCCCACCATTCAGGCCAATCGTGTCAACACAGTTAAAACTCCTATGTTGTCCCCAAACTTTGCTGCACATTGGAGTCCCCTAGGGATCTTTTAAAAGTGCTAGTACCTGGATCCTACCCAGACACCTTGATTTAAATGGCGTGGGGTGTGACCTGGACATCAGGAGGTGAGCAAAGTTTAAGAACTGCCGCTGGAGACTGTAAACCCCATGAGGGCAAGGACTGTCCCTGTCTCCCCTCTGTTGTATTCCCAGCACTTGGAACAGAGCAATTGGCTCTCAGTAATTATATGTTGCATGAATAAGTGAGTAAGTGAATAAGGTTTCTGATGCTTATCTGCCCACACACCATCAAAATAAATCCCAGCTAATTAGATGATTTCAGCACATAAATATTTGACATGGTTGAGGGTGGAGTGTGGCTGCAGTTCAAGGTCTTCCTTGCCTCCATCTATTTCACCCTCTGCTTCCTCCTACTTATAGCATCCTGAGAATGATTGTATAGCCTCTTCATGGACCACTTTTAATTTTTGCGATCTCATAACTTAGGACCATTGATGGCTTTGTGTTTTTCATAGGTCAGGAATTTATACCTGAGCTACCCTGCTCCTTGAATTTCCCTGTCTCTCCCTGTAATCCTTTAACTCTCCAGGGATGGATCCATGCAGGTCTTTGGCAGCCACACCATGGGGGCATCCTTCACCCAGCAGCTGGACGTTCAGCACTTGTTCTCTTGTTCTGATGCTCAGGGTTTCCACGTTCCCCCTCCCACAGACACTGAATGCTGGCACTGGATAAGTCGGCTTTTACTGTAACTATGTTTATGGAGACTGTCAGTTCTTAACCTTAAAACTGAACCATGCTGTTTGTATTTTTCCAAGTGATGGAGAGTGTGAAGGACTAATGAGAATGGAGCGTGAAGAGATCAAACGTGTGCCGGGGAATCTTTCTTCAAGACCTGGAACGAGCGAAATTCTGCTTGGGGGCGGGGGCGAGGATTCCGAGGACAGGAATCTTCTATTCCTGGGGCTTTAGGCCTGAGATCATGATCCGGCAGAGAGAGAGCAAGGTGTGAGGGAGGGAGGGAACCAGGACCGGGCAAAAGATTCTTCCTTTCTCTTTGGAAAAGCTAGAAACTATTTCCTTTGGTCAGAGAGGGAACAGATCCACTTGTAACAAACTGTCTCCTGACCTTCTGGAGGCTGCTTTCAAAATCAGGATTTTGAAAGAAGCCATTCATAAGTTCATGAAATGGGCCAAGGTAGAGAACTTTCTGCCGACAGCGTGCCTTTTCTGTAGGCCCTGGGGAGGGTGTTTGGAGCTTTTAGTGACTGAATACCCAGGGCTCTGGTTAAAAATGGGTTTGGCTCTATCTAAAAACCAGTGCTTCTATGTGCAGACGTGGAGAGTGAATAGGAAAGATTTGGAGTTCAAGCAGACACATGGCGTTGTCAATGAACGAGGGATAAATTTGCTAGCGGAGAGCAAAGCTCTGGTCGCTACATGAGCCTTTCCAGTTGGGGCCTGTGTGACTTGTTTGAAGAGACCATTTTGTAGGGGTGGATTCCTGGCAGGAGTGGACACTGCCTACAGGGACTTCAGACCCCCAGGGTGAAGGCGTCCATCAGGCTTCTGTTTGCCGGAAGATCACCCTGAAGAACCAGGAACAGGTGTGCAAGTTGGTGACTGAACGCTGTCCCTTCAAGAAGGAACCTTTGGCTTAGACGGTGACTGAGGTGGATGTGTTGGGGACAGATAGATTTTGCTTCTTCAACTTCACACGAGTCTTTGCTTAAGTCTCCCAGAAAACTGCAAGTTAGGGGTTGGATGGTCTCTGATTGATCCTTGCCAATGGGTTTGCGGGTGGAAGGGCTTGATGGGCACCATGGAGCTCTCAGGTGAAAAAGGAGCCATCTGCAAACCATGGGAACAGGCACCTTGGCATCGGGACACCTGGAGAAACTCTTTGTCCGACTCTCTACCTCCCACCATCTCTCTTCCACATATCTCAAAAACTGATGGATAATTTCTCTCTCTTAGGCCTGCCTGAGGGCCCCCTTCCAGGCCTTGTTTAATCCTCTGCCAGCCCCCTGAGCTAGAAAAGTTTATCCAGTTGCCAATCAGGACACAAGCCTGTCCTTCCCCACGGACCCATGCAGCTTGTTCGGAGACAGACACACAGTGAGGGAGAAATCAGCCAGAAACCCTCTGGTGCCCCATGGGGGGCACTTGCTACCCAAGCGAGCATGATGAGACAGGAAGGCACGGATGCCGGGGAAAGTGGGAAGCCAGTCGAGTTGTGTGGTTCACCCTCCATCTTCGGGGCTTGGTCTCTTCACCTTGTGTGTTGGTGTCGAATGTCACTTGACTCAGGGACCCTCACAGTGTCCTCATCGTGGGGGTATCCCTGACTGCTCAGAGGGTCTCCCCAGGCTAGACTTGGTGCTTGGGGCTCATTTGCTGTTTCCCTGCTTACATTTCCCCTAAGAAAAGTACACCAACCCTTTGAGAGCCCTTCGTTTTCTGGAAATCTTTCCCTTTGCCAAAGTGACCCTCAGAAGAATAGCTCCTAACTACTGCTCAGCTGCCCGTTCCTCATCTTCCCCTGGTTTGAGCTGAGGGTCTCAGATGTTGGCCTGCGTCAGAATCACTGGGAGAACTTGTTAAAACACAGGCTACTGGGCCCTACCCCAGAGACTCTGATTCTGCAGGGTGACGGTGGGTCCTGAGAATCAGCATTTTTAACAAGTGGCCAGATGCTGCTGTTCTGAGGATGGCACTTTGAGAACAACTACGTTAAAGTGATAATTTTGCATTATTACCATATTTTCTCTGAGCTTGGTTAGGAGAGAGTGGGCTACTTAGGATACCTTTAAATTAAAAATTAAAATTAAAACACACCTATCCATATGTGTATGTATAAATATGTGTGTATATTTATACACATATATGTACTTATATACATGGTTATATACACAAATAGATATTTATGTACACATAAGAATGTGCATTTATAAATAAATATGTATATAGATATACATCTATATAAAGTCTTTGAATTATTTGACATTGAAGAGAAGCAAGTAGATTCAGAGAATGTTCAGGGTCAGAAATGAGTTCCAAAGAGCAAAATACCTGGGTCCCTGTGCTTCGTCTCCTTCAGAGTCTCCTTTTGGCCCCTGCTTCCCAATCCCACTGTTCCCTGAGCTCCACCAGGGCTGCTCCTTGCTGCACTGGCTGGGTGTTGAGCGGTGAATCGGTCCCACCCAGGCATCTGTCACCATTGGTACCCCCAGCGCAGTCTCCACATTCTCTCTCTGGGCAAAGGGAGGCACCAGGCATTGCTCATGACATGACTTGGGTGGAAGTGACTGTGCCAGGACTTGCAGTCACCATGCAAGTGCAGAACAATCCAGGAACCAAGCCAGGGAGACCTTCCTCACTCCCACACCCCAGGACCCAGATGTGGTTCCAGACATGTAGGGTGAGTAAAGTGTGCCTAGCCTATCAGACTTTGAAATCCTGTTTGTCCATTTATTCATCCATCCATCCATTCATTCAGAGGGCAGCAGTGAGGTCCTAGTGTGTGCCGGGCTCTGGGCTAAGTGCCAAGACATGGAAGTGACAGAACAGACACAATCCCTGCTTCAAGGAGGTGACACTCCGAAGGGAGCCGACAACAAAGTAGAAAGCCTATAAATGGAAACGTTTTGGCTTGTGACAAATACTATAAAGGAAATAAGCAGAATGATGGAAGGGAACTGGCTGGGGGGAGAGACACTACTTAGATGATTGGGGAAGTCCTCCCTCTCTGGAGGTGATATTTAAGCTGAGATTTGAAAGACAGAGGAGAAAGTCATGATGGTAGCCTGGACTAGGGCGATGGCAGAAGAATTTCAGAAATAGACAAAACACCCTTTGTGCTGTCAGCAGGGATGAATGGACTTGAAGAAGCTAACATGGCTAATATAATTTACCCCTTGTGCAGCTAAGTTTGCAGTTCAGTCACTTTTTGTATGCCTTTATTAGCCAGAAACTGGACAAAAATGAAAAAATTCTAATAACGTATAAAAATACAATAAAAAAGTATGTATAAGGTATGGAAAGTAATGCAGAGCAAGGAGAGACTAATTCTGCTGAAGCTCAGAGAATCTTCACAAAGAAGGCAATATCTAAACAGGGTTTTTAAGGATGCATAGGAGTTTTCTATGTAGCCAAGGGAAAGAAAGTCTTTGCAGCTAGAGGAGACAGAGAGATTTGACCCAAAGGCATCTATGAGCACCTCTTAGCCTCTATATGAGTTACACAGCAAGGCACTCTGTCTGGGCAGACAGCACCCCTTCCTCCAGTCTCAATTTCAACCCCTACTTGCCCCCCACCAGACTCTTTTCTTCCATGCACAGATTACACCACTTGCATGGTGGCCCTGAATGAAACCACAGGGAGTCAGCTGCGCCCACACCCATCAGGCTTTGAAATTCTGTTTTTTCATCCATCCATGGATGGATATCCATCCATCCATTCACTCAGAGAGCATTTAGCGAGGTCCAGATTTTTTGGTGTGACTGCAATTCTAAAGGGAAAGGCTAACGTTTTGTAATTCAATCTTGGGAAAGCGTGGAGGGCAATGGGACAGCCGGAGCAGCCAGTTCAATAGGAAGAGCACCAGGCTGGGAGGCAGACACCCTGTATCCCGGGGCCAGGCCAGATACCCTCTCATGTGCCGCCCCTGCCCAACGAACCCCCCGCACCATGTTCTGTAAAGATGGGGCATTGAATCCTGGGACCCACCTTGTGTCCTGCTCCTGCCTGGCAGGTCTGGTGTAACTATTCTCAGGACTAGCTGTATTTTAGCATGGATTGTAGAGATGAAAATGGCTTTAAAATTCAAAAGACTAATGCACCGGCCTCCCCATCCTTCCCGAAGTCGGGCCTCTTTGGAGAGAGGCCAGCGTCTAGGTCGTCCCTCTGTATCCTGGCCACTCTTGGCACTGGGGTGGTTGAAAGAGATATCGACATTCTTTCCCGTGGCTTCAGCCAACACAGGCTGCTTTCCCTTGTCTCCACTGGTCCAGCATGAACCCCATCAGCACCTGCCTGTCAGCCAGATTTCACAGTCATGGTCAGTCCCCACTGGACCCTTTAGGAGCTGGTGACTTTGGTAACATTCTCAGCTTTGGTTTTCTCATCTGTACAATAGGGGTGATGATAATTGTACCCATCTGGTGGGGAGCTTCGGGAGACATTGATTGAGATGATCCATAAAGAGTGTTTGGACAAGACTATGGGACAACACTGGGAAAGATAGTGGAGGTGGAGGTGCAGGTGGAGGTTTGGACTAGGGAAGGTGGGAGCTGGACCTGAGAAGAAAACATTCAAGAGAAAAGATAACAAGGTAAGAGTGAGTCCTAGGAAAGACCAATGGGAGAGGGGATAATAAAGGGGAGAAAAGAAGTGTTTTTATTACAGAGATGCTCCTCATTTTAGAGGTGAGAACACTAGGTCATAGGGAAACAATGGGCGGAGTGGAGGCCCTCGTGTTTCAAATACCATATTTTCCTGCATCGTTTAACTGTTCAGAAAATAGCAGTAACAGAAGCTTGGTGTCTTTAAGAAATCTCTGTGACCTCGCCAACTGCCATTTCTCTATGATTCCCTTTCTATTTTATTTTCCCTTGTGTTTTTGGTAGTTATATAAGTTCCGTAGATAAGTCGCCTGCATACAGAAAGGAGCACAGATCATACGTGTACAGCTCAACAAATTCCCCTAAGCGAACACCTCGTGTAACCAGCTGCCAGATCAAGAAACAGAATATGGCTACTCCTCCCAGACATCCCCCTCCCCGGGCTCCCCTCTGGTCACCAGCACCCCAGGGTCACCACTGTCCTGACTCCTAACAACATTGGTTAGTTTTACCTGCTTCTGAACTTTGTATAAATAGAATCATATGTTTTATCTGGATTGTTCAACCTTTCATTTGAGAGCTTCATTGATAATATTTCATTCTATAACTATTGTATGCATACACCTTCCTTATACATTCTACTGTGGATGGCCATTTGGGTCCCTGTCACTTTCAAAGTTCACCCCAAATGCTTAGCAAATCTCAGGAGGAATGTGATGACCCCAAAAGCTAATAACCAAAGCGATAGTTTGGAACCTGGCTCTTTGTGACCTACTTTCTCCATTCTCTGGCCCACCGAAATAACTCCCATAATGTTTGCATGAAGTGCTATGTGCCATTTCATTCCTGTCTTCTTCCATCACGAGTTTGCTGCCATTATTGTAATTCGGCCTCATTATACCAACCGTTTTTGTTGACCAGCACTAACTGGACCTGCGAAGTCATCAGCCTGCACAAGCCAAGCAGCTTTGGGCTGGACTGGTATCTACGTAGGAGTTTTCCTAAGAAAATGCGGCCAGGACCCCCCTACCAAACAAGGTAGGGGAGCAGAGTTGAGGATTAAATCAACAGTGCACTGCAGGCCAGTGTGCCTGAACCAGGCCTCTTGGACCTGTTACCTGGGCGAGGGCTGCAGCTGGGGGAAGATGGGAACTCCAAGGGGGCTGCAGATCCTTTTACTCTAAATAACACCCCCAGGAGAGAAATTAGGACAGCACCGTGCAGTGGAAGGAACGGGGCTATGGTGCCTACTTGCCATCCAGGGGCCTCTGGGATTCAATTTCCTTCTCCCTGGAACACGGGTGCTCGTGTCTCCTTCAAAGGGATGTTGTGAAGATTAAACTTCCAGTGCCTGGCCTGGGTGATAGTGCGGTTCCTCCCAGACATGTCCTGTGTGCTCAGTATCTTCCATTCACCTCTAGATCCACCTTTCACCCTTCTCCATCCTAACTTGTGCCTCAGATGTGTGATCGGAATGTGTCCCACCAATGGGCTCCCTTACTCTTGAGCTTCTGTTTGGACTTGGCCAATGGTAAAGGTGGCAAGAGAGGAGAGGAAGAGGAGAGGGAGGTTGCAGTATTTAGTAAGGCCCCAATGTGCATGTGTATGCACACACACACACAGCCACACCTCTCTCTCCCTTTGGGGAACAGTAACGTCTCCCTTTCCTTGCCTCTTCAGGCCTGGGAGTGTAAGATCTCCCTGGCTTTCCTGGCATACTACAGCATCTTTGGTGGTTCCCAGCCTCTTTGTCCAGACATCTGTCAATTGTTCCTTCATTAAGCTCCCTTGGTCACCCATACATACCTCAGTGCCATCCATTTGCTGCCCAGATTCAGATGGATACACCCTAGTACTGTGATGTTTATCCTGGGGAGAGTAGTAACATGTAAGTACGTGCTCTATCATACCCCGCCTTTCATGACCATCCCCAAAAGAAAGCCCCTGAGAAACTTGCTCTTCTCTTTCCTTGAAGCTCAGCTGAGTTCTAGTGGAAGAATGATCTTTGTTGAGAAAAAAACTAGTAGGTGCTTTGTTTCTCTAAGGTCAGAGTAGGAAATTGTATGGGGGAAGGGAGGTAATAAAATGGTTGAAAGTGGGGAGGGGGGTGTGCCCTCTGCCATCTGACACTTGGCCTTCTGCCCTCCCCAGTAAAAGAACCCCACAAAAAGTCCTGCTCACAAACCGTTCTTCTCCATACTTATTTCAGCTTGTTATTACATTGGACCGGTATCTATTGATAGATACAGGTCTTTTAGAGAAGATGAAAGAAGAATATGTGGTGGTTGTTAAAGATTCAATAGATGGTGAGTTGTGGAATCATAATTAGAAGTATGGATAATTTCACTTCCTGACGCTGAACTCTTTCACTCCTAGAGAATTTCTCACTTTCTACCTGGCATTTTATATGTAAGCATTTCTTAACTTCCCCACTGGAGTCTGAAGTCCTTCAAGACAAAACCTTCTCCAAATATGATTTTCATAATGTTAAAAATGTCTCATATAAAAGGAATACATGTCAAAGCCTTATTTAACTAATTAGTGAGGGAACTAGGGACATGCTAATTCTAGTTCAGAGCATGTGAGGGACAGATATTTATAAAATTTGTGGGGAAAATCATGACAAAGTAAATTTGCAAGTTAGAAGCAAAACTGGTTAATGTCCTATAGGGCAATAAAACAGTAAGCTTTGAGTTATTGCTTCTTTTTCTCCCAGTTTTATTGAGATATAATTGACATATAACACTGCATAAGTTCCAGGTGTACAACATAATGATCTGATATATGATATATTTTGAGGGATTAGCGCAGTACGTTTAGTTAACATCCATCACCTCGCATACTTTCAATTTTTTTCCCTTGTGATGAGAACTTTTAATGAGTTATTTTTTCTACCAGACCAAAAAAAAATTTTTATATTTCTACAGGGTGAAAATCACCAAGTTAGCATGTAACTTTTACCCTAGGCCCTAAGCAATAGTAAATCATGAGTGAAACAAAGGTCCATTCTCCTAGAAAAGTAGGACAGTCCTGTCATACTATGTCCTGCTATGAACTAATCAACTTGCAATCATCCTTTTGCTTTATTTCCAAGTTTTGGATCATTTCTCTTAACAAGGTATATGCTGTTGACTGTCTCATCCCAGCAAGGCACCTGGCACAAAGTGTTGTGTTGGTCAAAACATCCGTTTGGTTTTTTCTATAAGATGGCTCTGGTACCGTTTAGTTGCCTTTAACTTCATTCGAAACAATTTTGTTAGATTGTATTATGACAGCTGTCATATTAGCGTGCATTTAAAAAAAAACTTATCAGAAGTGGTGAATTTTTGTGTAGCCATTTTCATATTGAAGATGGAAAAAAAAAGCAACATTTTCGGCATATTATGCTTTATTATTTCAAGAAAGGTAAAAACGCAACTGAAACACAAAAAAAGATTTGCGCAGTGTATGGAGAAGGTCCTGTGACTGATCAAACATGTCAAAAGTGGTTTGCGAAGTTTCGTGCTAGAGATTTCCCGCTGGACGAGGCTCCATGGTTGGAGGTTGGTAGAGATCAAATCGAGACATTAATTGAGAACAATCGCGGGAGATTGTTACACCACGCGGGAGATAGCCGACATACTCCAAATATCCAAATCAAGCATTAAAAATCATTTGCACCAGCTTGGTTATGTTCATCGCTTTGATGTTTGGGTTCCACATAAGTTAAGCGAAAAAAACCTTCTTGACCGTATTTCCGCATGGAATTCTCTACTGAAACATAACGAAAACGTTCCATTTTTAAAACAAATTGTGACAGGCGATGAAAAGTGGATGCTGTACAATAATGTGGAATGGAAGAGATCGTGGGGCAAGCGAAATGAACCGCCACCAACCACACCAAAGACTGGTCTTCATCCAAAGAAGATGATGTTGTGTATATGGTGGGAATGGAAGGAAGTCCTCTATTATGAGCTCCTTCCAGAAAACCAAACGATTAATTCCAACAAGTACTGCTTCCAATTAGACCAACTGAAAGCAGCACTTGATGAAAAGCGTCCGGAATTAGTCAACAGAAAACACATAATCTTCCATCAGGATAACGCAAGACCGCATGTTTCTTTGATGACCAGGCAAAAACTGTTACAGCTTGGCTGGGAAGTTCTGATTCATCCGCCATATTCACCAGACATTGCACCTTCAATTTACATTTATTTAGGTCTTTACAAAATTCTTTTAATGGAAAAAATGTCAATTACCTGGAAGACTGTAAAAGGCAACTGGAACAGTTCTTTGCTCAAAAAGATAAAAAGTTTTGGGAAGATGGAATTATGAAGTTGCCTGAAAAATGGCAGAAGGTAGTGGAACAAAACAGTGAATACGTTGTTCAATAATGTCCTTGGTGAAAATGAAGAACGTGTCTTTTATTTTTACTTTAAAACCGAAGGAACTTTTTGGCCAAGCCATAGATGCCCAGAAAGTGTTTGTTGAGTGAATCTATAAACAGAACAAAACTCCATCCATTTATAGAGAAAGATTAGCCAAGCTAAGTCCAGGGCCCACAATCACATCAGCTGCCAGCTTTCCAAGCAGGGATCAAACAGTTTCCCTGGAGGAGAACAGACAGGAGTCCAAATAAGAACAATCTGTGCGGACAGGTGGGAAAGGGAACCGGGCCTGGTGGTGTACAGCTTTCTCTTCACCCCAGGCTATAGCTGCTCTATGATGGCTCTATTATTGTTTTATAGTGTCAGTAGGGTTTCCCTAATAAATGAGCATTACTAGTTTCTGAGAGCCAACAAAGCCATACAGGTGCATCATGAAAGTGTGAGGGAGAATTGTTAAGTCTCAGCTCCGAATCTTTGAAACACTGACCTTGGAGCTGTTAACAGAGCAGCACATGTAAATGATGGAAGCAGTAGGCAGAGGGATGTTTTCCAACAGATTTGACCCAGCTTTGAGTCAGCAGGTAGAAGGATGGGAGAAAGAAGGAAGCGTGCTCGACATTGAAGATAGTATTTGCACTTCATGCATTTAGAACCATCACATTTTTGTTTAATTTCCCCACTCTCAGTTTGATGTTTTTAGCATTTGGTATCAGGTTTTTTTCTTTAATTGTTAGAAAACACTTTCTCCAGGACAAGTGTCTCTTGAGGCTTCCATTCCTAGGAGGTCAGAGCTAGATGGATTGAGAGGTTTTCTCTAGTTCCCATCCTACGTCGCCACACCCATTTTACAGAAGAAATAACTGAAGTCCTGTTATCAGTTAGCTTTTGCTAACTGATCAGTTAGCTTTTGCCATGTAACAAACCACTCTGAATTCATTAGCTTAAAACCACCAATGTTGATCATTTCTCACGATTCCATGGGTCAGCTGGGTGGCTTTCCTAGTCTGGACCGGCTCAGCTGGGTCCAGATGGTCTAGGATGGTCTCCATTTGAGTGATTGGTCATTGGCAGGCTGTTCAGTCTGGGGTAGATCGTCTCTGTTCCACATGTCTGTCCTCATCCCACAGGCTAGCCCAGGCCTTGAGATTGCAAAGAGCAATAAAAAAAAAAAAGGCAAGCTCTAAGACACACTTATCTCTGCTTATCCAACAGCCAAAGTAAGTCACATGACCAGATGCAAAGGCAGTGTAGGAGACAACTACCCAATGCATAGATATATACAGAAAGAGGACGTTTTTGCAAACCCTACCAATCTAGGTGCAAAGCTTATAGAGCTAGGTAGGGGCAATGCTTATAAAGCTAGGTAGCTTATAAAGCCTAAGCTTATAAAGCTAGTTAGGGGCAATGCTGAGACGTAGACCGGGCCTCATACCTCCTAGCCTAGGACCCTTCCTCAACACCATGAACCCTTCTCTAGGATTCCAAGGTTAAAGTCCAGTTCCCTTTAAAACCTAGTTTAGAGGTACTTGGAGCAGAAAGATTTGTGGTAGGTTTCAGTGATGGGTCTTAACTTTGCGTGTTGAGAGAAATCCATCCTCTTAATTAAAACAATAAGCTGGGCAAGGGTCCCCAAGGCCACCACCCCCCACCCAGGCCAGCCTGAACTCTGCCAGTCTTTGCCCTTCAACTTGCCTTCCAGGTTCTGCCTTGCGACAGCGGACACCAGCCTTGCCTTGGCCTTGGGTGTCCCGCAGGCCATGTGGGGAGGCGCAGAATCACTGCAGGGGGCATTCACCTCCGGGGTCTCCTTGTCCTGTTTGACACTCTCCCTCTGGTCAAGGGAGGACTTAGATAGTTGGGCCATTTAGGCACGCTAATAATTTGGTACCTCTTCAAACTGGGCTCCAGAAAAGGATCTGGATAGCTACCGCTCTGTTTACTTCCCAGATATGGAGAAAGCACAATTTGAAAAATCCACAGTACTCCACACTCATTCAATATTTGCTCAAAGTTTGACTTAGAGGGGAGGCTGAGCTCCACGTGGCTGAAGCCCCCTGGTGGCCACACTTGACCTGTTCTTTATAGCCTTGAGCAAGTTAGTGCCGCCCTCAAATTCAAATACCCCTCTCAGCAGACAAAATCTTCCCTCAGCTTACTGGGGAGCAGGTTTGTCTCACACCCCAAGAGAACTTATACAAGCGTCCCTTCTAGGCAGTTCCCCCATTTGCCCGGAGAAGGAGTCCGGAAAATACCATTTCTCCATCCCCCTCCGTTGGCAGAGATGGTTTAGATGATGGCTGAAGGTTTCTTTAGCCAAATTGGCTTTCCAGCCTTGGACTCTACTTCTCACATGTTTTCTTAGACTTAAAAAAATAATTTGTGTCTCATTTCTGTTCATTCTTCAGCCTAACAGGACATAAAGGAAATGGGGCCCGGGTGGTTCTCACTCTGTTTTCTTTGCCAGCAGTGGAGAAAGTACAACTTGAAAAATCACCAATAATCCGCACATTTTCAAGATCAAAGCTGTTTACAGAAGTATCGGAGACGAGCTAGTGGGGCGTTGACTTCCATTTTGTCAGCCGGCCCCAAGAGACTTCGATCAAGAAGGAAACACAGGGGTGGGAGACCCACACCAGCGGCCCCTTCCCCTGTGGAGCCAGCTCCCTGCCCAAGTGCAAGGAGTCGGCCATTCTTCATTCCTTCCAAAGCATCGCCTGAGATCATAAGCAAGGTCACTCCCAAGCCCTAGAGTAAACAGCCTTCTGATACATTCTGCCCCCATAACAGAAGATTCCTCAGCTATTAGTCAGACTTTCAACAGAGGGCTCCATTCCCAACCAAGATGAAACACTCCTGCATTCTTGAAACACGATGTGCCTATGTCACTAGCTGCCAGGATTGTCTTCAGGATCCGACAGCAAAGATTGAAGCACAGTTCTGGCCACTTCCCTCGGCCAGGAATTTGTACTTTCCTGCAAAGGGGCATTGCATGTTCATGCTTGCCATAAAATAGAGCCACGTGTATTTGTTCCTGCTGCCTGAAGGGGTGTGATTACCGTCACACACCGCTAGAGAGAAAAGAAGGTGGCTGACCTCACCATCGGTGTGTTCAACAGTGCGAGGACCTCCCCATGGATCCTGGTTCCTCCTCTCCGACACTGCACTGAACAAGCCTCCGCCACCTCTGCTTCCGTTCCTGTGATCACCATCTCTCTGCCATCTTCCCAAGCCCTAAGAACGAGCGCACCCCCTGAGAAAGCAGGTTTTCCCGTCTGAAATTCACGTTGTTCACTCTCCTGGTTTTCTCTTCCTGGGAGCGCTTGCTCCCTAGTCATGTGTAAAGATAATCAGAGTACCCTTTTATTCTTTTTTTCTCCCCAAACAGGGAAATTTTTGCTCTTCCCTTTGAAATACCACCCATGGCATTCTTGAACTTATTTTTAGACGTGTGGAAATATTCCAGACAAAAATCGATGCCCAACACAGATAAAGCCCCGAGTGTGTTTATCGTGGGGAGAAGAATATGGAGTGTTTTAATGTGGAAGGAGTGTGGCCATATGCCTGGGTGCAGCATGGCTGCCTTTAATCTGGAAAAAGGAAACAAGCATTGTCGATAATAATATGCAGATGTCCAGCCCCAAATGAGGACATATTGCTAATTAGCTATATTGTTAATATATTTTAAGGGGAGAGGCTGCAGTGACGTTAATTATAATCTTTGTTGTTTGTTGTTCAAAGTCTATGAGACCAAAAGCATTGCTAATAATATCTTCTTTAATATCTTCAATATAACAGTCTTGGATTTTTTTTTTTTTCTTTAGAATCCCACATAAAAGCCACATTAGGGGTAATGAGGCCTGTAGCCTGAGCCTAATTAAAACAAAATCTAACTAGGCCCGTGGCCATCATTATCATCAACTAGTACTTATTGGGTGCCCCCCGAGCTTGTGGAATTGGAGGGTGTGGGGTTTGAGATTGTAGATACGGCCTGTTCTTTGCCCTCCAGAAATCTGCCATCCCATCTGCCTCCAAGAAGTCTGCCTGGTTGTGTTAATCTGGGAATAGTTACCACAGCCTTAAAAAAAAAAAAGCACTAAAACTGTCCAAGCCAGCCACAATTTGGTACCAGCTTGTGCCTCTCCTGGAGGTTCTGGAAGTGGTCACATTAGCCCAGTTTTTCATGCTCCAGCCTTTGGTTGATGTTTGTGGAACAGGGCAGGTGGCTGGCTGCAGACTTGGGACAATGATGCTTAGCACGCTTCTTCCAAAGGTGGACCCATCGCCCGTTTTCACACCTTGATTGTCCCCCTCGAGCTGATCGCCCTAATTTCCCCTGTGACTTGGTTCTCCAAAGAACCCCTCCCTCTCTCGCTCGCTCCTATGTCAAATGACCAGCTGGCAACTCTGTCCACTGTGACCATGCTGACCTTGATGTGGCTGTGGTGATCCACCTTGGTCACAAGGACAGCCAAAATGAGCGAGTCCACGCCGCAGGGGCTAAGGGCGTTTGCTGGGCATCCTTGGTCTTGGGCCAGGGATGTCCTGGGGAGAAAGGACATGAATGACAAAGTGCCTGGGCTTGTTATCTTAGAAACTGTACCTGGTCTGCCGATGAGAGGTTTTCTCTTCTCAGCACATCTTCACAGAGCTTTCCCAGGGGCATCCAGGGCCAGCCGATGAGAGCCAGGGGGGCGATCCCCACACATAAAGCTTAGCAAGACTCCAGACGACCCAGAGAATGCCAGTGGGGAAGTGGGGACCTAACGGAAAACTCACAGCACAGTAGGGTAGAAAGCTTTCAGACCGAAGGCTGGTGGGTCCAGACGTCTGGGTTTGGGCCTAGCACTTGTATTATTTACTCAGTGATCGCTTACTAAGACAGCAGACTGGCACTGAGCCTAACACCCACTCCATTCCAGCTCTGATAGCCTTTGGGCCTCTGCGCCAGGCCCTGGGAGGCCTCAGGGAGCCTGCACCCACCGTATCCTTTGCCAGGATCGCAGTGCTCCCTGGCCCATCTCCCCCTCTGCCCCGTCCTCTTCACCTGCTTCACGGGCTTCATTTTACCTGTGTTTTTCAATCTCAGTTCAAACTTTATTTCCTTAGACAAAACTCTACTTCTTTTTAATACAAATGTTCAAAGTAAGGAGTTTTATAATCCCTACCTCGAATGGGGGTGATGGTTTTTCTGGCTTCCTCTCTTTTATGAGTATCATCATAGGCTCATGGAATGTCATAGATGCAATGTATGGCAGTCAACGACAACCTTTTTGTTTTAACGCCCAAACTGTCTAATCCTGGTGCAGGGTGGGCCCTTCAATCTGGCTCCTGTGTTCTTTGAAGAGGACACATTAATCACTGAAGTCTTCCTGGCTTTCTGACACAGCAAAATATCCCAAACTCACCTTGACTTCCCTGCCCAAGTTCTGGGATCAGCCATTTGTCCAAGGATCTCTGGATCCTTTGAGGGCAAAGTCCTTGAACTTTAATGATAGTATTTTTGGATAAATTAAAGGAAATATTACATTACCCAGTGAGTAATAGATTTGAGAAATGTAAGATATAGATGCTGAAATAATAGAAGATTCTATACGTATACAGAGAAGGGGGTAGAGGGCAGATTTGGAAAAGGATATTATGAAAATTAGCAGCAGAGCTGAGTACCCATAACCTGGTTGCCATTGTGAAGGTCACGGTGATGGTTCACTATATGCCCTGTTGGTACTTCCTACAGCTGGGGATGGTACCCAATCTTGAGTCACTTTGCTGAACAGGGCTTTTCCCTTGTTATTGGCAGTCACGGCTCTCAAATTAGAATCGTACAGGGAACATTGCTACTAGGGCTGCAGTATTGTCAATACTACTGCTTGTATCAAGGGTACAAGAAGTTCAGAGGTCATCATTCCAGGACTAGTATGAAGGCTCTGCCATGCTATCGGGGACCCCGGTTCCTCTATCTTTCCACTCAGCCACCTTTGGTGTGTATCTTCAGCCTCTTGCCAGTGGCATCATTTCACTTCCAATGCTACTATCCACACTTCAGCCAGGAGAAAATGGAAGACGGAAAAGAGGCAAAAGGCAAACTGACTCTGCCTTCTGTCCAATAGTACCATCAGGCACCTTCCACTTACATCTCATTGGGTAGAACCGTGTCACGTGGTCATCCCTAGCTGCAGTGGATGCTAGGACATGTAGTTTTAGCCAGGCACGTTGCCACCTGAAATAAACACTGAGTAAAAAAAAAAAAAAAGTGGGGAGTGGATATGGGGGAGGAAACTACAGTATCTGCCACAATAATACTGCCATCTAAGGCAAAACTCCAGGCTGCACGAGCATGAAGCCTAGCTTATGATTTTATTATTACTGTTAACACTTTACAATAGTAGTACTTTACTCCTATTTTAAATAAGAATAAGTTGTAAAACAATGGAGGGACAGGAGCTATGCCCAAAGATGGGGAGCGTTAAGCAGCAGCTGGACAATTTGGCCACCACAGGTCACCTTCCTTGGCAGTGGAACACTGCATGCGTATAGACCGCCAACTAGCTTTAGTTCTTCTATCTCTCTTTATTAGTAGTCACAGCTCGCAGATTAGAGAGAACGTTGCTCCTGGAGCTGCAGCACTGTCACAGATTGAAAGTCAACTCAAAGACACATTGTGGGTAAAGAAATATTTTCCCAAACTGAGCAGATGCCCTCATGTCACTTGAATTTAAACAAAATGAATCCTGCAGCACCTTGGAAAGAATGGTGATATTTCTTTCCTTCAATCCCTGGACTGTCCAAAGCTCATGTCTTCAGAGAATAATGTCTGCTTTTCTGAATAACATACAAACTGTTTAAATCTTCATTTTGAGATCCACCCTTCCTGAGAATCTTTACTCTGCTAGAATAAGTAAGTGAATCTCTTGGTGAGTGGGCTTGGTGCATCAACCATGACCTCCAGTGGGGCCTCTACAAGGAAGCTGTACAGTGGGTCTTTGAGAAAGAATGAAGAAGAGGTGTTTTCCTGCCTTGTTAGCAGATCCTGTCTACTGTCTCCCGCCCCAGATTTAAATTCTTGATTACCAAAATAATGGTTACTCCCTGAATCTTGTCATTGATTGAATAAAGTGGAGCTTCATTTCATATGATGCACTGTGAGGCACCCTCCCCCTACCGTAGAGCTTCCAGTTTCTGAACAGTCTGGGGGCATGCCACGGTTTCGAGGGAGCCAAGATTTCCAGATAAATATGTTTTTGTAAAAATGCAAGAATAATTCAGAGATCGTGATTAGCATTTTTTATTATTCCCATTCTCATCTTCCAAATGTTGTTTGAGGGGTGGGAGGATGAGAATTGGGGAAAGATGGAGAAATGCCACAACTGTGTGCATAATTCAAGCCAAAATGTACTTTAGCCCCCGTCTTCGCGGCAGAGGCACTTGAGGCCTGAATCGTCCAGCCCAGTTGCCCTAACTCTACATTTCTCTTTTCAAGTATAGTCACAACCCACCCTGAGTTCTCTTGACCATCCTGCTGGGACAGCATGGGATTCTCCTTATCGTCTGCTTTGTTTTACATGGAGGATTATTGAGCCACAGAGAGTTTAAGGGGTTTTCTTGGTCCCTGTCTAAGCCAGGATCACTCTGGGGTAGTGTGTCTCCTCTCAGGAAAAATTCCAGAGTCAGATCAAGAAACCCATCATATTCAGTCCTTGTTTTTTCAGCCGTCTAAGTGAAATGCCAAATAAGCAGCACAGATACCTTTCCTATCTCTTCTTCTAAAATACAAGTTTTTCTGGAATTCCCTGGCAGTCCAGTGGTTGGGACTCTTCACTTCCACTGCAGGGGGCATGGGTTCAATCCCTGGTTGGGGAACTAAGATCCCACATGCCATGCGGTGTGGCCAAAAAACAAAAGTACCAAATATAAAATAAAATATAAGTTTTCATAGTAGAAAGAGTGCTTCATCACAGGGAAAAGTAAAAAGAGCTCCATCTTTAACAGAGTTAAACAGTATGTCCCAGTTGCTATAATGAAGTGAGGGCTGGATTTGCAGGGGATCCCTCAAGCCATGGACAAGCAAATCCTGGGTCCCTTCTGAGACTTAGATTCCCAAACCCTGTGCAATAAATTCTCCATGAGAAGTCAACTGTCCTTACTAACATTGTTGAGGATCCAGGGAGAAAAACAAGGGAACAGTTGCATTCAGTTATCTTACCCTGGGCTATGATAGAGAGGTCTTACGTTGAGGAAAGAATTAGTATGTCTCTGTCTCTGTCTCTCTCTCTCTATGTGCTGGATAATATAATCTCAGCATAATACATTTGGCCTCTGTTGCATTGAGCAATGCCTGGGGATGGCAGGGCAACTCCCCCTAGGAGGAAGTGCCAGGAGATGAAAACATGGCAGAAAGGTGACAGGAGAGGTGAACAAAGACACTGCCCCTGGCCACATCTCCTGAGCAAAGGAGAAAGGCAAGCAAAGACATGATGAAGAGCAGCCCACTTCCCCTGCCGTAACTGCACATGTTAAGGAAGAGACAGCAGACATGCTTCTTTCTAGCTCAGCCTCTTCTTGGCCTCTGGGAACATTCACATGGTCTCTGCACAAGTGAGTTTATTCCTCACAGCCCCATGTCTGTTCAAAGAGAGAAAAATCCATCCCCTCAGGTCAGCTCTCTAATAAGATCATTACCCACTGCATGTGTTTCATCCTCAGGCCATTCTTGACCTTGGGGAGTGTTTTGATACCAGGTGTAACCCCTTGACTGGGTCAAAGACGCTGCTGTGAGAGGGGGCAGGGAGTGTGTGTGGAGGCAATGTGCCGGAATATTCACTCCAAAACCCCCAAACACGCCCAAGAATAACAAGAACATTAACCACTGACCCAAACACTGGTGAAATTCTATCTCCACATCTCCCTCCACCAGTAAACATGAAAATGCTGCCCCTGAAGGGATGGAGGAAACATCAACAAGAGGGTCCAGGAAGAGTGAGAGCAGAAGAAGGGCTGCTCTGAGAAAGAAGTCCAGCAACTACTACACGCTCCAGTCACTGGAAAAAATGTCCCCTGGTGACAACTAAACACGGACATTTTCTGCTAGTTTGGAAAAACAACAGACTTGGACCTTTCTTTCCGGGATAAAGACATTCGATTTCAGGATGCCTTTCTGTCGCTTTTTCTTGGCCTGTCTCCACCTCTTCATCCCCATCTTGGGTCGTTCTCCCTTCCTTCACTCCATCCCAGCCTCACTGGCCTTCTCTGTGTTTCTCAAATGAGACAAGCCATCCCTACCTCAGGACTGTCTTACTTGCTGTTCCCTCTGCTAGAATGTTCTTCCCCCAGATAATTACAGGTGTTCAGGTTTCACTTCAGATGTCACCTTCTCAGGAAGGTCTTCCCCAGCTACCTATCTAAAGTTGCCCTGACCACTCTATCTCATTTTCTTCTTCCTTTTCTTCTTAGCAATCACCATTCTCTGACCTGATCTTATTTATGTGTGTATTTATTGTTTATTCCCCCCAACTAGACATACTCTCTAAGAGAATAGGACCCGTGCCTGTCTTGTTCATGGCTTTCCTGTGCCTAGCATGTGGTTGACACTTGTTGATTGTGTGGATGAATGGACGGATAAATGGATGGAAGGATGGATGAGTAGATGAATGAAAGAATTGAAGGAAGGAGGAATGAAAGTTAAATAGGTTAGTGAGTGGATGGATGAAAAAAATGGTTGGATGGATGGTTAGAAATAATCAATGATTTATTTGGCTGAAGTACTTTACCCAGTTTGGTGAAGGATGGATGAGTAGATGAATGAAAGAATTGAAGGAAGGAGGAAAGAAAGTTAAATAGGTTAGTGAGTGGATGGATGAAAAAAATGGTTGGATGGATGGTTAGAAATAATCAATGATTTATTTGGCTGAAGTACTTTACCCAGTTTGGTCAGATCTTCTGCTGACCCACAACAAAGAAACAAACACTGGATACTGGGGCTATAACTCAAGCCAGAGTGGTTAATCAATTGAAGCTGTGATAAGGAAACCATAATTTGATTCCAGTTCTAAATGAGCACCTAGTCTCCTTCAAATTAGCACTTTCTGTTGATATGCTTTGATGTTTGATTAATATCTCATCACACATTAGCCCTCAGAAAATTCCCAAGTAGCAGGCTAGGAAAATTTCCTGATGATTTAGCTTTTTGAAGATAGAAAAACTAAGCCATGGAAGGAAAACAAGTTGGGAATACCATCCTGGCTTAATTCCAGCTCCTGAAATTGTCCTTGTCCTGAATTTTTAAGGGTGGCATTTCTAAATCATGCCTCTCCTATTTATTTTTTCATTTGCTTGTTCGTTTGTTTTAGAATAACCTCAACATGGAAAGTGCCTCGACATCGGAAACCAGCTCTCCTCTCTCCAAAGAAACACCAGGGGAGCATTCGGACCACCAGTCTGCACACCAACCATTCCCCAGACAGCAATTCCAGCAAGAGGCTGGGCCCCCTTCATTGCAAAGAGATGGCCCCAGATCCTTTCTCCTTGATCTACCAAACTTTCCAGATCTTTCCAAAGCTGATATCAATGGGCAGAATCCAAATATCCAGGTAATGCTTAGCAACTGAAAGGTGAAAGAAAATGAAACGGCCCATGTCTTTGTTTCCTGATCTGATTCCAAAGCAACTGCTACCTTACCTCACTTTTCTCCTTGACCCCTTAATGAATCCTGCTGACAAGCATGTTATCTCTATAAGAGCAGTGTTGTATTTCATCTGTGTAACACCCTGGATTATGAGATGCATCATTATTTTATCAACCACTGAAAAAAGAAAGCAGTGCTAATTAGAGTATGACACACCAATGATTATAAGATACATCCTGATTTCAGAGCTGTTGAAATGTAAAAACAGGGACTTCCCTGCAGGTCCAGCAGTTAAGACTTCGCCTTCCAATGCAGGGGGTGCGGGTTCAATCCCTGGTCGGGGAGCTAAGATCCTACATGCCTCACAGCCAAAAAACCAAAACATAAAACAGAAGCAGTACTGTAACAAATTCAATAAAGACTTTAAAAATGGTCCGCATCAAAAAAAAAAAAAAAGAAATGTGAAAACAAAACAAAATAATATGCCCTGAAATTGATGAAATATGTTAGCTATAGAGAAAGGCCAATCAGACACATGAGTAGATGAGGCAGATCATAGTGTGATTTCTAAGATGCTCAGGAAGACACTGTCTCTCAAATGCCTCTCTAGCTTGCCTTAGACACCAGAAATTCCTTTAGGCACTGACAACACTTCAGTTGCTCCAAAGTGTAAATGACTGATAAAAAATTTTTAATAAGAGGAAAGGAGGTGATAACAGAAGTTTCTAGGGGAGAGAGGAATACATATCACTAAGATGAGCTGGGGTGACGCTGAAGGAAATGGGAGATTAGGAAAGAGGTGCCTGGAACTGAAAATAAGAACTCTCACCTGCGCTGAAATAGCACAATTTACTTTACAAAGTAAAGGTGGATCCAGTTTGACTCTCCCAATACTCTTATGGAGCCCACGTCATTCCTCCAATATTATCAATAATGCAACTGACTCTCAGGAAGTTCCCATTTGGTTTGCCCAAGGCCACATGGCTAGTAAACAGTAGTTGGGGCTCAAATCCAGTCTCTCAGGCTCCCAAGAATACTCTGCCTACCATTTCATGTTTCAAAAACAAACTCCTCATTTTGAATTTTGCTTGTGCCTCCCACTGTTTCTTCCCAGAGACGGTACCCATGGCGTCCGAGGGCAGCTCATCCCCCTGGGCAGCCTGGCCCTGTGCAGCCCGAGTCCTCAGGTGCCTGCTTCCATACTTTTAAGTTTATCCTCAACTCTTTTCGTTGGATGAAGGGCAGCTTGTCCTTATTCTTTCTCTGCATCAAATTCCAATTAGCTTCCATGGCAGAAAGTTCCTGAACCTGACCTTGGAACAATTGATCCATAATTAGGTTAGTGGTCTCTCTCGCAAGGCTAACGCTGTCTGTGTGACACCCTTTTAGATCAGATTTCCTTGGCCAGAGTTGTTTTGCTCCTAACGCCAGTGTTGTTATGACTACTGAATGTCCCTGAGAATACACCTCAATGCCGTGTTAGCTTCTGGGAAGTTAAGAAATGCAAGGTGTTCTCCCTCCAGGAAATGACGTAGGTGTAAAGATCCCGGCTACCGCCCAAGATAGTGCCAGAAGGATTGTGGAGACAGAGGCAGAAAAACCGCCGAGTTCCATGGAGGACAGACCTGAATAGATGGGATATTTGGGAAGATTAGGGCAGGGCAGCGTTGAGGGTACATAAGTGAAAGATGTTTCGGAGGTCACTCTTTGACAACCCATGTGCCGAAATCACTGCATGGACCAATTAATATTTCCAATAAGTCTTGGACTGTTCTAATTGATTAATAGGGAAAACAGGCCTTTCGATCCACTGCCCTCTCTCCGGGAACTGGCCACATGGCTCTCCGATAAAGAACAAAGGATCCACTTGGGGGAGGTGCAGATTGGCAAAAAAAGGTACAGACATGTCCTTACTGTTGCTCAAAGAGGCTCCCCATGACGCCTTCATTGACAGGAAGTGATTTTTCCTTGTTGATAGATTTTTATGGTTCTGGGACTAAACCACCCTTATCCCAAGGATGCTTAGATCATGCCCACAACAATTTTAGGTTTGCTGTAGCTTGCATTTTTTTTCCAGAGATGGGAAATGTCGCTGTGGGGCTTAATGCTGAGGACTGAGCTATTAATATAATCGATTTAAGAGTTACTAATGTAAACTTACAAGAAAAGACCTGGATGCAGGGGACTGGAAGGCTGCAGTCTCCTCATTAGAAATTTACTAAGCGCATGGAGCTCCACCTAGAACCGAATTTCTAACAAAATTTCTCAGGATCCCCTTTTTCTCTCCCAGATAAATCCATCTATCAGGAAGTCCTCAGACCCCACTTGGGCCTTTTTAAAACATTAACCTGACTGTCAGGGAAGAACAGTGGGGCAAAAGTGGTTGGGATCCTCAGATCTGGGGAGCCCAAATGACTTTTCCATAAAAAGAAAAGGGCAGCCATGAAGCGATGGATTTGTGCATGAGCTCAGTAAAACCCCCGAGCTCGCAATACATTTTTCATCAGAATAAGCTGTGTTGTCTAGCCAGACGCAAAGTGAAGAGTTCTTTGGAACAGTTCCGCTGGGCTTCCTGAGGGATGAGAGGGTGGTTGGAGTTTATGGGTGTGGAGAGAACTATAAAGTGAGACAAGGGAACAGAGGATAAGTGGAGGATGAGTTATGAGATCACCACACTTGAGACTCTCCAACAAAGCCTCTTGGACTTTTATAAAACGCAGCTTCCCCTTGTGCCGTCACAAGGATGGCAGCGGAGATGGGACAAATGGAAATCATTCATCCTTGTCCCCTCTGAGCCCACAGTCACCTGTTTGTATAGACTTCTAACAGGTGCAAAGGAATCCCCACTTTGTCTTCACTCTGTCTCAGCACCGCCCCAGCACATACAAGAAGTTTGCCTCCAGGAGCTGCTTCGGAAAGGGATGCTTTGGAGCACAAGGCGGGAAGGGGACCAGGCGACTCCTATGACGTCCCTATATGTTTCTTGAGTTACCCTTTGGACAGAATAAATCACTATACCTCTCAAGAGTGTAGGTTTCCCCGTTGCTCCAAATATCAGGGTTTCTGGCAAAATGGACCCGAAACGAATGAGGCTTCAACCCAGATGCCATCAGAATCAAAAACCAGGCCAGTGCTGTCCTGTTGCCCGCCGGCCAGTTGGTTCATCCAATTTCTGCCTTGCACAAGCCCTGTGTCTGTTAACCTTCCGCAGGCAGTCGGCGGGGTGGGGTAGGGCAGCCTATGTTTTATTGATCTGATGATGGAACACTGAACTGCATTCCTGTCCTTTCTCTTTCTGGAAGATTATGAAAGGGGAGTGTTAGTGACTCAGAAAGATGCTCAAAGAAAGACTGACGCAGCTGCTACCCCCGGGAGCCCCAGCCCTAGGTCTGAGTGTGAGTGTGTGTGAGGGCACGTACATACACACAAACTCTCACACGCACACACACACACACACACACACACACACACGCAGCACTGGCCGCTGTAGCCTCATGCCCCACTGCACTTGAGTAAACCAGCTCCCCGGTGGTCCTTTAAAAGATGAGGTGCTTTCTAAAAGGGGTGATGGTTTTCACGTTGTCAGCCCTCGCCCCTTCCTCAGAGCTCTGGTCTTTTGTTGAAATCCACTGGTTTGACACAGGGCCGATTCAGCCAAGCAGACAGTCCCACCGGTCACCCCGGGCCGTCCAAGCATTGCCTCTCCCTGGGGAGTGGACTGAAAACAGGTGAAGGCATATCAGTAGGTCGGCTTCCGCTGCCAGGGCCCCTGGCCTGGTCTCCCCCCATCCCCTGGCAACCTGCCCCTCACCCCCACTTAGGCAGCCCTCACTGGAGCCGGGAGCTACCCAGGAATCTGATACCCATCTCTCTGAACCTCCCCCCAGCCCCCCTGTGTCTGCAAGCATTTCCCACGCTCCAAGGCTGGGGTCTGCTCTGCCCCCCTGCCAAACCGCCCACACCTTTCCAAAGTGACAATGCTGAGCTCTTGGGCCTCTTGACTTTTAGGAAGGGAAATCCTTTAAAAAGCCCAGCTTTTTGGAGCTTTTTTTTTTTTTTAAACCCCTGAAGCCAGGTGGCCTCTGTCCCAAGTGGATTGGGCTCTCCATTTTAAGACTGGCTTCAGGCTGTGGAAGTGAGTGAGGGGAAAAAAAAAACAATGCACAAAAGAGAAAGAAATAGCCTCAAACTCCTGAACCCAATCTCCATATTAAATTTAAAACAAAACTAGAAGTTGGGGTTTTGGCAACGAATAAATAAATAAATAAATCACTCAGGAAAGAAAGTAAATCTCCCAGGAGAAGTTCAACTTGAACTTCGGTATCCTTGGCTAAGTTTCTGGTCTGCAGCTGATGGTCAGATAGCAAAGACAAAAATCTCTAAAATAAACTCATTATTAGGCTCACTGCATCAATTCATGACCACAGTGGCTATTCACCACCAAATAGTTCTCTTTTCTGGGTCAATCTGAGATCTGTATTCATTTCAACCAATGTATTTATTTCTTTTCTTCCATTGAGGCAGACACAAAAATAGTCAGCTAAAGGCCTTTTTTTTCCCCTCGCACAGACTTATTTACACGGCCGTAGACCTCTTGATACAATCAGATGAGTTGGCCAGGGCTGCAGGTGTTGTACGTGCTTCTACTTCTGATTTCCCCTCCTCCGTTTTTCCTAAAATCCTTTTGGAATGGCAGGCCTGGCCAAGTAAGAACCAAGAAATCTCTGTGCCCAAGAGATGGTCCCACACACTCCAGGGGACAAGCCGGTATTGTTCAGATTCTTATGGGGGCCCCGCAGTCCCCATCATGAGCTAGAGTCCACCAACCTGCCCTTGGGCTCTGGTACCACAGTTTTGTTGACCAGGCTTGGCCTCTATGGCTGCATGCAGGTTACTCGACCTCTCTATGCCTCAATTTCCTTGTCTATACAATGGGAATGATAACACAACCTGTGAGTAGTACCTCTGCAGTACAATACTCTGTAGTAGTAGGGTTGTTGTGAGGATTAAATGAAATCATCCACGCGAAGCACTCAGCACAGAGACAGGAATATGGGAAGATTCCCCAGACTGGTGGATGCTGGTTGGTGATGTCAGTGAGCATGAAGATGACAGAGGAAACGTATAAAATAATTAAGAATCAGGAGTTTTGAGTCCAGCTCTCCACCTTCCTTGCTGTTCACCTCAGGAACGTGAATTCTCTAGGCCAGTTTCTATGCCTGAATTGTGGGTTTAACTTGTGTAGAACAAGCAATGATATTTGAACGAGCACGCTGCAAATCTCAAAGCATTAACCACACTTACTGGAGCTGCCAGAGTTGTTTTTAGAGCATCAGTGGGTCTGAGAGGGAGGGATTATATATCTACTTAGTCCTTTGTGTTCTTTCTTCGGCAATTGTCAAGGAAGAAGGGGTACATAATCGGGGGTCTAACCCTTTGCTGGAGACTGTCGTCGTGTCCCCGGATGCTCTGTGCTTTTGAGGAATCATTTCACCTCCCAGGCCTCATTTTCCTCTCTGGGAAATAAATACGAACCCAAATCTGCCTAGTCACCATAGCTCTCGAGGCTTAGAGGACCAAGTTAGAAGCTTCTAGAAGATTCTCCTGAGTTCAGAAAGTCAAGGCTTCTGTATTCCCAGTGTCATTAGTTTATTATCAGTTAAACTAAGAATTGTGTTAGTTTCCCAGTGGAAAGTGCTTTTCAGAGCAAGAGTAAAGAGTTTATTTCTAATAAATGTTTAAACTCTCAAGAGAAAGAAAGAAACAGGTAATATTACAAAGGATTTTATCCTCCTTTCCTAATTTTGGATGGAATTCTCCAAATTGGCACCTATTCTAGACTCTCTTTCTTAGAGCTGACAAGATTCTGCCAGAAGTTGGAGTTGGGTCTTTTGGAAAAGTTCTCTTTCTTTTACTATCTTGATTCATGGTACAGAAAAGTCCAGAAGAAACCAGTGTACTAGAAATGCTTCAATTCTGTGTATTAAGGATGCAAAAAGATGGTAAGATCTATCAGCTTGGAAACCTGCTGTGCTCACTACCACACCTTCAGCTCATCACACCTATTATTGTTCAAGACATTTTTAGGAACAGATTCTTTGATGCTAAAGAACATGTAAATATAATAAGAGCGACAGGAAACATAAAACTAATCCGCACCATTCGAGAAGTCATGATCGTGCTCATTAAGCCTTTTTAATTGGATGCCTATGAAATTTCAGGCTCAAGATTACATTTCTTCATTTGATGTCTGTATGAGGTTTCCATATTCTTAACTGCAGGGAAGGGTGGATCCTAAGGTTTGTGTGTTTTTTATTTTGTGTGTGTGTGTGTGTTTTTTATTTTCTAATTCAGTTGGAGCAGTGGCTAAAAATGAAAGGGGAAAAAGAAACCTCTAAACAGATGAGATTTAGTCATCAATATAGTTTTTGGAGTAAATTCATATTTTGCTACTCACTGCCTGGCCAGGCAACAAATCTATTTTCTTTGGATCTGAGCAGTAGTTTGCGGGGGGAAAAAAATCATATTGACGGTAATAGCTTAAAACATGAAATTGTTTTGATTCCCAGCTTGGAGAAATTGCAGGGCACGTTTTGTTTAGGCAATCCCTTTGACTCCAGTCTGGATACAAATGCAATACCAAAACTGTCCAGCCCATTCCCCCTTATCTCCTACCCAGAGCCTGATTTCATTACCATAATTGCAGGCTTGCCTGACTCTTGGCAGCTTCTCCCCTCCAAAACCCTTAATAGCCTTGCAGACGATTGTTGCGGCTCAGTTGTTCTGTCTGCAGGCACAGGGGGCCTGGACTACAGAGGAGAAAGGTTGTCTTCAAAGGCTCGGCATCACTGCGTCACTGCCCAGCTCAGGTCTGCGCAGCCCAGCGGTGTATTTCTTCCGCGTTGCCCTTACAGCGTTGCGTGTGGGTCCAGGTCCCCGTCCCTTTCCAACAACCATCCCTTCAGCAAACAGCAATGATACAAGGCAAATGATGTAATTCTTTCTTTTCTTTTTTCCTTTTCGGGGATTACTAAACGTCCCATAATTATTTACAAATATGCAAGGGATGCTTATGAGACTGGGGTAATGGTGGTGGCATGGAAGCAAGCCAGTGGTGCCCTTCTAGGCATCCCACACCAGAGGAAGAGATGCACTCGGCCTGCCACAGCCCAAGTATAATCTGGGATGGAAGGCCACACCCTTAACTTTGTGACTGGACCACACAAGGCCACAGCCCAGGCCCACCATGAGCTGGGCAACTTCTTTAAAATGTCAAAGCAAGTAGAATTCAAACCTTCCCATTCCTAAGACAAAAGGAAGGGTCTGTTTGTCTCAGGGATTGGCACGACCTGGTGCAATGTGGCAGAGTATGTCAGCAAATCTCTCAGATGTCCGGTTAGGGCAAAACTGGAAAAGCATCTGCCCAGTACATCTTGCGCTGATTACTTGGAACGCATGTTTCTGATTCATTTGCACACAACTCATCCAGGGGGTGTTGCAAGAGCTATGCGATGGCCAAAGGAACCCAAGGAGTCTTTTATTATGTTTTTTAAACAAGTTTCTCTATGTTGATTGTCTCTCGAAGCCAAGAAGCTGCATTCCTTCAGCCCCGTGACTTCCAAACTAGGCTCCATAAATCCAAGAGCAAGTTCTGACCTTGACTCTGGAACTACCTGCTCTGACCCTGAGGGTCGGGTAAGGAGTGTGTGCTGGGTCTGGACTAGGGATGAGTGAAGCTCAAGCTGTGACATCCTGGACCTTGAGGACCTTGTGCTCACATCTCTACACGACTTGTGGCATCCAGCCCCCACCAGCGTCAGTGGCCTCTTTGCTCACTTGGTCACAGGAGGGGACACTACCTCGGTGACTGACTTTTTGAGAGGCAGTACGGCAAAGTCGGTAAGAGCGTGGGCTCTGGAGCTAGACTTCCCATGGCTGCCAGTTACTAGCTCTGTGACCTTAGGCAAGTTGTTAACTTCTCTGTGTGCCAGTTTCCCTGTCTATAAAAAGCTGTCTAGCAACCATCCCAAAACTTAATAGCTTAAAGCAACAACCACTGGATTGCTCACTGTCCTGTTGGTCAGGAGTTTGAGCAGGGCTCAGCCAGGAGAGCTCATCTCTGCTCCACGTGGTATCAGCTAGGGTGACTCAACTGGGCCTGGAGGATCCAAAATGACCCCACACACAAGACCGGGGCCTCAGAGCTGGCCAGTGACTGAGAGGACTCTTTGTTCTCCTCTATGTGCCCTGCCTCTTCACATGGCGGCTCTGTGAGCAGCGGTCTAGGCTGGGCTTCTGTACATAATGGTAGGAACATGCCAAGAGAATGAAAATGGAAATTGCAAGACCTCGTAAGGCTTGTCACATTGTCACACCTAACACATTCTACTGGATACAGTGAGTCACAAGGCCAGCCCAGACTGAAAGGGAGGGGAAACAAACTCCACCTCTTGATGAGAGGTGTGGCACACACATACCAGAATGGGAGGAATTGCCGGGGACATCTTTGGAGATCAGCAGCCACAAGGGCCAATCAATAGAACCAACCTTATAAGGCTGTTCTGAGGATTAAATAAATTAATATATGTAGAGCCTTTAAAACAGTCCCTGGTGCAGAGTTAGTACTCAGTAAGCATTCAGTTTTATTTTAATTATTCTTGTGCCACTTCAAGAACATACACGGTACATGTTTACTCCTTGAATTAAAGGCTTCCCAGCAACACAG